>NW_012267398.1:3019906-3113088 GCF_000151885.1 Dipodomys ordii | reverse complement strand
CGCTCGGCCGCGGAGCCTCGGGCGCCGTCGGGGGGCTTCTCCCGGGAGAAGGTGGTGATGGTGACGGGCGACACGGCCCGCTCGGGGCCCAGCGCAGCCTCGGCGCCCTTGGGTCTCTGAGCCAGGATGTTGGAGGACGGGATGATGGTGATCCTGGGCTTCTGGGTGCCCAGGGTGGGGATGACGGTGGTGCTGGAGAAGAACTCTTCCGACGTGGGGCTGGTGATCTCCAGGGTGGCCGTGCTGTGCTCGTGATCGGGGGTCACGCGGATGTGCAGCGGCTGGCCCTGCTTGGGGGACACGACCAGCTCCCCGGAGTGCCCGGTCCGGGGCGCCCCCGCTGCCGCCGTCCCCGCCGTCGGGGCGCCGCCCTCCCGCCGGCGCATCCACGGGATCCACGACTTGCGCAGGGCCAGCTCGTTGGCGGCGGGTGGGTAGCGGTCGAGGACGGAGGCGGCCCGCTCGGGGTTCCGCTTCAGCCCCACCTGTCTCAGGTTACTCATGATGTGGTTTTCCTCTTGGAAGGACTTCCGGATGAAGACGGCCGGCGTCTCGTCCTCGACGGCTTCGCTGCCCACCGCGTCCGTCTGGACGCCCGTGGACGCCACCGGCACGTCCACCATCCTGCGCCCTGCCCCGCTGGGCCGCAGCGCGCGGCCGTAGCGCCTGGAGAGCTCCAGCTCTTTGGTGAGGCCCAGCACCTCCTGGCCCAGGCTCTTGTTCTTGGTCTCCTCCTCCAGGAATCTCTGCTGCAGGACCGAGTGATCCACCTGCAGCTGGGCGAGCTGGTCCTCCTTGTTCATCAGCTCGTGGATCTTCTCTTTCAGCGCCTGGACCTCGGCTTTCAGGTCTCGACTCTTGGCCTCCTCCAGCCGGAAGCGGTGGCGCAGCTCCGCCTCCTGGCTGGCCGCCTCGCCTTTCTCCACGGCTTTGTTCTTCGCCATCTGGTGCTTGATCTCCTCCAGCTGCTGCGACAGGAAGTTGGCCTTGTCCTGCTCCGTGCGGAATTTCCGTTCCAGCTGATCGTACTCGTCCTCCGTCTTCATCAGATCGCCCTCCACCACCTCCAGCTGCTGCAGCCGCTGCCTCAGCCTCTCGATCTCCAGCGTGAGTTCTCGGATCTTGTTATCTTCCGGGCCCGTGAGCTCAGGCCCTTTGCGCGCCCTCCCCCGGGCCAGCTCCCTCTCCACTTCCTCCAGGCCGTCCAGCCTCTTCTGCAGCAGCTCCACGCTGCCGCTCAGGGCCGAAGATCTCTCCTGTTCGCTCTTCAGTTTGCCCACCAGCTCGTCCCGCTCCTTCCGCAGGCCGGACACCTTGGCTTCCATCTCGGACTTCAGTTTCAACAGCTTCTTGCTCTCTTCGATGAGTTTTTCCGTGACGTCCATCACCTTGCCCTGCTCCACCTTGAAATTCTTGTTGAGGCCATCCACTTTCCTCTCTTCTTGCTTTATCTTCTCCATCATGTTTTTCCTCTCGTCCACCAGCATCACGGTGAAGGACTTCAGCTTGGTCAGATCCTCGCGGAGGCCCAGCTCGGCCTTCTCCAGGCGACCCTCGGAATCCTCCAGCTCCTTCACGCGATGCTTCACCACCTCCAGCTCGTTCAGCAGGTCTTTGCTTAAGTTCTTCTCTTTCTCCAGGTTCAGGTGGAGCTGGGAGCATTCGGATTTACTCCTGCTGAACGCTTCTTCCAGCTTCTCCAGTTCGGACATCCTCTTCTGCAGTTTCTCCACTTCCAGCTTGAGCTCCTTGCTGTGGTGCTCCTCCTCCTGGAGTTTCTTCCGCAGCTCTCTGCACTGGGACTCGGTTTTTGTGATTTCCTCATCTTTACCCTCCATTTCCAGCACCCGCTTCCGGAGGTTTTCCACCTCTGCCATGAGGCTGGAGTTGCCGCATTCTCCTTTGGCGATCTTATCCCTGAGCTCCTGCAGTTCTTCCTCGGCCTTTTGGAGGTTGTTATTGGTCTCTTCGAGCTCCTCGATTCTTTGAGACAGGCCCACCAGCTTGAGTCGGAGCT
This sequence comes from Dipodomys ordii, assembly GCF_000151885.1. Lineage (NCBI taxonomy): Eukaryota > Metazoa > Chordata > Mammalia > Rodentia > Heteromyidae > Dipodomys > Dipodomys ordii. The sequence goes on along the minus strand of NW_012267398.1, from coordinate 3,111,071 downwards.
GTCGGTTGTGAGACTCCTGGTTGGCCAACTTAGCATTCATCTCTTCATGCTCCTGAGAGAACCTGGAAGCCTTGTGTTCGAAGTCCACCTCCAACTTGAGTAGTTTCTGTCTGTCTTCTTTGGATTTGGAGGTGATGGCTTTGAGCTTTTCTTCCTCTTCTCGCAGTTTCTGAGTGAGGTCTTGGACCTTCTGGCTTTGCAGGCCCAACTGTTCGATGTGCATCTGCCTCTCATCCACCAGCATGAGCGCAAACGACTTGAGTTTCACCAGCTCGTCTCTGAGTTTATTGAGTCGCTTGGCGTTTTCTTTCTCCTTGCGAGCCTGGTAAGCCTTTTCTTGTTCAAGCAGCTTTTTCAGCCTAGAAATGAAATGTAGCTCTACGTTAAAGGAGTAAATAGGTGAGCTGTATTAAAAGGAGCGAATAGATGGATCTTAAGCTTTAGATAATGACTTAAAAACAAAATGCTGTGACAACAACCCCTCTTCAATCGCTGTCATAGCCATTAGCAATGGGCATTAATTAGTGAAGTCAGGGTTCTGGTTACTTTTACTACAGGGGATGGGCATGAAGAGAGCTGTGCCCTTGTCTCTATTTCATGGTTTAAGTGCCCATTATTCAAGATTTCTCAATTACTGAAAGTTCACAAGTTGAACAGAATGACTCCCATTCTTCATGGAGACTGCATGGTAATAACAACTACCAAGTAGACCTCAGCTCATCAGTCATGACAAAGATGCAAACAGAGCTCTGTGCATCCACCCGGGTCCACTCGATCCTCACGGCAACCCTGAGGACACTTTACAACCAACTACTCTCCTCTCATGAGGAAAGCAAGACACAGGGAATCACTTGACTGGGCCCACATCACACAGTGAGTGGCAGTGCCCGGATTCCAGCTCTGTCATCAAGACTCCAGATCCTCAGCTGTCTCCTCTATGCTACAGTTAGAGAGCCATTTATTTCAATGGAAGGGAAGATCAAGAAAGGAAGAACCTGTGGGTTTCCTTCCTTCTTCCTTCCTTGCTTTCTTGCTTCCTTCCTTCCTTTCTTCCTTCCTTGCTTTCTTCCTTCCTTCTTTCCTTCTTCCCTCCCTCCCCTTTTTTTCCCTTCCTCCCTCCTCCTTTCTTTCTCTTTCTCCCTTCCTTTCTTTCTCTTTCTCCCTTCTTCCCTCCCTCCCTCCTTTCCTTCCTTTCTTCCTTCCTTCCTTCCTTTCTCTCCCTTCCCTCCCTCCCTCTCTTTTCTTTCCTTCCTTCCTTCCCTCCCTCTCCCTTCTTCCTTCCTTCCTTCCTTCCTTCCTTCCTTCCTTCCTTCCTTCCTTTCTTTCTCTGGGGCTTGGGGCTTAAATTTAGGGCTTTGTCACTGTCCCTGAGCTTTTTGCTCAAGACTAGTGCTCTACCACTTGAGCTATAGCTCCACATTCAGCCCCTGCCCTCCCTTCTTCTTTTTTGGTGGTTATTTGTAGATGAGAGTCTCATGGACTTTCCTGCTTGGGCTGGCTTTGAACCATGATCCTCAGATCTCAGCCTCCTGAGTAGCTAGGATTACAGGCATGAACTACCACCACCTTGCCTGGGGCTTCTTATTTTGAAGCCTTGAAATAAGCCATGTGACTATCACATGAGAGGGACAAGACAAGATAAATTCTCTGGTACAAATGCTGACCTACACAAACTGATTTTAGTTAACCCCAACAGCTGTCAAGGATCTGGTCCAATTTATGATTGAAACAATTTTTCTCCCTAAATACAGAACTAAGTAGAGGGGGAATCTGAATGACTATCTTTAAGAAAAAAGGTAGCAGCCACAATAATGATTATGTTTTATATGTCTGAAATGGGTTTTTTTCTATGCTATTGATATGTAGGGGTTTTTCGGGGTCTTTTTTGGTTGTTTGTTTTGACAGTTGTAGGGCCTGAACTCAGAGCCTGGGCGTTGTCCCTGAGCCTCTTTGTGCTCTAGGCTAGCAGTCTACCACTTGAGTGACAGCGCCACTGCTGGTAGTTGAATGGTTACTTAGAGATAAGAATCTCACAGGGACTTTTCTGCCCATGCTGTCTTTGAACCAAGATCCTCAGATCTCAGCCTCCTAAGTTGCTAGGATTACAGGCGTGAGCCACTGGCACCCAGCTGATGTATAGTTTTAAGAAGGAACTACCATTCTTACTGTGCTCAGTTAACTTATTGGTTATTTTTATCTACCCAAGTCATATTCATCATGTTAGTTATTGTAAGAGCATATTTAGTAATTAATATGCTTATAAGAAACACATGGTGTAAACATCTACCAACATGTATTTATTTGCTTTCAGTACATTTTATCCTTGCCTGGATTGGTTTTTTTTGTGTTTATGACTAAGTAAGCTGTAAATAGAAATTGTTCCACATTGCATTGTGCAACAAACGATTGGACATCCATATAAAATCTATTTATAATTAAATCTACTCTCATGTAATTACCACAGAAATTGTTCTGATCATGTCATACAATAGCTGTATACTTTTATAGAACACATCCTCGTGTATAAACATCTCTTAATTAAATAGCTTCCAAAAAAACTTTAGCTGTGAAATAGGAGGAGATTGTTTTCAAATCTTACAGACTCCTAGGAATAGCATTATTCTAGCTTCCTGAAGGGTAACCCTTACTTGTGTGAAGGAACATTTTATTGATCACCTTCTTATTACTTGGGTTAAAAGAAGGACTTAACTATCATGGAAAACATAAAACTTGTTAATAGCTGGACATAGGAGGCTAAAGATCGGGAGGATTGTGATTTCGAGTCAGTCTGGCCAAAAAGCTCATGATCTTCCATCTCAGTGGAAGAAGTTGTGTGTGGTGGCACACACCTGTCATCTCAGCTACCGTAGGAAACATAAAATAGGTGGACTATGGTCTAGACATCCACCCAAGCAGGAGATGAGACTTTTGTCTCAAAAATAGCCAGTATAAGAGGGCACCAGTGACTGACACCTGTAATCAGGAGGCTGAGATCTAAAGATTGTAGTTCAAAGCCAGCATGGGCAGAAAAAGTCTGTGAGACTCTTATCTCCAATAAACCACTCAGAAAACTAGAAGTGGCGCTGTGGCTCAAGTGGTAGAGTACTAGCCTTGAGCTGAATAGCTGAGGGACAGCGCCGAGGCCCAGAGTTCAAGCCCCACGACTGACCCCCCCACCCCCCAAAACCCCCAAATTTCCAGTTTAGCCAGGCACTGGTGGCTCATGCCTGTAATCTTAGCTACTCAGAAGGCTGAAATCTGATTGTCATGGTTCAAAACCAGCCAGGGCAGGAAAGGCCGTGAGACTTCTATGTCCAGTTAATCACCAGAAAACCAAAAGTGGTGCTGTGGTTCAAAGTGGTAGAATAGTAGAGTGAAAGAGCTCAGGGACAGCACCCAGGCCCTGAGTTCAAGCCCCATGATCCTCCCCCTCCCCACCCTAATAGCCAGTATTAAAAGATCTGGAGGTTAGCCCTGTGGTAGAGTGTCTGCTTAGCAAGTACAAGGCCTACAGTGGAAAGACAACCACCCTATCACAGCAACTTGTTAAGGCATAAAGAGGGGAAAGCAGAAAGGGGAGGTAAACAGAAGGGGGCGGACATTTTCAGATGGAGTTTGACGTTGCTGAGAAGAAAACTTGTAGGGCAAGTCATGTTTGAACTCCTTGTTTACTTTGTGCCTTTTCTTCCCCTAGGAATCTTCCTCAAGTCCACCAAATGCAACCAGTTCTACCAGATTCCTAGTTCCAAAATTTCCAGTCAAGTTTGAACCTTCCCTTTGTCTCGCATCCCTACTCTCAGGGAAATTTCTCAGCAGAATTTCTCATTTATCTTCAAAATATATCCCCAATTCAATTCTTTCTCATCTGCTCCATCCCTTTACCCCTCCCCAAGAAGACACCACATCTCTTATGTGGATTATTTCAAAAGGCACCTAATTTCACTCCCAGCTTCTACTCTTGACCACTCTCTGTATTCTCCCAGGAGCCTAAGTGACTAGAAAAAGAAAAAGGAGCCAATCAGATCCTACCTCCATGACAAAGACATAATGGGGTTATATAGATGTAGGAAAACAGGTAGACCAGGATCACCTATTATATCTATGCATCTATGTATGCATGTATATATCTATCTATTTGTCTATATTGGAGATTAATAAACTCTGTTCTCCCATATAAAACTAGTTAATAAGTAGTAGTAAGTAATGAAAGCATGTTACTCTTAATTAAAAAGAAATGTCAGGTATTGATGGCTCATGTCTGTAATACTAGTTATTTGGGAGGCTAAAATTAAGAGAATCACGGAGGCCAGGTCAGATACTTAAAATAAAAATCACAAGACCTCTCTTTTCAACTGGTGGCTGGGAGAAGGGTTCATATCTATTGTCCTAAACTATTCTATGGGAAGCTGAGACTGGGAAGATCATGGTTCCAGGCTGGCCCAGGCAGAAAAGTCCATGAGACTCTATCTCAACCAGAGAAGCTGTACATGGTGGTACATGTCTATCATCCCAGCTATGGTGGGATGACAAGTCTAAAATAGAAGGATCACAACTCAGATGCATGGCCCAGCATCTCAAAATACCCAGTGAAAAAAGAACTGGAGACATGGCTCAGCAGTAAAGTACCTGCCTAGCAAGTGCAACGCCCTAAGTTCATATTATTTTAAAAGAGAGAGAGGAGAAAGAGAGAGTGAAGGAAGGAAGGAATTAAAGGGTATCAATTTTTTTTGGGGGGGTGATCAGTCATGGAGCCCAAACTCTGGGCTCAAGGCTAGCATTCTACCACTTGAGCCACAGCACCACTTCTGGATTTTTCTGGTTATGTGGTGCTGAGGAATCGAACCCAGGGCCTCATGCATGAAAGGCAAGCACTATACCACCGAGCCACCTTCCCAGCCCCAGGGTATTAAATTTTTAATAGCCAGAGAAATAATAAATGTCTCTTAAAAAGAGATACTGCCAGTCTTTCTCTCTCTCTCTATATATATATATAATATATATATTAAACGTATATATAATTCTTACCAAAAAATTGAACTTCAGTCATATCATATTCTTCTAATTCATTACTAATCACAAGAGGATAGGCAAGAAACTACAAAATAACATCAAGAATCTATAGATTCAATGAAATTTAGAAGCTACAGCAACCAATCATTATTTTGGGGCTGTTATTCAAACTGTTTTTTGTTTTTGTTCTGTTTTTTTTTTGTGTGTGTGTGTCAGTTCTGGGGCTTGAACTCAGGGCCTGGGCCATTGTCCCTGAGCTTTTGTGCTAAAAGCTTGTGTTCTACCACTTGAACCACATTTCACTTCTGGCTTTGTGGGAGTTTATTGCAGCTAAGAGTCTCATGAACTTTTCTGCCTAAGCTGGCTTTGAACCGTGACTCTCAGGTCTCAGCCTCCCGTGCAGCTGGATTATAGGTGTGAGTCACCGGCACCCGGCTGAAAATTAACTTTTTTGATAGACAGACTTTTTCTTCATCATCAGCATCCAGTGGACGCTCAGGTAAACTTACTCCAGCAAACATTTTCTCACTTGGTTTTAGGCCACCAATATTTGTTGATCTACCTTTTCTTTTAAACTTTTTTTTTTTGGGGGGGGGGGTCTGGTCATGGAACTCAGGGCCTGGGCGCTGTCCCTCAGCTCTTCAGCTCAAGGCTAGCGCTCTACCACTTGAGCCACAGAGCCACTTCTGGCTTTTTTCTTTTTGCTTATGTGGCATGCAAGGCAAGCACTCTACTACTGAGCCACCTTCCCGACCCCTCCTTTTAAACATTTTGAAGGGGGACAGAAGTGAGAGATTTTTTTGGCTTTATTCTTATTTCTCTGATCCGGTTCTTTTGATAGACACCATTCCTGGAAGACTTGTCCGCCTGTGTGCGTTACGACATGGAGCATGCCTGCCAGGGGCTGCCCTCAACTCTTCCTCAGGAAGCAAACAGTATAAGCTTCTGTTGGTCATTTTCTCCAACTTTCCTGACACTCACTTTTCAACCATTTCTCTAGCTGGTCCCAGAGCAGCACTTGTCTCTTCACTTCAAATAGATAATGTCATTTGGCAACATCCTAACCCACTGAACCCCATCTTAAAACACCAAGACCATGAACAATCATCCCTCATTTGTTCCTGTTAACCTAGGCTGGTTTTAGATACTTCTCATGGACTATTTTTACTTTTCTTCAATTATTCTTGGATGTGTGTCTCTCTGTCCTTCAGGAGACAGGGCGTATTAAAACTAGCAAGGGCATTATAGTAATTAAAGATGAAGGAACTTCAAAAAAGTCAAGTGTGCGTGCAAGCTGGAGTCTTTGATCACAATGCCTTTTCTTCCCAACTAGAGCACAGCCCCAGAGCGAAGCAGCTTATTGAGGTGGTAGCAAGAGGTTTTACCAGCAAATCAGGAAGAAGCATTACTTTTAAAAATCCCCTCAGCTCCTCAAGCTTATGACTATTAGAATAATTATCCAGAATTAATCTGATGTCCCCAATTACTGCATAGGACTGAGACCAGGGAGAGAGGCGGGACCAAGTTAGATCTGCAGAGGTAGATCTCATCTTCACTGAAAATTTTCTTTAGCATACACTTTTTTTTGGGGGGGGGGGTCAGTCATGGGGCTTGAACTCTGGGCCTGGGCACTGTCCCTCAGCTCTTCAGCTCAAGGCTAGCACTCTACCACTTGAGCCACAGCGCCACTTCCCGTTTTTTTTTATTGGAGATAAGAGTTTCACAAACTTTCCTGAGTGGGCTGTCTTTGAACTGCCATCCTCAGATCCCAGCTAGGATTACAGACATGAGCCACTGGCACCTGGCTGCATGCATTGTTTTTGCAGTCATTTTTCTCTATTAAATAGTATGTTCAAATGTAGTAGGTCTTAGTTACTAGCATTTTGGCCTCCTTTTAAATTTTGGATCCTTCATCATAGGATGAAAGCTTTTCAAATCTGTTTTTGTTTTTTATTTCTTAGTACTGAGAATGAGTTTTCAGGAAGAAAAAATATTTTTTGGTAGTCATGGGGCTTGAACCCAGGACCTGGGCCCTGTCCCTAAGCTCTTTTGCTCAAGGCTAGTGCTCTGTCACTTTGAGCCACAGCACCACTTCTGGTTTTCTGGTGATTCCTTGGAGATAAGAGTCTCACCAACTTTCTTACCCAGACTGGCCTCAAATTGCAAGCCTCAGATCTCAGCCTCCTGAGTAGCTTGGATTACAGGTATTAACCACTGGTACCCGGCTAAAATTTTTTTTAATGATACCTTTTTTTCTTTTTCTACCTTTCCAATCTCAACCTCTTATTTTTCTTTTGTGCTGGTACTGAGGCTTGAATTCAGGTCCTTTCTCCCCTCCTGCCCCCCAACCTCTTTGCCAGTCCTGGAACTTGAACTCAGAGCCTGGGCTATCCTTGAGCTTCTTTTGCTCAAGGCTAGAACTCTACCACTTGAGCCACAGTGCCACTTCCGGCTTTTTCTGTTTATGTGGTACTGAGGAGTCCAACCTAGGGCTTCATGCATGCTAGGCAACCACTCTACCACTAAGACACATTCCCAGCTCAGGGCCTTCTCTTGATTAGAGCTTTTTTTTTTTTTGCTCAAGGCTGATGCCCTATCATTTGAGTGATAGCTACATTTAGAAGTTTTTGCTGGTTAACTGGAGATCTATAAGTCTCATGGACTTTCCTACTTGGGATGGCTTCAAACTGCAATCCTCAGATCTCAGCCTCCTGAGTAGCTAGGATTATGGGTTTGAGCCACCAGAGCCTGGCTTGATCTTAAACTTTCTGACTCTATTGCAGTATTGAAGGACTTAAGGCCTATCGCATCCATTTTCACTCTGAAAAAGAATTACATGATAAACAATTGACAGAGAAAAAAGTAAAATAATAGACTTATCATCAGCAGGTTTTATGAATGGTTTTCACTTCATCAGAGATAGACTTCTAATTATATTCATGATTTTATATTACAAAACTGTATCCTGGGGCTGGGAATGTGGCTTAGTGGTAGAGTGCTTGCCTTATATGCATGAAGCTCTGGGTTCAATTCCTCAGTACCACATACACAGAAAAAGCCAGAAGTGGCTCAGTGGCTCAAAGTGGTAGAATACTAGCCTCGAGTGAAAGAGCTCAGGGACAGCGCCCAGGCCCTGGGTACAAGCCACATGACTGGTCAAACAAACAAACAACCAAAATCAAAAACAAAAACTGTATCCTATCAATGTAAAAATAATCCAGTTGGTGATATAATTCAAGTAATTCCAATAGTTGATATACAAATCTCAGGCAGAGTATGACAAATGGTATTTTCTTCTTCATCAGATCTTAAAGTAACTATATATACCTGTGCTCCAGAAAAGGCACATTAATGACATGCTTTAAGATGCAATTGTTGAAAATGATGAGAAAACCATTTTGCATTATGGATCCTTTAGCCTGTAAATCACAGAAACTAAATTGATTATGAAGTTAGGACCATAGTAATTTGTCTTTAAAATGTGCAGTTGACAATGGAAAAAAATCACAAAAAGTTCATGATTAATGACAGTTTGACCCTCCATGAAGTGATGGGATTTTTCTCCTACCGGCCCTGCACATGCTCTGTCTGTGTTTACAGTGAATGACAGCCAGCAACCTTGTAAAATACCAGTTCAAGAAAATGTAGTAACATATGAATTAAAATTTACTAGTATTATATTTCTAAAATCACTTAGTATATGACTAGTAGTAAGTAGCTCTTGGTTACAGGAAAATTTAAATCTAGGGGAATGGTTAGTCACTGGCTTTAGAACCATAGCAATGGTATTTTTGGAGAGATTGCTGCCAATCAGAAAGCCAACAGTTGAAAATCACTGGAGAGAAAGTCTCTGATCATACATTCTAGTGTCAAACTCCCTGACTTATATGGAAATAATACCATGTATTCATTTACTCAACAATTAACCAGAGATGAGGGGCTGGGAAGGTGGCTCAGTGGTAGAGTGCTTGCCTTGTATGCACGAGGCCCTGAGTTCAATTCCTCAGCACCACATAAGCAGAAAAAGCTGGAAGTGGTGCTGTGGCTCAAGTGGTAGAGCGCTGGGTGTGAACTGGGACAGCGCCCAGGCCCAGAGTTCAGGTCCCACGACTGACCAAAAATAAAAATAACGAGAGATGAGAAATGGAGGGACACAGGGTGAACAGATGCAGCAGTGTGGTACTCAGTAGACACTATGTGGAAAAATGAACTATACAACTTGTGGTCGGGGAGGGGAGGCCAACACTGAAAACAAAGGAAGGAGTGACAGTGTCCAAACGGAAATGTACTCTTTACCTGACTTCTGAAATAGTAACCTCTCTGTATATCACCTTTATAATAACAATAAAAAGAAAAGAAAAGAGCCAGGAGCTAGTGTCTCATGCTTATAATAGTAGCTACTCAGGAGGTTGAGATCTGGAGGGTCATGGTTTGAAACTCCAGCCTCTGAAGAAAAGTCTGTGAGACTCTTATCTCCCATTAACCACCACCAAAAACAAGCAAGCAAGCGAACAAAAACCCACAAATGGAGCTGCGGTTCAAATGGCAGAACATTCACCTTGAACATAAAACCTCAGGAACAGCACATGGGTCCTGAGTTCAAGCACTGGGACTGACCAAAAATAACTCATCAGGTGCTAGCATTGTGTATTAGGTACTAAGAATAAGGTTACATAAAAGTGCTGGCTATTCTTTAAATATAGGTTTCCAAGAGATACCCAAGGGTGGGGATGAGAATGAAGAGAGATATAGCTCAGAGCTTCTGCACCTGCTTCCAATCCTCTTCTCCAGCAATTAGGCCACAGATCAAAAAGTGCCTTTGTGAGAACCAGGCGAGGGTCCACTTCCTGTGGAATTCATTCTGGGCTCCAGGGTCTAGCTTGATCATTGGATAGAAACTTGATTTCAGTCCCCATAATCTACTTAATGCCTACAAAACTGCAAAGGATCCAAAGTTTGTATTGTCTCCAAATTTAAAAATCCTAAACTTCAACCTGTTTGCTGTAAAGATGGAGCTCTTAGGAAGGAGATTGGAAGGGAGCTCATTCTATTTCTACATACCCTAAGAAGATGCAGGGGAAAGTCTACAGACTGCAAGCAAGATGGCCTGCCTGCCTCAGTACCCGCCAACTGGGATCCTGACTTTGACCTTCCAGCTTTGAGAACTGGGAGAAAATGCTCCTATTTATAAGCTACTGGGTCTGCCTTGCCTCTGCCTAAGTCAACGAGATGATGGACACAGTACAGCGTGGGACCTGTAAGCTCCTCTTCGTCACCTTTCAGATGTCCGTTCCTGTCTTCCACGCGAAGAAGCCAATCAAATGTCTTATATTCTATTTTTCAATTTCCTAAAATTGTTCACAGCCCTTTGCAAACCCTTTCTCAGACGGGTGGGACAAACTGTTTTCAAAGCAGGAGAAAACAGATGCTATTCTTTGCTTTGAATCATGTTTATGAAAAAGCAGCCAGGGGTACAAATAAATAATTTTCACAGGGAGCACAAAAGACCCAAAGCCATATAAATCTGTCATCCAAATGTACGAGTTTGGGCTTCTCCTCCCCGCTGGTTTCTAAACCTTCCCTCCCTTCCTCAATGGGCATTTCTCCATATTTCCCAAAGAATAGTCAACCCAAATTCACCACACCTAGTTATCTGATGCTTCATCAAGAGGTACCTGCATCTTCTGAAGTTACCTAAATCCATTTTCACATATGTACATTAAATACTAGGACTGAATTCATCCACCCTCCTCTCTCCATTTGTCTGCCCTTCCCCTGGACTTTACCCTCCTTCCCCCCACCCCAACACATGCTCCAGCTTCCTGGTATTCATTTTGGTCAACTATGACTTAGTTGTTCAAAGGAGTTATACCATTACAAACCTCCCCTGCATACAACATACTGTAGGCAATGCATAGGACCCTGTATAGGTTTTCCTATATGTTTATAATTTAGATCTAACTTCCATGGAGAAGAGAAGACATCTACCTTTTGTCTTCCGAGTCTGACTTGAGGGGAAGGGAGGAGAGAAGAGGAGCTGGGAGAGATGGGGGAGAACAGAAAAAGGGGAAACATTGATCAAGATGAATTATACTCATACATTGATAGGTTGAATTGAAACTGCTTAAAGATTTTTAATTTTTATAATGCCAGTATTGGGACTTGAACACAGGGCCTGGGCACTATCCCTAAACTGTTTTTGCTCAAGACTAGCACCCCTGGTTCATGCCTATAATTCTAGCTATTCATGAGGCTGTGGTCTGGGGATCATGGTTCAAAGCCAACCCAGGCAGGAAAGTCCATGAGACTCTTATCTCCAATTAACCACCAAAAAGCTGGAAACAAAGCCGTGGTTCAAGTGGTAGAACACTAGTCTTGAGCAAAACGCTTGAGAGACAGTGATCAGGCCCTGAGTTCAAGCCACAGGACCTACCATACAAAAAAAAAAATTCTACAGGAGTACAAATAAGAAATGATTAAATCACACCCCTCCCCCCCAACACAGAACTCTTTCCTTACAAAATAAGCAAAATCAAAGGCTTAGACAAAATCAAGGTTGAAGAAATAAGAGGGCCTCTCTGGTGGGCAGGTGGAGGGGGGTAGTTGGGGGAAGGACCTTGGGACTTGGTTTCTTACCAAATATGAGGGGAGGAGCTAATGCATGAGTGGGGTTTCCCAAGACTACTGACGCGATCGAGGCAGGGAGATGGATTTTTCTCTATACATGCAGTGAGGGTGTTGTACACACTTCATGGTTTTAAGTTTAAAAGTGCTGGGAATTCCCAATATAAAAACCTATTCTATTTTAAAGCTTTGCAGGAAGATATAATAAATCCAATTTATCTCTTGGGTAAATCTATTTGCATAAATTTAAAATTTGTTTAAAATAACCAGTATAATTAAGTATCAAGCTTAAGTCCATAAATTCGTGTGTAGTAGTGTTGGGGTGGTTTTTGTTGTTTTGTTTTGTTTTCGGTGCTGACACTGAAGCTTAAACCCAGGGCCTATCACTTTCTTAGCTTTCACTGCTCAAGGTTGGTGCTCTACCAGTTGAGCCACAGCTCCAGTTCTGGCTTTTTGTTTTTTCACACTTTTCTGCCCAATGTGGCTTTAAACAGTGGTCCTCAGATCTCAGCCTCCTGAGTAGCTAGGACTGCAGATGTGATCTATCAATCAGCAAGTGTATTTCTGTAAATTTATTTAGTCAGTCAAGAAATACCTCCCTCTTTGAAATATTACTATTGAATCTAAAAGTCTTTCAGAAAGGTTTTAAATATGAACTTCTACAAAATTTTACTATTTTTCTAATTATCTGATTACTATTTTACACGGTTTTGAGACAAACTTTAAAGCTAATGGAAAAAGATATCAAAAGTCAAAACAAACTCCCAAGCCCCAGATTGAGGACAAATCAAAATCCTTTGGTTGTAGAAAGGATATTGAGTTGAACAAGTTAACAGAAGTTCACACAGTCACATAGAATTAAGAATCCAGGCAGCTCAATGTAGTGAACTCAAGATTATCATCACTTTGAGCATGAAGACCAAACATTATTAATAATCCATGTTCCACACATTAAATCTACACAAATGAAAACCAGGCCATCTTCCCTTGTATTCAAGTTTAAAACAAGTCGTGTGACTTTCAAATCACACCATAAAAATTTGTTTTGGACCACATGGAATTCTTTTATTAAACACAGGATCCGCTAGCTCTTCTGAGCACTAACTATAAACTACTTAAACTTTGCTGAAGACAGACATTTTTTTTTTTGGTAACTTAAACTACTGGAGTTGAACTTCTTCAACAATTACTTAACAGAGTCCAAATTCAAATCCCATTCCCACTTTGAAATCAAACTTCTCATTTGCTTTAGTATGCTCTCTCACAGCGAAACCCCCAGGGCTTCCAACGCCAGCTTTCTTTGAATCACAATGCATTCTGATTCACTGCCAACTTTTAGAAGACTTTTCCCCACCCTCGCTGAGGAAGAGAGCAAGAGAGAGTGAGATCTGTCTAAAATGCACATGATAACAATAGCAAGAAGAATCTTTACCAACCATCTTCCATCTTACATTAGGATGTTGCTCATCCAGAAATCACGAGTGAGCAGCTACCCTTGTAGTGCTCAGAAAGGCTGTGGTTCAAACACACGTTCAGAGTCCTTTTCGTTGGGTTGATGTCAGCAGGCACCTCGGTTCTGACCCGAGCTCCCCCAAACCTCTGCACAACGCCGTTACCCCAGCACTCACTGCATGCCCGCCCGAGCTGCGTCCCGGCCTTTCCCCGGTGCGGGATTCGGAGGCTGCGGGGAGGGTGGCGGGGGGGAAGCCGAGTCACCCTCCACCGGGTTAACCCCGAGCCCGGAACCGCCGGCTGGCGGACCGCGGCGCGCTCACGGCCCTCGTCCGATCAGGGGGGCTCCAGAGGTCCACGCTCAGCCTCCAAGTGCTGAGAACCGAGTTGGCCGCCGGGAAAGCCGGTGGCCAGCTGAAAAGCACGTGGAGGAGCTCACGCCGCGGCCGCGGGACCCCGGCTGGCTGCCTTGGCCCCGGGGGGCGGCTCAGCCGGGCTCCGGGTTTTAGTCATTGATCTTTATTTTAGCTGATTGTTATGTTTTCTGTAACAGGGGCACCAAAGTTTGTTCAACAGCCGCTGGGCGTACAGGGGTGGCGGGGGTGGTGTGTGGGGGTGCTCCGCAGGGAATGAAGCTTCTCCTACCACCCCGGCCCGGGCACCAGGAAAGGTGAATGGGGTGCTGGGGGGGGAGATGACGTCACCCCACGGGTCCTTGTTATGCAGATTTGCTTTGCTCTGGGAGCAGGGGGAGGAGCTGGGAGCGGGGAGGGAGGAGGGAGGAAAGGGGAGGGGAGAGGAGGGGGAGGGAGGAGAGGAGGAGGGAGTTTCTCTGAAGCAGAGCCCCTGAACAGGAATTAGGATCCACCGGGAGGAAAGTGCTTGGGGCTGGGGGAGAAACAAAGGCTCTGCCTAAAATGGCCAGTGGGGCTCCCTCAGCCCAGGACAGCCTTGCTCAGGGAGGGCGGCATCCTCCCAGCCCCCCCCTTGTCCCCCCCCCCGCCCCCGTCCCCGCGCCTGCTCTGCCATTCCACACCAAGGGGTCATTCGGGTCCCATCTAAGTGCCCCTCCTGTATGAACATCTACGCAAGGCCACTTTTTCTTTCTTGGAAACTTTTTTTTGCTGATTTTTTTTCTCCCTAAAAATAAATGTAAATGATGGGGGCGGGGGGGGGGACTTTGGTTCACAAGAACAAAAGTGAATGAATGCAGCCAGCCAGCTTTCAAGGAGAGCCTACATGATCATCATTCACAGAAAGTACTTTCAACATCTTATTTTCATTCCCCCCCTTCTCTGTTCTTCTTTTTCCTTTTCCTTCCATTCTTCCTTCCTTCCTTCCCCCCCCCTCTCTCTTTCTTTCTTTCTTTTTCTTTTTCACCTGTATTTTCTTCCCTCCTTCCTTTCTGCCTGGGTAATAGATTCAGTTTTAAAAAAATCACTGGGTAACTTCAAAGGTTCCTGAGCAATTTTTTTCTCCAACCCATATACATGGAATATGTATGACACTTACATGATGGAATTTCACCTCATTTATAAAATAAAAACAATTATACCAGGTAATTCAATCAGTGTCACAAAAGTAAATGTTTTGAAAGCCTGTTAAAGCTGGAAGGTGTCTTTTGTATTGCATCGATGCTATCCACTGTGTTTTGGTATAAAAAAAATAACCAAACAGCCAGATGTTTATAATCCTAGCTTCTCAGGAGGTTGAGAGCTGAGGATTGTGGTTCAAAGCCAGCCCAGGAAAGAAAGTCCATGAGACTCTTATCGCCAATTCACCATGAGAAAACCGGAAATGGTACTGAGGCTCAAGTGGTAGATTGCTAGCCTTGAGGTGAAGAATTCAGGGACAGCACTCAGGCCCAGAGTTCAAACCCCACAACTGACAAGAAAAAAGAAAGAAAGTAACAAGACAAAGTAAGTTCAAGACATTATTTCCCAATATCCTTAACATTCAATGCCTTCTGCTTTCAGAATACTTGACCTCTTGGTAGTATGGGTGGACTATAACAATTACTGTTTCTTTCAAGGTCCCTATACTGTGTTCTGATAAGTTAATATGGTAAAACTTACATAAAGCAGCATTCATAATTAAGGTAAAAGTGTAGCGAGTAGTCAGTCTGCATATACACCTAGAAATGTGGCACTATTAATCCTAAAGGGCAGGAGCCTGTCTTTCTTTGCTTTCTATCTTCAGGAAGTATCTTGTATTCACTCACACAAGGAACACTTAGTTGGTTATCCTCTGTGGTCCAGGTACTGGGACTAAGTATGGTGGTCCCTGATTGATAGCTCCCACCCTACCATTTTTTTGTTGTTGTTATTGATCATGGGGCCTGAACTCTGGGCCTGGGTGCTGTTCCTCAGCTCTTCAGCTCAAGGCTAGATCTCTACCACTTGAGCCAGAGCGCCACTTCTGACTTTTTCTGCTTATGTGGTGCTGAGCAATTGAACCCAGGGCCTCATGCTTGCAAGGCAAGCTCTCTACCACTGAGCCACCTTCCCAGCCATTTAAGTGCCCCATGGAAAGGGAGCAGAATGTTGTTCAAAGCAGATGATTGAAGAAGCAGGCCTTCTCTTTGCAGACTTTCCCTAAGTAGTGACATTTGAAGCTGAATGGTGAGAGGGAACCAGCCAAGCTACAGGCAGAGGACTCCAGAGTATAGTCAGTACTAAAATCCTGAGATGAGAATAAGTACAGGAAGTTCCAGGCATAAAGAAGAACAGTGTGACCACAGCACAGAGGTCACAGGCCAAGAGGCCCATCAAAGCCCCTTAGAGTTAAAGATAAGAATTTGTCAGGCTGGGAATGTGGCTTAGTGTGCTAGCCCAGTTCGATTCCTGGGTTTGACTCCTCAGTACCACAAAAAAACAGAAAAAGCCAGAAGTGGAGCTATGGCTCAAGTGGTACAGTGCCAGCCTTGAGCAAAGCAGCTCAGGGACAGTAGTGCCTAGGCCCTGAGTTCAAGCCTCAGGACTGGCAAAAAATAAAAATAAAAAATGAATAAATATAGGGATCTGCATGATATTTGAAGCACTCTGGGCCTGATTGCTGTCCCTCAGCTCTTCAGATCAAAGCAAGCCCTCTACCACTTGAGCCACAGCGCCACTTCTGGCTTTGTCTGCTTATGTGGTACTGAGGATTCGAACCCAAGGTCTCATGCATTCAAGGCAAGCACTCTACCACTGAGCTACCTTCCCAGCCCCAAGGAGAAGGCTAAGTGGCCTAAGAAATACTAGAAGTCCCTTTTCCTTAGTGAAATGGCTGACTGTTTGAGGAGTGGTGGTCTGCCCCCAGCCTCATGTCCTGAGGAGAATTGCTTCAGGCCTGGGCCTCTATTGGCTCTTTGTCCCCCAAACTTGAGGAGAGAACTCTATCATTCTAACCAAAATAGTAAATGGGAAGTTTCAGAAATAAAATATTCATAAGGTTGAAGCAAATGCTATTACAACATGTTGTTAGGCTCATTCTATTTTGGGATTGGTTACTGGTTTTAATATCTTAGTGTGCCTAATTTATAAAAGCTTTATCAAAGGGATGGGGAGGGATGGAAAGGGGAAACAAAGGAGGAGGCTTGATAAGAAATGTACTGGTTATCTTGCCCATGTAATTGTAACCCCTCTGTATGGTATTTTCACAATAAAAAAAGGAAAAAAAAGCTTTATCAAAAGTATGTACAAACTGGAGACAAATAATATATGTAGGGTTTGATATTCTGTAGTTTTAAGCATATACTAGGCATCTTTAACATACCTTCTGTGGATATTGGGAAGGACTATTGTAGATTGCTGCTTGATTGAACAGTTTTTGTTGGTGTTGGTGTTTACTGGTCTTGGGGATTGAACTGAGTGCTGTATCTGAACTTCTTTTGCTTAAGGCTAGAACACTATCACTTGAGCCACAGCTTCACTTCTGGCTTTTTGGTCATTTATTGGAGATCAGAGTCCCATGGACTTTCCAGTTGGACTTGCTGCAAACTTCTATCCTCACATTGCAGCCTCTGAATAGCTAGATGACAGACACAAGCCATCAGCACCTGGCTGGAACCATTTTAAGTGGAAAATTTGTGGGCATGTCTGCAGGATGAATCACCTTACCAAACTTTCAAGTAACCTGATGATAATTCTGTGTGACAAAATTCAGTTAGAGGTTTGTTTTCATTTTGACACTAATTGGTCATGAGTTACCTGTATTTTCAATAAGATCTCCTGGAAACTGGCAAATTGACTGGGCCTGTCTTACCCCACGATGATAAAGAGTTGGATTTTGTTCTAATAGTTCTTATTTACATTACTAATACGTGAAGAATGTACCATAGAACGGAAGTAGCCCAGAGAAGCACAGTGACAGCTGTTTATATGATTTCACTGTGCACTTCCACTTTGAACCTTGGCAGTGACAGTTGCTTCTAGAAAACCAAAACCAAAAACAAGCAAACAAACAAAAAAAAAAAGGACAAAACTCATGTTTTCTTTTAGAAGCAGGTTGTAATTGAAAGGCTATGATTTAGCATCACAATTTGGCAGTATGAGAGAGAAAGAATTAACCATGACTTGGGATATTAGCTTGAGTATTCAGATAGAAGCAATGTTAACTTGAATACCCTTACTATATGCAGTAGATTTGTAGGGAGTAACAGAGTTTTACTTTGGATACATTAACTTTAAGAAGTCTATGTTAAATGAAGTAAGTCAGGCCTAGCGACAAAAGATGCATGTTTTCTCTTCTCTGTGGAAGCTAGATTTAACTTACAAACTCATAAGTAAATATGTTGGGTGGCATGCAAGTGCATACAAATGTATGAACTGAAATACGAGAGATTCAAGGGAGATCTCAAGTAGTGCAATTCCTTAGAAAGGCAAAATAAATTCAGCAAAATAAAACATCAGGAAGCAGGGACTCGAAAGGGGTGGGACGGGGTAGGAGAAAGGGTTGAACAGATGAAGAGGAGAACAGGGGGAAAACACAGATGAGAAGCCAATGTATATCTAAGAAGAGTGAGGGAAGGGGTGGACTGGGATGGATGGTGAAAATGTTGAAAGGGGTGACATTGATCAAGATATATTGTCTTCAGCAGCTGCTTTGTTAAATGGCAACTCCTTTGTGCAACTACTTAAAGACAATAATAATAAATTAAAAATCCTAATGGACTGGTGAAGTATGGACATTTACTCAAATACTATTATTTACTGAAATAAATATTTTCATTTATAGAGGATGTCTTTTTTCTGAGTGTACTCAATTTATTGCGCACTTACTGAAATGTGTGTTCCAGTGTTATTGAATGCACGCAGTGGATTATTAGTGCAACAATGGGTCTTCAGGCCCAATCCTAAGAATCATCACAGCACTTAGAAGCACTGGAACTTAGAGCCAGAGCCTCCATATGGTTATCGTGGATTGTCATGACTTGACCAAGAGACTTAAAAGTCAAAAACCCCTTTTAAAGAATTGTTCCTAGCCGGGCGCTGGTGGCTCACGCCTGTAATCTTAGCTACTCAGGAGGCTGAGATCTGAGGATCGCGGTTCAAAGCCAGCCCCGGGCAGGAGAGACTGTGAGACTCCTATCTCCAATAAACCACCAGAAAACCAGAAGTGGCGCTGTAGCTCAAGTGGTAGAGCGCTCGCCTTGAGCTGAAGGGCTGAGGGACAACGCCCAGGCCCAGAGTTCAAGCCCCACGACCGACAAAAGAAAAAAAAGAATTGTTCCTTATTAAAACTGATCACGAAGAGAAGCAATTGGGAGAGGATTCCTGAACAGAGAGAGACCTTGCTTAGCATCTGACAAGGGGGAAGCTTTTCAGTGTGTGGGGTCATTGCCAATTCAGTGTGCTTTTGTCTTAGGAGATTTTTTCCCCCTAAGTGTTATACAGAACTTCACTAAGAATTACTTTTATTTGTCTGGTATTAAGTGCTCAAGGAAGCATGGGGTCTGATTCCAGAAGTCAGGTCTGGAAATGGTTGATATAGGCTAGTTTAGTTTTGGTTGGTCTTGGGGCTTGAACTCTGGGCTGGGGTGCTGTTCCTCAGCTCTTCGGCTCAAGGTAAGCACTCTACCACTTGAGCCACAGCACCACTTCAGGTTTTCTGAGTGGTTAATTGGAGATAAGAGTCTCACAGACTTTCCTGCCTGGGCTGGCTTTGAACCACAGCCTCCTGAGGAGCTAGGATTCCAGGCACAGGCCACTGGCACCCAGCAACAGAGAGTTCTTAAGGCACATCATCCAACCAACGTAAGATGGAAAAGTTAAGACCTCTAGTTTAGCTGCTGCTGAAACTCCCATTCAGTCCCTGAATATTATTCAAATTGTTTCTTGGCTAAGACTTTGCATTGAGAACTGAATATATTATGCATGGAGCATGGAAGACCCAACCTTTGATTAATCTTTTCTGTTCAGACTTTCCACCACCATAAAGGTGTGTTTTTCCAGACACAAGCATTCTTGGAAAGAAGAGCACACACATGGTGGAGAGCCAGAGGAACAAGCTCCGTACATGGAAAACATCGCCTTCTCACATCCCCTTCCCCTCTCTGGAACCCAAGATTTGTAATCCTAAATCTGAGTACCTTCTTCCTCCCTGGAAAAAGAAGATAAAATATAAAAAGCATGCACTTCTTCCCTCTGGTGCACAGACAACACATTTTCCAGCATTTTTTCTTTCTTCGTTCTTCCTTGGTGTATGAAACATTTTACCTGGCTGGTGATATGGCTAAGATGTAGAATACTTTGCCTAACACACACAAAGCCCTGAGTTTATCATCAGTGCTTTAAAAAAAAGATATAAACACATAAATCACCATCCTTAAAGGTTTAGGATGAAACATTTAACTGGATTTATTGTGATGGTAGTGTAGTTAATTTAGAGCAGGGTTCCCAAAGTTTCTCATTCCAGATTTAAAAAAAAATTCACCTACCACTTTTTCAATATTTGATTTGTATGTGGGGGGGGGTGTTGGTCATGGGGCTTGAACTCTGGGCCTGGGAATTATCCCTGAGCTCTTCAGCTCAAGGTTCCTGCTCTACCACTTGAACCACAGCACCACTTCTGGTTTTCTGGTGGTTAATTGGAGATGAGTCACACAGACTTTCTTGCTGGGGCTGGCTTTGAACCGTGATCCTCAGATCTCAGCTTCCTGAGTAGCTAGGATTACAGGAGTGAGCCACTGATGCCTGGCTTCAATATTTGATTTTCGTCCACAGAACCAAAAGCTCCATCTAATTTGTTTGGGAGTGCCCACTCAGTTGTGGAAAATGGTCATCTGGAAAGCAGTTGCTTTTCAATCTAGATTTATTTATTCTCTCTAGAATTTATACATCTGGCTAATGCATCAGTTCAGTTTTTAAAAATCTATTGGTGTAAGAGTCTCCAAAAGTCCAGTTCTGAGACCTGAAAGGATTGGGAGGATAGAATGCCTGCTCCCAACATGAACTCTCAGAACGCTCAGAGTTTCCCAAATGGTCAATCTGTCCTGGCTTGAAGGGAATGCACATTCTACACAGGCGTAGGCTATTTCCACACCAAACTTTTGGGAATATGGCAATAGACAAAAATCTGTGCTAATCGTAAGTCATTTGTTGCTTACACCTGCTTCTTGAGATAAAGAGGTTATTTCTCATTTGAGTAAAATTAGACCACATGATCGGTGGCTATGCCTTCAAGGATTGAGATGGTATCTCATTATTGGTGTTTGT
The DNA here is from genome assembly GCF_000151885.1 of Dipodomys ordii. Classification (NCBI taxonomy): domain Eukaryota; kingdom Metazoa; phylum Chordata; class Mammalia; order Rodentia; family Heteromyidae; genus Dipodomys; species Dipodomys ordii. The sequence continues at coordinate 3,090,288 of NW_012267398.1, read as the reverse complement.
GACTTAAGGAAACTGTGACTTTACTTTCTGTGTATGCACCTGTACCCTACTCAATAAATATCTTGTAAAATGGACCTAGGACACCTGAAGCTGGTGGAGGACTTCAGGCTCCTGGTGTCCCAAACCTCAATTGCACAGTCTTGGTGTCTGTCATTGTCTTGTCTCGGTGGCAGAGGATCGCAACATCTGGCGCCCAATGCGGGGCACGAGAGGAAACAGCAGATGAACCAATGACATGGAAAAAGTCATCCATGGAATGCTGAAGAGTTCGTGATCTGGGAATGCGCTAAGACATGGTTCAGGACTTCCAGGATAACAATGGGGTTTGCTCAAAGCAACACGGCCAGATATCTTGACGCAGTGAGTATGTTGCTGACAAAGGCAGAGATAAAAGTAAAGAGAAAAGATATGGAAAAATTGGCCTGGTATATAGCAAAGTATAGTCATTGGTTATCTCCACAGGAGATCCTTTTACATGGCTCAAAGCCAGGGGGATACAATCCCATTAAAAGTTTGGTCTTTATGCAATTTAATCATATTGGTGTTACAGTGTCTTCAAACCCCTCAGCCACCTCAGAGTATGGGTCTGTGTGGGGAAAATCCTGTGCAGGAAAAAGATGTGGCTGAAAATTTGGGGCCCTGTGACAACTTTGATTCTTGTGACAAAAAGCAAAAAAAAAATGAGGTTGGGAATTCTGAATCTTGTGATAATGAATATAAACATGTGTTGGAAGACATTAGATCTGGTAGCAAGGGGAATAAAAAATGTGAATCCCAGGAGGGTGATGAAGAATGAGAAGTCAAACCATTCTCAAACCCTTCAGAGCCCTCCTTTAATGAGTTGAAGTTCCCTGGTCTCTCCAGGAATCTGTTGGGTTCAGCAACAAGGGGACCTGGACGCTTACATTTGATGCAACTTGGTTAGCACTGGTTTGATTACAACCAATCAACGCAGGGGAGGGTGGCAATCCTCAGGAAGGCATTTTCCATGCTGAGCACGAAGCACTGCCTTGTAGGACTATTTGGGAGTTTAAACAGGCCATCACCACCTAGGGGGCCACCTCTGTTTATACTATGGACATTCTCAGGGACTGAGTAGAGGCCGAACATCTCATTCCCCAGGGAGGGAAAACTTGGCCCAAACCTGCCTAGAACCTAGTCAATATCTACAATTGAAAATGTGGTGGAGTGAAGAAGCAGCCAGGGTTTGAAAACTTGACATGCCCAGCCTCCCATAGAAATCCAGGAGGACCAGATGATGGGGGCAAGGGGCGTGGCTGCGAGTATCTGAGCAGACAGGTTTGATGATCAGACAATCAACCAAGTACACACCTGTTGCTTCAGGGCTTGGGGAAAAAAAACAGCACAGACAGGTCAGGCAGCTACTCCTTTTGTAAAAGCTAGGAGGTAGAGCCTTAAGTGGATTTTATAGCCCAGCTGGAGGACAATCTTAATAAAACTGGGCTACAAGCTGAGCTAAGAAACCTATTTCTCCAAATGCTCATTTTTGATAATACCACCACAGAATGCCAGAAGGCTTTACTCCCATTAAGACTGTCAATGGCAGTTTTACTGACTATATTAAGGCCTGCAATGACGTAGACTCCTCTGCCTATAATGCTAACCTACTGGCCACAGCCATCACAAGGCTTAAAGTGAAAAATACAGATGTTTTGGATGTGGAAAATTAGAGCAAATGAAAAAGGAATGTTGTGAAAGCAAAGACTTCTCAAACAGAGGCCCAACCCATTTGGAATGTACCCTAAATATAATAAGGAAGACACTGGGGTAGTCAGTGTCTTTCTAGGTATAATAAAAGTGGCAAGCCTCTTTTCCCTTTGAGAAACGGGCCAGTGGGCGCCCCCTTCAGGGCCCTGGAAACAAGTACCCGAGGCCCAGCAGATGCTGGTCTGGAGTTTCCCACCGCATACACTTCTCAGACTCGGTTGCTGCTACCTCAGGCAGCACAGTGGTGGAACTAAAAACTGTAGCCCCTATGTTTTTGACTCCTGATCAGGGTGTTGTTAAAATACCTACACAGGTTTATGGGCCTGTACCTAAGTGTACAGTAGGATTAATTATAGGAAGAAGTATTGGACTTAAAGGGCTTAAAGTAAGTGTAATTGATAAGGATTGTAATGCACATATTCAGATTATGGCCTCCACACTGTCTCCACTGCATATCGAAGCAGAAATGCAATTCATGAAAGGTTCAGAGGGCTGATAAATATTGGAGCTGATGTAACTGTTATTGCTCAAAATCACCGGCCGGTCAATTGGAAAGGACAATTCAGGTGTCGGGGTAGGGAAGGTCAAAGAGGTGAGGCAGAGTGCCTCCATACTGACCTGTACAGGGCTTGATGGTCAGATGGGACACATAGAACTTTTCATCTTTAATATAGAAGTCAAGCTCTGGGGGAGAGCTCTCATGGCACAATGGGAGACTCAATTTTTTTCTCTACCCTGCCAGGTTTTTCCTGATGGCCACTGATTGACATCCAAAGTCGTTGCCTCTTTAATGGCTCAACCCTTCCCCCCACCCCCACACATATGAGCTGGTCAATGAAAAGAAAAAGAAAAGCCAAAGGAAAATTGGATGCTTTGCACCACTTGTCTCGGGAGCAGCTCAAAGCTGGACACATAGAGCCCTTAGTCCATCTTTGGAATCTTCCAGTATTTGTTATAAAGAAAAAAAATCAGGAAAATGGTGGATGCTTCAAGATCTTAGAGAAATAAATTCTGTTATTCAGTCCATGGGCACTTTATAGCCAGGGCTATGTTCTCCCACAATGATTCTTAGAGACTGGAAAGTTATAGATTTAAAGGATTGTTTTCTTCCATTCTCTTAGCAGAACAGGATAGGGAAAGAACCTGCAAAGCGCTATCAATGGAGGATTCTACCTCAAGGAATGCTTAATAGCCCTACTATAGGTCAATATTGCATAGGAGCTGTTTTGCAACCTGTGCGGGAATCTTTTCCAGATGCCTATATTATCCATTATACAGATGACATATTGTTGGCTCTGCCTAATGAGATCATGCTGGACAAACTCTTCACGATGCTACAGGAGAGGCTGTCAGCTTCAGGACTGTGAATAGCAAAGGAAAAAGTCCAAAAAGCCTCCCCCTACTCTTATCTGGGAACCAAAATAACTGGTAATGCAATTGCCCCACAGAAAATTCAAATCAAAACAGAGGCGTTAAAACTGCTTAATGCCTTTCAAAAATTATTTGGTGATATTAACTGGTTACTCAGGGGTGAGCCTGCTTCTCTTAATCTCCTCACAGACTCACAATATGTGGCCACATGACACTGTCCTTAAAGAAAACTCCCGTTAATGTTCTCTTTACTGAGTTACCAAAGGAGGTTGGGAAGAAGAACCTCCCGCTTTTTGAGAGGTATATCCGGGCTCACTCTCAACTGCCCAACCCTTTATCCCAGGGAAATGATTCTGTTTACCAGCTGATTAATCCTTTACTCATTCAAGCTACAGACTGGCAGAATTTAACACACGCCAGTGCTCGTGCATTACAGACAAAATTTCACTTAACTGGCATTCAGGCTCAGTCTATTATCATAGCCTATCCTACCTGTGCTTCCATTACTCAGCCCTCGTTTTCTCCTGGAACCAACCCAGGAGGTTTAAAATCCCAATGATATCTGGCAAATGGATGTTACTCATTATCACCCTTTGCTCGATTAAACTTTATACACTGACACCTTTATATATTGACACCTTCTCTCGCTGTATGTGGCTATGCCTTTATCGGGAGAAACGTCTAATCATGTCATCACCCATCTTCTTTCCTGCTTCGCTGCTATGGATGTTGCCTTTATTAAAACAGACAATGCCTCTGCCAACACTAGTGCTAAATTGCAAACTTTCCTAAATAAATAGCCAATTAAACATATTACGGTAATCCCTTATAATCCACAAGGTCAAGCAATTGTGGAACGCAATAATTTTACACTCAAGTCCCAATTAAATAAACAAAAAGGAGGGATAGGTTCAGATCCCTGGACCCCCAAAGAACAGATAGCAATGGCATTCTATACCCTTAAGTCTGAAACTTAAAAATTTCCATCCAATACTCCAGCAGCAGATAAACACTGGAATGACCCCAAAAACTTTCAATCTGCCTGCCAACCTATAGGGCGGAAGGATGGCACTGGAAACCTGCAGCTGTCGAAGTATGCGGCAGTGATTATGCTTGTGTGTCCACAGGTTCAGCGGACAGCTGGCTACCAGCCCAGACACGAAAGCCCAGAAATGAAGAGGAAATCATCCAACATGGAGGAACCTCTGGAAGAATCCTTCAAGAAGATGAAGATAACTCTAGGCACAGGGAGAGCAGTGGGAATCAGAACAGCGCCTTTTCCCTCCCTGGGGCAGATGAAGACGCTTTCCCAAGAAGCTGAGAGACACTTAAAGGATAAGGAACAGCAGATTAATGCGATGTCTGTGTTTGTGGTGATGACTGCACTTATTCATACTGCTAGTGCCTCTTGCTCAGTACAAGCCTATGTTTCGGGGGTTCCTAAACTGGGTAAACCGTTGTTCTTAAATTGTACTGTGATATGTAACAACTCAGAAATAGGACCTGTCCATTGGTATAAAGATGGAGTTAAAATATTTAGTCAGAAAAGGCTTGAGGGGCCCTGGTTTAACATCTCTGATCAGTCTAAGAGAGGCAATATCCAATTTGGTATAGTTAAATTTATGGCCTCCCCTGAGGATGAAGGAACATATAATTGTTCCAAAATACAGAAAGGCTACCCACAAGATAGTGTTCTTATAGGGAAAAACGTCACTGTACATTTGGCCCCGGAGTCAGAACTTACCAGTTCTCCAAACTTATGGCTTCAATTGGCCGTTAAGACCATGAATAAAACCTCCTTTTGCATCAAGGAAGGCACTTCTGTGCAAAATGTGCTAACACAGAATTTAGTAGGGCTTGCTGTCAGTTTGGAAGGGTACACAAATATAACTCAGGATGAAATTACTGACCAAGAAGAGGAGATCTTAGAGAATGAATTAACTTTGGACCCTGCGTTTATAGTCCATCATGAATGTTTATGCTTCAACTGTGTAGATGACCTTAGTAACTGCTCATCTCTGACAAGACTTAGTTTGTCTAGGGGGAAAAGACTTGGCATTGGCTGGTCTTTCTTTTGTGGAGGAAAGGCATATCGTGCTCTAAAGAAAAATTACTCAGGACTCTGCTATGTTGGGAGAGTGGTGCCTCTGTTACTTAGTAATTTGGTCCATCAGAATATGGAACTTATAAGGCGTGATCTCCCCCCAAATTGTGATGACCACCTTGTGCTTTTAAACGCTGCTGATATGGCGGTGGCTGCAGCTTTTGTTCTACCTGTCCCTGGACTTGTAGTAGATATCCAAAGGGAGCTCAGCAGGCTGGCTTGCATTTTCAACCAAGTGACAAATGCCACAGCTATAATTTTGGGAGAAATAAATCAGGAGATGAAGGCGTTGAAAACAGGAATTTTACAAAATCGAGCTGCCATAGATTATTTGCTGTTGAAAAATGATTTAGGATGTGAACAATTTGAAGGATTATGCTGCTTTAATATAACCAACAATGCTCAAAAGATTCAGAACCAGCTAGACCAGCTCAAACAGGAGCTGAAAAAGTTAAAGTTCAGTGATCAACGGGGACGTCCAGAATGGTTTTTCAGGTTTTTGCCTTTTCTGGGCCCAATAGCCTCTATTTTAGGGATTATTCTGCTAGCTCCTTGCCTATTTCAATGTTTATCTTCTAGCATCCAGCGTATGCTGGTTCAAACAGAAATGAAAGTGATACTTTCTGAAATAATAGAAAAGGGGGATAGAATGCCTCCTCCCAACATGAACTCTCAGAACGCTCAGAGTTTCCCAAATGGTCAATCGGTCCTGGCTTGAAGGGAATGCACATTCTACACAGGCGTAGGCTATTTCCACACCAAACTTTCTGGGAATATGGCAATAGACAAAAATCTATGCTAACCGTAAGTCATTTGCTGCTTACACCTGCTTCTTGAGATAAAGAGGTTATTTCTCACTTGAGTAAAATTAGACCACGTGATTGGTGCTTGTGACTTCAAGGGTTGAGATGGTATCACATTATTGGTGTTTGTGACTTAAGGAAACTGTGACTTTACTTTCTGTGTATGCACCTGTACCCTACTCAATAAATATCTTGTAAAATGGACCCAGGACACCTGAAGCTGGCAAAAGACTTCAGGCCCCTGGTGTCCCAAGCTTCAATTGCACGGTCTGGTGTCCATCATTGTCTTGTGGGGCCGTGGGTGGTGACATATTGGCATGAGGGCTCAGACCTATAATCCAAACACTACAGGAGGCAGAGATAGGAGGATCACAGTCTGAGGTCAGCCCCAGGAAAAAATAGTGTAAACCTTTCTTGAAATATTACTAGCAAAAAGGAATGGTGCTGTGATTCAAATGATAGCACACTTGCTTAGCAAGTATGAGGCCCTAAGTTCTGCTGATAAAAACAAACCTATTGGAAACTGTGTTTGCTGATCTAAAGCTCAGGATTTGTCAATTGCTTGGCACTCCAACTGCTTGGATTACAACTGTCCTAACAGATTGGAAAGCATAAACAATGTCACTGAGGAAGCATTAGTTAGTCACTATCTATAGTTGTCATGCGTGTAGGGTTTGAGGCTTTACTCACTGACTGAAAATGAGTCCCTCAAAGTGTCATTTTAGCTAGATTGGTTGTTGTTTTCTGATGATTTTCATTGTGAGTTTGTTCATAGCTCTTGTCTATTTTCTTTGGGCTCTCTGATTAACAGTAAAAAATAGGACTGAATTTTTATTGGCATATATTTACTGTGTCACTCACAATCAACTTAAAAAAATTCTGAGACTGTTCTCAAGCTAGATAACTGATGATTTCACCCATTGGCTGACGCTCTACCCGCTGAGCCACGCCTCCAACTCTGGTGATAAACTTTTTAATTTAAAATATTATAAAGTAAACCTCTTCTAGGTTTTCTAAACTAAGTAAATTTTGTAGCTGGATGTCACTAAGGAGGACACAAAGTTGATGTGACAAACATGTGTTTGGTAGACAGGTACAGATTCATTTTTTCACAGTTAAACTGGTTTGTTTTATGCAATTGTTGGGAAAGAAAGCTATTCTGTAGATCATTCCAATAACTCAGTCTGCATTGTGTTTAATCTCTTATTCTTTTCATGATATAAAGCATCCTGTCATCTTTCTAATTTAGTAACTTCTTTTAAATTTAGGAGGCAGTACAGTAATAAATTTATGACCTCAGCAAAGATTACTGTGGTAATTTTTCTTCCAAAGGATACTTATAGTTATCATTTATTTTACTTCACATAAAACTTTATGTGGCTAAAATGATAATACTTTTTTGGAGAAAACAAGTCATTATTTTCCAACTATATGTCTTAAAATTGTGTTTTACTCCTCTAATAGAATTTTTTTTTATTACAGAGGACTTATCTGTCCTTTGGAGTCTTAAAAGGTAAATGTTACATTTTTCCCCTAACATAAGCCAAAACAGGCACTTTCTGAAATAGCAAAAACCAGATCAAGCCAGAAGAAAATGACCTAAAATATCATCAGTGGTTTCCTATGTTTACAAATAAATTATCTGTACTATCCATATGTCTGATTGTGATAATAGCCATTACTATAAAGGACCTAACTTCTTGCAACTGATCTAGAATGCCATCTTTAAAATATATTAACTTGCTATAATTAATGTAGTCTATCTCCAAATATTCTGTTGGTTCTGTTGATCAGGCTACTCTTCCACAAATACCATACTGTTACACAAATGGCAGCTTTTTAAAGTATAAGAACCTTCGAAGTTGTTATACTTTATACTGGTAGCTCATGCCTGTAATCCTAGCAACTCAGGAGACTGAGATCTGGAGGATCTCATTTTGAAGGCAGCAGAAGAAGAAAAGTTAGAGATTCTATCTCTGAATTAACTAGCAGAAAGCCAGACTAGAGATATGGCTCAAGTAGTAGAATGCCAGCTGAGAAACAATTCAAGCAAGTAAGCCAAAGAAGCTCAAGGACCTGAGTTCAAACTCTGGTGTTACGTTTTTGTTTCTGGTGGGACAGTTTTCTACTGCTTTTTGCACTATTCTTTCTTGCACACATACACTACTGTCTATCTATAGTGAACATGTAAGTATAGGCATTTCATTTGGTGCCTACACTGAATTTCATATTTTGATTAGGATCACATTAAAATTTTAGTAAGCTCTAGGGAGAGTTGACATTTTGTAATGTTGATTCCTCTTATCCAAGGACTTGTTTCCATTGCTTGCTTACACTTTTTTAGGTCTGTGACTAGGACTCAAATTCGGTACCTAATGCTTTTGCTCATTGGCTAATGCTCTACCAACTGTACCATAGTTCCAATTCCTCTTTCTCTCTTTCTTAAAATGTAGATCTTTCATGTTCTTAAATTTATTTAACCTATTTCATGTTATTTTGTCACTTGGAAACAGGAAAATGACTGAATTTTCAATACTGATTCTATGTAGTTTTGTACCTTACCATATCTTACTGATTTTTCCAAGTGTCTGTGGTTGCTTTTAAATTTTCTTGAGTCTACCTACTTTAAATACAAAAATACATATCTTCAAATACCAAGAGTTTACTTTTCTGATTCTTTGCCTTGTTTTAAAAATTTCTGAATTTGACAAAATAGAAATTGTGATTCAGTGGAGCTTACATTGTTTTCTTCCATGTTTCATACATTAAGTGGGCACAAGAAATGATAACTTAGAGACATTATATACCTTTCCTTGTATGATAACTATCTCAGTTATTCTTTTATTCTGTATAAATAGAAACCAAGAATCAGAAACATTAGCCTAGCCAAGGCCACAGACCAGTAAGTAGTAACAGTTAAAATTTAAATTCATGGCTTCTGGAATCAAAATGAATTGCAGGACACTAAGAAGATGACTAAGTTATAGATTTTTAGAGAGTCTGGTATTCTATAGCAAGAATAACACAGAAAAGAAGCTGTGGAACTCATAAAGCATTTGTACATTTTAATGATCGAGCTGGGCACCAGTGGCTCACAACATTTAATCCTAACTACTCAGGAGACTGAGATCTGAGAATTTCAGTTCAATGCAAAGCTAGGCAGGGAAGTCTGTGAAAAATCTTCTCTACAATGAACCAGCAAAAATTTGGAAGTGATGTGTGGCTCAAGTGGTAGAATTCCAGTCTTGAGTAGAAAAAGCTAAGGGATGGTGAGATAGATAGATAGATATAGATAAATAGATAGATAGATATAGATATTTGATAGGATAGAGATAGAGATGATATTTCAGATCAGTTGGAAGATGTTGGACCTTATTGGCTACTCTCATTGTTCTCTGGAACCAGTCATGATACCTCATCAATCTTCCTTAGCATATCTATATCTATATCTAGATACATACATATATAGCTATATACAGAGAGAGATTATTTTACTAATGAAGAGGGTGCTAACTGCAGGCCACAACACATTTGTAAAATACAATTATCTTTTTTCTTTCTCCTGGTGCTTGAATTCAGGGTGCTGTCTCTGAGCTTCTTTTGCTCAAGGCAAGAGCTCTACCACTGAGGCAAAGTGCCACTTCTGGATTTTTCTGAGCAGTTTATAAGAGATAGAAGTCTCATGGACTTTCTTGTCTGGGCTGTCTTTGAACTGTGGTCCTCAGATCTAAGCCTCTTGAGTAGCTAGGATTATAAGCATAAGCCACCAACGCCTGGCTTATTTTTCTGAGTCTTTTATCCTTTCTGGTGTTTAATAATTTCTATTGTGTGCTCCATATGTTCCAGCAGATGACAGAAAGTCTTGATTAATTCTGGATGGATCTGTCATTATGTTTCCCTTAGTAAATTAAATGACTCTTTTTTCAAGTCAGAGTTAGGGTTAGGGCTAGGGTTAGCTACTCAGAAGACTGAGATCTGAGGATCCTGGTCAAAGCCAGCCTAGGCAGGAAAGTCTGTGAGACTCTTATCTACATGAACCATTAAAAAGGCAGGAGTGGAGGTGTGGCTCAAGTACGAGAGCCACCAGCCTTGAGTAGAAAAAGCTAAAAGAGAACACAAGGCCTGAGTTCCATCCCCAGTACTAGCACCAAATAAATAAATACAGAGCAATTCTAGATTGTGGCTGATCACTGCCCCGTAGGCCAAAGCCACAATTGTACAGACAGGGAACGGACAGGGACATGTCAGCCCGCACCCCCACCCCCTCTTCATACCAACCTAAAGAAGCAACAGTAAATAAGGACTTGAAAGCTTTCCTTCCACTCAAGCCCCCTGTTCCTACAGCCTTGGACACACAGGTTAAGAAATTTCTCTTGGGACACTGATTTGTATTTTTTTTTTAAAAAGAACATATACTTGGAAGCTCTGCTGTGATATTATATGATGATGTCATTATTTATGTAGTCCCTTCTGAGCCTATAAAACTGAAGGCTTTACAACCTGTATTTACAATGGCAGATTTAAACAGCACTGCCCTATCATTTAAACACACACACACAAATAATTCTCTAAGTCTCAGACCACTTTTTGATGTAACTGTGTTTTCTTTAGCTAGATATTCTTGGAACAACCTTAGGGAAGCTTAAGATTAAAATCACAAGTCATGCAGCTCAGATGGGGAATAAAGTACACACTCTGAAGGTGATGTCATGCACTCAGAATTACACATGTTAAGGTCAAGTTCACATGAAATATGGACTTAATGGAATATAGCTTTTAGACAAGGAACATTCTTTACCCAATCTTTTTTTTCCCCCCGTCGGTCATGGGGCTTGAACTCTGGGCTTGGGCACTATTCCTGTGCTCTTCAGCTCAAGGCCAGCTCTCTACCGCTTGAGCCACAGTGCCAATTCCAGTTCTTTAATGCTTTATTAGAGATAAGAGTCTCACAGACTTTCCTGCTCAGGCTGGCTTTGAACCGTGATCCTCAGATCTCAGCCTTCTGAGTAGCTAGGATTACAGGCGTGAGCCACTGGGCCCCCGACGTCTTTATCCAATCTTAAGTGATGTAATGAAAGACATATTGATCTTTATTATTAAAAATGCTAATTGAGTGGGGCCCCACGTATTCATGCCTGTAATTTTAGCTTCTTAGGAGGCTGAGTTGTAAAGATCATAACTCAAAGCCAGCCTGGACAGAAAAGTTTGTGAGCCTCTTAACTCCACTTAACCATCAAAAAGTCAAAAGTGGAGCTTTGGCTCAAGTTCTAGAGCATCAGTTTTGAGTGAAAGAGCTAAAGGATAGCTCCCAGGTCCTGAGTTCAAGCACTTCATTGCCAGCACACGTGCACGCACGTGTGTGTGTGTGCACGCACACACACACACGCTAATTAAACAGTACATTTCTTCATACTATTTTCTTTTTTGATTTGGAGACTATGGTTATTTGCAAAAGTCAGTATGTAAAACATAATGGCCATAAATAATAATTATAATCTGCTGCCTTACAATAAAGGAAGCCCAGAAAAATACACTGGCCATTTAAACTCCTGAGTGTGTCCATCTTTTATTTCAGATCAACTGAACAACCCTTGTAAAATGAGAAGTAAGGGGCTGGGAAGGTATCTCAGTGGTAGAGCGCTTGCCTTGCATGCTCAAGGCCCTGGGTTTGATTCCTCAGCCCCACATAAGCAAAAAGAAAAAAGCCGGAAGTGGCGCTGTGGCTCAAGTGGTAGAGCGCTAGGCTTGAGCTGAAGAGCTGAGGGACAGCGCCCAGGCCCAGAGTTCAGGCCCCATGACCGAACCAAAAAAAAAATAAAATAAAATGAGAAGTAATTTCTGCAGCTCTTCTTTTTACTCTTAAAAATAAAGTCCCTGTAGCAAAGCAAGGATGATTTGAGGGGCTCTATTTACCTCCCCTCTTAAACATCATCACCCTGGCTGCATAGTTACCCAAAGAAACTGCAACCTAAATTACACACACTTCAAACTCAGTTTCAAAGCAAGTCCCCGGGCTCTTCATCCAGGACCTTGCTATTCTGAAACTTCTGGCCTTCACCGGTTAGAGACAGCAGGGGCCCCAATTTCTCTTCACTTTTATCTTCATCGACAATCACCATCCTTCATTTTCAGGTGTTGTGTCATAGTCTGGACTATGGAAGGTTCTGGTGCCAAGGAAGCCGACACACACATAAAGAACACATTTGCAAGAGGTACACGTTGGCCCACACTTGTGGTCTAGTTGAGCTTCTGGGGTGGGGGGCTGTGGGTCTCCATGAAGACAAGGCCTGATCCCAGAGCTCAAGGCCTGGCACTCCTGGTTTCCATCTGACAAGGTTAGATAATTTCTCAGCACTCGTGTACCTGGACCTCTGTTTTCTTAACTTTAACCATTTTTTTCACCCCAGAGGAAGCAAGAAAGTGAGACTTCCTTCTGAATGAATGAGGTCAGGTCTGAACCAGGCCATGTTGGCCACGTGGTGGATGGTAGGATCTGGCATCTTGTCTTCATGCTGGGGGAAAGGGAACGCCCCCTTTTCCCAACTGATGGGCGTGCCTAGCTTCCTGGAATCAGGGATTCTGGCTGATAGGCTACTGAACCTGTCAGTCCCAGCCTGGGACTGGGAGTTTTCTGTGGGCCTGCCCACTACGCTGACCCTATTTAGGCCCTAACCGGCGCAGGCGCCATGACACCACACCACGTGTGTGACTCCAAAATTTTGTCCTGGGTCCTGACTCGTCTCCAGGTCATCATGGAGTCCCAATTCAGCTCTGAGTTGGATTGTTGGTGTTGCTTTTGTTCCTTCTACCCCCTCTGGCCTGTTTCCTAGCTGTGTTCTGTGCATTTGGGGGCTGCAGGCCTTTGTAACCATGGGCCTCATGTGGCATGCTAACTGTGTAATAAAGACTCCAGTATTCCATCTTCCAACGTGTGGTTTCTTGGATAATTCACCTTACAATACTAGTAGAGCAGGAGGAGTAGACAGAGGAGTTTGGATGCTGCTGGTGTCATGGGGAAAACCCCTTGCTCTGAGCACACTACTTTGCCCTCCCACCACTAAATCCAAAAACCCCCATGGGGGACAAGCTGAGAGAGCCTCCAAGCATGAAAGCAGGCTGGCTCATCCCCAGCTTCGCGTCCTTCTTTTGCTGAAGAGATGCAAGCACGTGCTGCCTAAGGCGAAGTTCTTGGCTTGGAGTTTTGCTCCCATGAAGGCCTTTGCTGGAGAATGAGAAGGGAGGGCAAAGAGGCAAATGGAGGATGGGGAGCCTTCTGCAGAGGGCTTCTCCCACGTGTGCTCAGAACTGCAGCTGCTTTCCTGGCTGAGCCCAGGGCTCCCAGCCCTGAGGCCCACCTCCGAGGATGGGAGGGGGCAGCAGCCAGGAGCACCAGCAGGGAGCCCTGAGCCAGGGCTGCAGGACTGCATGGGGACTTCTTAAGGATGCCCGAGGTCAGCAACCTGCCAACTCCTATAACTAGATCTAATGATGACCGCCTAGTTCAAAAAAGAGGATTTAACCCAAAGCCGATTTAGCAGAGTACCTTTCTAGACGGCAGGGATCCCTAGGCGGGACTTTGGAGGCTCCCCTCCCCCCCCCCATTCCTCACATCCAAGAACTCAGATGCACCAGCATAAGCCATGAGGATCGTCCCTGGGTTGTTCTATTTATAATGAAGTGTCTGCCAGAGCGCGCCCACATCACACACTGTAGCTCTCAGAGCTGTGCAGGGAAAAATCACTGACATTAAAACCCCCTCAAATTCTCATCTAACATGTAAATGTTTCAGGACACAGACTGATGATCGAAGAATCGCAAAGCTCATTAAGGTAATTTTTTATTTACTTCTTTTCTGGTGGATTCTGAGTCTTGAACTTGGTCTGAGCACTGTCCCTGAGCTCTTCTTTTGCTCAAGACTAGCACTTACTCTACTGCTTTGAGCCACTGTTCCACTTCTGTTCTTGTTTTTTTTTTTTTTTCCTGGAGGTTAATTGAAGAAAAGAGTCTCACAGACTTTCCTGCCCAGGCTGGCTTCGAACTGCGATTCTCAGGTCTCAGCATCCTGAGTAGTTAGGATTACAGGCATGAGCCACCAGCGCTTGGCTCATTAAGGTAAATTTCCAAAACACATTTTGACTTTGACCTAATTTCTAGATATCAGTTTTACTCAGGAGAGAATATTTTTGTAGTTGTTTTAATAGTATTAAAAATCAGCTCCAAAAAGGGATTGAATTTGCTCTTCTAGCATTGATGAACATGAAGTTGGTAAACAAATACATTTGGGACATCTGTCTAATAAATATAAATGATCTGTATTGAACAGGTGCAGTAGCCCATGCTTATAATCCCAGCTACATAGGAAATGGAAATAGGAGGATCTCTCCCTATTCAAGGTCGGCGTGTCGGTGGCAACAACAAAGTGAGACCTTATTCTAGACAAAATTATGAGGTTCAATCTGAAAACTAAAGTAAAATGAGTGGGAACTGTGGCTCCGGCTCCAGTGGTAGAGTGCTTGCAAGTGCATGAATTCAAATTCAAACTCTGGTATCTCTCTCTCTCTCTCTCTCTCTCTCTCTCTCTCTCTCTCTCACACACACACACACACACACACACACAGGAAAAAAGACAAACTCCCTATAATCTATAAAGCTATCATGTTAGTATTTTCAGTTACTCTTACAAAATACAAAATTAGGAAAACAAGAAAACAAAAGAGACAGAGGAGCTAAGTAGTCACTCAATCAGCACATACCACTGTTAAATCAACTCGAAGTAAACTAGGACCTTTAGCTTAGGTAGGAAATTGTAGAAAAGACATTATCTTATTCTAAAGCAGTTTACATAGTGATCAAAAGCAATTCACCCAAGTCTTCTTTAAAAGCATTTCATTTTAGATATTATTTATTTATCTACCTATTTAATTAATTTATTTTTGTGTTTCTGAAGATCAAGCCCAGAGCTACGTAATTATTCTGCCACTGAGACACATTCCTGTCCCCATTTCAGATCACTTAAAAAGTCATTATCAGTTGGATGCCGATGCTCATGCCTGTAATCCTAGCTACTGAGGAGGCTGAGATCTGAAAAGCATGATTGAAAGCCAGCCCATCAAGAAAGTTCATGAAACTCTTATCTCCAATTAGCTACCCAAAAGCAGGAAGTGGAGCTGTGGCTCAAGTGGAAGAGTGATAGTTTGGGCATAAAAGCTCGAGGACAGTGCCCAAGTTTAAGGCTCCAGAAGTAGCACAAGCGCCGGTGCACACACATACACAGACACAGACACACACACACACACACACACAGAGTAATATCGAACAAGTTGTTACATTTTTTACCCTTGACCACATTCCAACATAGTATCTAATCAGATGATGGTCTGGTATGTATGATATGTATATACATACATATATATGTATATATGTATGATATGTGTATACTATATGCAATATCGCTCCTCAACAGTAGCGAGATTTGAATTCAGGTCATCATGCTTGCTTGCCTTCCTTTAGCTGGCATTCTGCTACTTGAGTCTCATTTCCAACCTGGCTTTTTGCTGGTTATTTTGGAGGTGGAGTCTCTTGTACTTTTTCTGTCTGGGCTGGCTCTGTACTGTGATCCTCAGATCTTAACCTCCTGAGTAGTTAGCATTACATACAGGCGTGAGCCACTGGTGCCTGGTTGATATATGTAATTTATATTGTCATTTTTTTTTTTTTTGCTGGCTCTGTTGTTTGAGGTTGGAGAGTTCTTAAATACTCACAGGCAGGATTTATTCTTACTGGGTACCCCAACGTGTCAGCCCTGGTGATCTATTTGCTCAAACACAAGGCCTGTAAGCCTTAGCTTCCAGGAGCTTCTGAGTAACTCAAAGCAGACATAAATTTGGAATACAGCCTCTAATGCCAGCCTCTGGCCACATTCCTATTTCTGTTTCTTCTAGGATGTTCCAAACCCAATAAGTAAATCTTCCAACAAGAAGCAAATCCTTTACAAATACAACCTGCTCAGTTTCATTCTTCCATTTAGTCTTTGTATTGGTTATTTGCTTTTTTTCCTACTTGGTCCAAGATGGGACTTGAACTCTCTAAGTGACACTTTCAGCTCATTGGCAGGTTCCCTACCACCTGAGCCACACCTCCAACCCACTTTACTCTTAATATCATAGCTTTTCTAGTCTATAAAGTAATCTAAAAACAAAAACAAAAAACCTATCCCCCCACCTCTTTTTCCCCTTTCCTTCTCCCCCTCCCCCACTCTCTCTTCTTTGCCCTGAGTTCTTTTGCTCAAGGCTAGTGCTCCACACCACAGCACCACTTCCAGTTTTCTGGCATTTAACTGGAGATAAGAGTTTCACAGACTTTGTTGCCCAGGCTGGCTTCAAATCTCGATCCTCAGATCTTCAGCCTCCTGAGTAGTTAGGATCACAGGCATGACCCACCAGTGTCTGGATCCTTTTTTTTTTTTAGTAACAAAGTAGATAATAAAGCCAGAATATATAAAGCTTTTCCCCAGGCCCTGTCAGTTTGCCAGCCCTCATCACGGATGCTAACAAGCTTGCTAAAGCAAAACGTTTGATTCAATGTCATTGGTTTTAAAGACTGAAAGTCGCAGTAAGGGAAAGGAGAAATGAATTGAAAAGGTCTACAGAATAGTTCAGTAGCAAACCTCCGAGCCTTTTGAACTTGGGGTGGGCATTTCCTATATGGTAATTTCTGGGTTGAGGAAACAGAATACCTGGAAGAACAGATGGAGAGACTCCAACTATTTTAGCTTCTTTTGTTTTTGTGAGTTTTTTTTAAAGCATTTTAACAGGTATCCATTCTTTAGAAAGTTAAATAAGTAGTAATTTATACACAACCATATATGATTTTTACACTGAAATCAAGGATGAATGGCATTCTCTTACAATAGTCAAGTTCAAGAACTTGATTATCATTCGTTTTTTTTGTTTTGTTTTTTGGTCAGTCGTGGTGCTTGAACTCTGGGCTTGGGCACTGTCCCTGTGCTCTTTAGCTCAAGGCAAGCGCTCTACTGCTTGAGCTACAGCGCCACTTCTGGTTTTCTAGTGGTTTATTGGAGATAAGAGTCTCACAGACTTTCCTGCCTGGGCTGGCTTTGAACCATGATCCTCAGATCTCAGCCTCCTGAGTAGCTTGGATTACAGGCATGAGCCACCGGTGCCCGGCTTGATGTTCATTCTTTTGCCACAGAGTCACATTTGTAATCCCAGCTACTCTGCAGACAAGATCTGGAGGCTCACAGTTCAAGAAAGTCCATGAGATTCTTCATCTCTTTAGCCAGCAAAAAGCCAAAAGCACAGGTGTGGCATAAGTGATAGAGCACCAGCCTAGCAAGTGTAAGGCTATGAGTTCAAACTCCAGTCTTTTTAAAAGAAGACCAAAGGTAAATTATTTCAAGTAGAAAGCCATTTGTAGGAAGAATCTGAAAATGTAGATACTTCCCTAATCAATTTCAAATATGAGCTTCCTGGTTTGCTTTGTGATTTCATGTCTATTAACATCCTTAGGGTTCATGTCTATAAGCTTAGCTGCTCAGGAGACTTAGATATGAGGATCACTGTTCAAAGCCAGCCCAGGCAGGAAAGTCCATGAGACTCTCATCTCTGATTATCCAGGAAAAATAAAGTCAGAAATAGAGCTGTAGTTTGAGTGGTAGAGCACCAATCTTGAGCAAAAAAAAAAAAGCTCAGGGACAGTGCCCAAGGCCCTGAGTTCAAGCCCCAGGAGTGGGAACATGGCCCTCTATTCTTGTAATCATCCCAGGAAAAGCCTGCCTCTGTCTCTGTCTCTCTCTGGTCACAAGCTATTCAAAAGCTGGAATTCACCCTTGGGCACCTGTCCACAGCCCCAGGGACAGGAGCCTGACCCCCATGCCCCCCCCAGGCTACCTCTCCCGCTCCTGCTCCAGCAGGTTGGTGAAGTCGTCGCTCTTGTTCATGTAGTCCGTGTGCTTGTGCTTCTCCGTCTCCAGCTCGTCCACCGTGCGCCGGTGACACTTCTCGGCCAGCAGCAGCTGCTCGAGCATGCGCCGATACGTCTCCCTCTGCTTCTCCTCCAGCCTGTCCAGCTGCACCAACAAAAGCAGCACCAAAGCTGAGTATTTGCTCTCATTTGCAGACGACTTTCTAAGGAGTCCATTTTCATTCACCCAGTGATGTATGGATGGAAAAGGGAGAACACTGAATGGGATATCTCTGCCCTTTCTGGGGTCATTTTCTCTGGCTGGCCTCCAACCTTTACTCCTCCTTACCTGAGTGCTGGGATTACAGGCATGCACTACAATGCCCAGTTCATAGTGCTCCAGTTTTGTATCTTCTGGCCTTCTGATCTCTTTTCTATATGTACAGGTAGGGCCATTCGATTTTCAGGACAGGCTCTTTCATTGTTTTAATGAGATAGCGCAAAGCCCGTGTACTCACAAAGATAGCGCATTATGTTCCTCCTGATCTCAGAAACATGAGGCAGTTACATACACCTCCCATAAACACCACCACCATCCTCTTATTTTAAAGCTTTTAGCCATATGCATTTCTAGGAAGGGCATCTGAAGGATCCAAAGTTTCTCTCTCTCTCTCTCTCACTGGGTTCCTGGTGACCACACTAGAGAGGTGAGATCATTGTTGTAGGGCTGAGCATCAGAGGATTTTTATCCTCCCCCCTCCCCCCACCTCTGCCCCCATGCTAGTAGCAACTGGTCTAGTGGTGACAGTTCACTGTCCCCTCCCTGGGTGAAACCACTGCTCCTGGTGAAAAACAGATTCATTTATAATCCATTCTCAATCCTGCCACCCCATGCCTAAAATCCACAGTGGCCGCCTCCCATGGTACCACCATCAGAGCTGGTCCCCTCGGGTTTTCATTTGCCCTTTGGTTATATGAAGGATCAGGCCCACACGATTAGCTCATATCTGTAATCCTAGCTACTCAAGAAGCTGACATCGGAG
Source organism: Dipodomys ordii (assembly GCF_000151885.1). Lineage (NCBI taxonomy): Eukaryota > Metazoa > Chordata > Mammalia > Rodentia > Heteromyidae > Dipodomys > Dipodomys ordii. The sequence continues at coordinate 3,071,317 of NW_012267398.1, read as the reverse complement.
AATAAGGGTTCAAAACCACCTTGGACAGGAAAGTCAGTAAGATTCTTATCTGCAGGTAGCTCAAGTGGCAGCGTGAAAAAGCTAAAGGACAGTGCTCAGACCATGAGTTCAAGCTCCAGGACAAGCACAAAGAAGAGAAAGAGAGGACAGAAGGAGAGAGAGAGACAGAGAGAGAGAGAGACAGAGACAGAGACAGAGAGACAGAGACAGTGAGAGACAGAAAGGGAAAGAGAGACAGAGAGAGACAGAGGGAGAAAAGAAGGAAGGGAGGGAGGGAGGGAGGGAGGAGGAGGAGGAAGGGAGAAAGGGAGGGAAAGGGGGCTGGGAAGGTGGCTCAGTGGTAGAGCGCTTGCCTTGCATGCTCGAGGCCCTGGGTTCGATTCCTCAGCACCACATAAGCAAAAAGAAAAAAGCCGGCGCTGTGGCTCAAGTGGTAAAGCGCTAGCCTTGAGCTGAAGAGCTGAGGGACAGCGCCCAGGCCCAGAGTTCAGGCTCCACAACTGGGACCCCCCCCCCAAAAAAAAGAAAGGGAGGGAGAGAAGGAAGATCGCTCTATAACTTCACGGTATACTCAGTTGTGAAAGGATTGAATTCTGGGGCCCAAAGTAAAAGAGGGGTTGCTCCTATCATCCCTGGGATCCTCCTCCCATCCCTTTGCTTAGCAGCCTACATCCCAGTGGAGACCAGGGAGAAGCCCATGTTAATTAGCAGCTGATGGTAACTAAGATGTCTTCTGATTTCTGCCCAGGGTCTTAAAGCAACAGTTAAGAGCTGTCTGCTTTGGAAGAACTCCTTAAGAAGCCTCTAGACTCTTTACCGATGTGATTTTCACCACACGTGATGCACTTTGTCACGCATTACAGAAGCATCATCAGAACTTTTATCCTTTCTGATCCTTTCTACTTTTTGCAAAAAGATTTTGAATTCTGGAGCTAGGCACAGGTGGCTTACACCTATAATCCTTGCTACTTAGGACGCTGAGATCTGATGATCATGGTTCAAAGTCAGCCCAGGCAGGAAGGTCCCTGAGACTCTTTTTTTTTTTTTTTGGGTTGGTCATGGGGCCTGAACTCTGGGCCTGGGTGCTGTCTCTCAGCTCTTCAGCTCTACTGCTTGAGCCACAGCGCCACTTCCAGCCTTTTCTGCTTATGTGATACTCAGGAATCGAACCCAGGGCCACATGCATGCAAGGCAAGCACTCTACCACTAAGCCACCTTCCTAGCCCTCCCCAAGACTCTTATCTCCAATTAACCACCAAAATCTGGAAGTGGAGCTGTGACATAAGTGGTAGAGTATTGGCCTTGAGTATAAAAGCTCAGGGACAGTGTCTAGGTCCAGAGTTCAAGCCTTAGGGCCAGAAAAACAAAAACAAAAAAAGACGGAATATTTGGAGTACAGCTTTTGTTTCTTCATAGCCTAATAACTTATTTGAAGGTTGTGTTTAGAAAATGAAACAGGGTATATATAGCTCAGCTTCTTCCTCCCTTCCTTCCTCCCTTCTTTCCTTCCTTCCTTCCTTCCTTTTCTTTCTTTCTTGTACTGGGGATTGATTTCAAAGCCGCTTTCTTTTTTTCCTTCCTTCCTTCCTTCCTTTCTCTCTTTCTCTCCTCTCCTTCCCTCCTTCCTTCTTTCTTTCTTTCTTTCTTTCTTTTTTTCTTTCTTTCTTTCTTTCTGGTACTGGGGATTGAATTCAAAGCCCCTCCTGAGTACAGCTAGGATTAAAGGTATGAGCCATTGGTGCCAGGATTTCTTTTTTAGTCTTGCCAGATATATACATTGCTCTGAAGGCCCAAACTTTCCCTGGGGTCCTTTGAACACTTCGGGAATCGTCAAGGGAAGAAGCCAGTGCTTTGAATTGGACAGTGGATAGTGCATTGGATGTGTGCAGATGCAACAGCAGGGCCTGGGCTGGCAGGAGCAGGCCTGAGCCTGACACTTTCTGCCTGTCAGGGCCTTCGGTTGTTCAGTGTTTGCAGTCTTGGCAGTCTGGGCTGGAAGAGGTAGTTTGTATGCTACTCACGTCACCCACCTCTAGCCTATACCAGGTGATCACATCAGGAAGACAGCCTTGCGGTCTCTGGAGTTGTTAGTTTGTATGTGGAGTTTCTTAGGCAGAATATTAGACCCAGACTTTTAGCGCTAGGGACAGTAAGTTCTGCTAAGATACAGTAGTGTGAGACTCTAGCTCCTATGTTCAATTCTGCTTAGATTACTTCTAAACTGAGAAGCGGACAATTGGAGTTTCAGTGTAAAGTGTAACTCAGACAGGCACACAGATATGTGTTTAGGTTGTTCAAACTGTAATTATAATGTGATTTTTAAAATGGCGTCTCAGCCAGGCACTGGTGGCTCATGTCTGATCATCCTAGTAACCATGAGGTTGAGATCTGAGGATCTCAGTTCAAAGCCAGTCTGGGCAGGAAAGTCCAGTAAGACTCCTATCTCCAGTTAATCATCAAAAGAGTCAGGAATGGTGCTATGGCTCAAGTGGCAGTCCACTAACCTTGAACAAAAACATTCAAGGACAGCACCTAGGCCCCGAGTTCAAGCCTGAGGACAGACATTCTCAGAAAAGAAAGACTTTTCTAACAGGAGAGCATTTGACTATAGGACCTGGACACAAGTGGCCTGGGCCTATAATTCTAGCAGCTTGAGAACATGAAATTGGGAGGATTATGGTTCTAGGCCAGCTCAAGCAGAAAAGTCTATGAGACTCTGCAGTCATGAGAGGAAGCTCGATGCAGTGGCCTATACCACCCCAGAGACCAGGGGAAGCCCAAAAGTAGACAAATCACTTCTCAGGTACACACAATCCAGGAGAAAGGGAGACCCTACCCTAAAGTTCACCAGTGAAAGCCAGTGCTGGGCATGTGGTTCAGCAGTGTCATCCATCCAAGCAAGTGTGAAGTCCTGGGTTCTAACCCCAGTACTGCCAAAAAAAAAAAAAAAAGATGGGTCTCAGATCGTCTTGCCAGAGTTGTCTCATGGTAAGAGCATACCATGGGCGACTTGCCGCCTAAATTAGAGAATTCTGGAAGCTGCTGTCTGTCCTGAAATCATCTAAAGCAGATCCTGTCTCAGAGATCTGTTAAACTGAGCTGTTCCAAAGGCTTCAAGCAAGCGAGAAGTTAGAGGATCAATTGCTCCAGACTTTTGTTCATTTTTGTGCTATGTTTTATCCATTCATCATACTAATTTCATAGCTATGGATTTTTTATATAAATTTTGGGGAGTCAAAATGACTACATCCTTGCCAGGTACTGGTGGCTCTCACCTGTAATCTTAGCTGCTCAGGAGGCTGAAAGCTGTACCTGTTTGACTTACATTTTACATTGAAACTACTAATTGTCCCGTTCTCATCTTAGAAGTATTCTAAGCAGATCGTGGTTCGAAGCCAGCCTGGGCAGGAAAGTCTGTATGACTCTTATCTCCAATTAAATCACAGAAAAAAAAAAGCTGGAAATAGAGCTATGGCTCAAGTGGCAGAGTGCTAGTCTTGAGCAAAAGGACTTCAAGGACAGTGCCCAGGCCCACAGTTCAAACCTCAGAAACAGCATTTTTTGTTTGTTTGTTTTTTTAAAGGCTAGATCCGTAAACTAGAACTCTGACTAGGCACTGAAGTCCTAAGAGACAATGTAAAGTACGGTGTCTTGCTGGGTGAGGTGTGCATTCCTATAATCCCTGCATTCACAAAGCTGAGGCAGGAAGATTACAAGTTTGACACTAGCTTGGGCTTTGCTTTGTAATTAGTTCTTTTTTTTTTTTTCTTCAAAGAGCCAAGCACCAGTGGCTCATGTCTGTAATCCTACCTAACCAGGAGGCTGAGATCTAGGGGCATATGTTCGAAGGCAGCCTGGGCAGGGAAGTCCACAATACTCATCTCCAATTAAGCCAGAAGTAGGGTTGTGGCTCAAGTAGCAGAGCACCTGCCTTGAGCAAAATAGCTCAACGTCCAGCTCACACACATACAAATGTGTATTTTACTTCAGAAGATAAAATAAACTATGGTATCATAAGTAGTTAAGAATAACAGTCCCTAATTTCTAATAGAATCTCATATAAAATGATAAAATCTATCCTGGTTGGAATTCTTTTCATCCCAAAGGATTGCCCTAAGTATTGCAGTAAGATTCTCCCAGAATCAGTCATTGTATTTTGCAATAGAACTCTTTGATTATAACAGTCTCCAAGATGGCTTCACAATCATAAATCTAAGTAATAACATCAATTAAAATTTAAGTTACCAGTTTGATAGTAATTGTGACTAATCATGGCTAAAACTGACCAACACTCCCCCCCTTTTTTAAAGACATTATTCTTTCCTAGAGAAATAAAACAATGATGTACTTTAAAGGGAAAAAAATGTATGCCAACCTTTAAAAATGTAAAGTCAAAGCTCCAGAAATTCTTGCAACGCAAACTTCTCCACTCCAAGCCCCAGGCTTATTTAATTGGTGTATCAAGGAGTCTTGGGAAGCAAGGGCTGAAGCATGGGGCTGGGAGGCGTGGGGGTTCTGGGGACCGAGCTGGGGCGCTGATTTTACCTCTGAGATGGGTTTCTCATAGACATCTTCTCCTATGGACTTCTCCTGAGCCAGGAGGGCATCGCGATGCAGCACTCGCAGAACTTTCTCGGGCTCCGCAGAACCGTAATGAGCCTCCAGAACCTCGGGCTTGGTTTTCTCTGTCTTCAACATATGGATCACATCTTCCCTGGCCTGCGGTGGGAAGGAGAAAGGTGAGATGGCGCTGGCTTGCTCACTCAGCACTGAGCTGATCCAAACGCATCCCCAGCTCTTAAAGCCATCGACAAACTCACGGGGTATGCTGTTCTTTCTTTTTTTTCTTTTCTAACCCACAGCAGATTGGCAAGCAGATATTCTGCTTCAGGTTGCTAGGAAGCAGGCAAGCAGAAAAGGGACTTGTGCTAATATTAACTGTATAAGGTTGCTTGATGCAAGTCGCGATGATGTGAACGAGGGGGTAGGCAGGGCTGGATTGGGGATCTCTCACCTGTACTTGAGGTCAAATGCAATCCAAAATGTTCTAGTGTGTGCGTGCGTGCGTGCGCGTGCGTGCGTGTGTGCACGCATAAGCATGCACACACACGCATGCACGTGTTTTGGTGCAGTGGCTTGAATTTAGAGCCTTGAATTCTGTCTCTTAGCTTTTATGCTCCAGGCTGGTGCTCTGTCACTTGAGCCACTGCTCCATTTCTGGCTTTTTGCTAGTTAATTGGAGATAAGAGTCTCTCAGATTTGTCTGCCCAGGCTGGCTTTGAATCATGATCTTCAGATCTCAGCCTCTTGAGACGCTGGGATTCTAGGCATGAGCCATCAGTGCCCAGCTTTTGATTTCTTAGTACAACTTTAACATCTTGCTAAAGCTCCCGAGAGAACCACATGGTAGCAGGTTTCATGAGGGAGAATCTCTTTGGTTTCTATCACATAGCACACATACATCTGGATGTACTTTCTACTGATTCCTTGTGATGATATTTTTAGTCATGGCAAAGCTGACATTTACTGAATGCACCCCATCCACACATATGCTGGGAGCTGTTTCTTGTTATGATGATGGGTAACTTTTCTGACTGCATTTCAACGAGCTGCCCAGGTACTGGTGGATCACGCCTGTAATCCTAGCTACTCAGGAGGCTGAGATCTGCAGATTGTGGTTTGAAGCCAGTTGGGGCAGCAAAGTCTTTAAGACTCTCCTCTCCAATTAACCACAAAAAGCCAGAAGTAGAACTGTGGCTTAAGTGGTAGAGCACCAGCCTCGAGTGAAAAAGGCTCCCAGGGCCTTAGTTTGAGCCTCAGTACCAACCCCCCACCCCCTAAAAAAAGAATTGATGCCATTCTTGCAGACCCCTCCTTAGTCCCTGAGAATGTAAGCTGTGCAAAAGAGCAAGGCTGGCCCCTGAGTCATCCTGGCTTCCTACCTTGCCAGTTACTGTCTCTCCCTACTCTCTTCCTCCATTATGGCCAGCGCCACGTTGTGATGTCATCAAGGGGCCCTCACAGAGATGGAGCTGGTGCAGCTTCCCTGCACATCTGTCCACTGAAGGACTCTCTCAACTTTATAAAAGACCCAGCCTTGAGGATGTTGTTACAGCAGCAGAACACAGACAAATACAGTTAAGAGACACAGTCAGTTAAGAGACGCAGCAACCAAACTCAAACAGGAACCCTTGACATGATCCAATCTAAACTTCCCTCCTTGGTGCACAGGCACGTCTTTCCCAGTCCTTACAAACATGTCAGCATTGTTTCTTTTTAAATCACACTCACACCTGAGGTGAACTTTTTGTTTTGGTCAAAGCTGAAAACTGGATCATGAAAAAAGAAACGCAGTTTAGTGACTTCTGGAGTGAAGTGAAATTTAGAATCACCTTGGAAAGGGAGAAAATGGTGATGCTAGAAAGCTGGTAAGATGAAAGTCTCCAGAACAAACTTTTTGTTGTTGTTCTTTCCATCTCTAAATCAGAAGTAAAGGCTCTCTTTGGAGCTTACATTTTAAATGTGTGAAGTGTAAAGATTTATGAGGAAGGCATAGAATGTGGTGTCTTTTGAAAAAGAACTAATGGAGCTTAGCTGGGTGTGGCAGCATGTACTGTCATTCTAGCTACTTGGGAGGCTAAGTTAGGAGGATTGTGAGTTTGAGGCCAAACTAGGAAATATAATAAGATCACATTTCCGTTAGACTCACAGCAGAACTACTAGTCAGCCAGTTTCCATTCTGAAGAAGCTGAGTTCTTCCCTTTCCTCTCCTTTCTTTTTTCTCTTTTCTCCTTCTTTCTTTCCTTCTTCTTTCTCTCCCTCCCTTCCTCCTTCCCTTCCTTCCTTCTTCCCTCCCTTCCTTTGTGCTAGTACTGGGGCTTGAATTCAGGACATGGACACTCTCCCTCAGCTTTTTTACTCAAGGCTTGGTGCCCTCCCACTTGAGCCACAGTACTACTTTTGGGTTTTTGCTGATTAATTGGAAATAAGAGTCTCGTGGACTTTTCTGCCCAGACTGGCTTTGAATGTGATCCTTAAGATCCAGACTCCTATTGCTTACTTATAATCCTAGCTACACAAGAGGCTGATATTTGAAGATTGGGGTTCAAAGACAGCCCAGGAAGGAAAGTCTGTGAGACTCTTATCGCCAATTAACCAGCAAAAAGCTGAGCTGGAGGCATGGCTCAAGTGGTAGAACACCAGCTCTGAGCAAGAAAGTTGAACAAGTACAAGTCCTGAGTTCAACCCATAGTACTGACAAAAACAAAGAAAACAAACATAACATGGACATAAAATTTGTGTCCTGGTGTATTAGGAGAGGCCTGGCTTTTAAGAGATTCCAAATTAATTCCAATTTCATGCGGTTCCAGTTGTACTGTGTGATTTGCACAAGTTGCTAACAGCACTTTTTGATTGCTTTTATCATCTATGAAGTAGAATCCCTAATAATTTCTGAATTATTGGTGGGATACATCCCATCAGATACACATGTGAAAAAAGCATATACACATGTAAGATGTAGAATTTGGCATATTATGCCATCATTAGATGAGTTTTGCACAAGGAAAAGAGGAATTTTCTAAGATATATTTTCCCTAATCAAATATAGCATGGACAATTGATAATGTTTAACTGTTTTGATATTTCACAATTTTCTCTCTTCTTTTTAGGGGGTTATGGGGGACAGTGCAGGATTGAATTTAGGGCCTTGAGCTCATTTGACTTGCTTGCTCACAGCTGGCACTCAATCACTTGAGTCTAGCCTCCAGTCCAGTATTTTGCTAGTTAATTGAAAATGGAGAGTCATGGACTTTTCTGCTTGAGCTAGCTTCAAACTTTAAGTCTTCATGTCTCAACCTTCTGAGTAGCTAGAATTATAGGCCTGCGCCTCCAGCATGTGGCTGTAAGAATAGCTTTTCAGAGAAAAGGAAAGGTGACATTGTCCAAAAAAACAACAAAAAGGTACTCTTTACCTGATTTATACAAGTGTAACCCCTCTGTACATCACCTTTATAATAATAAAAAAAATTAAAGAAGAATAGTTTCCCAGGACCAAGTGTAATAATTCATGCCTGTAATCTCAGCACTTGGGAGGCAGAGACAGAATTGAGTTCAAGACTCAGACTTGGCAACATAATAAAAGCAAAAGAATATTCTTTCCAAAAAGGAATTTTAAAACCAGAGCAGCTTCAGAAATTATGTAATTACCCTGACTCAGTTTCCTGGTGTGGATAATGGAGACACTGGTTCCTCTGTCTTTAAGGGACTTTGTTCAGCTTTAATTTCACTGGTATTTATCTTCTTGGCCAATCTTCTTATGCTCTACACCTATAGGCCCAACAGTGAGAGGCTGAGGCAGAAGGTTTGAGCCAGACATTGAAATCTTGTCTGAAAACAACAACAAAGACAGATCGCTTCTCTTAGGAAATAGCTTCACTTGTCTCAACTGAAGTAAAAAACCTCCTACTTCCGCCTGGCTGGGGAACCTGAACTATACTGACTGTATCGTGCTACACATAATTCATGTTCTATCTTAGATACTAACTACTAAACCAAAGAGGCTGAAATCATGCAATCCTCTTTATTTAATTAGAACCACACTACTCATATAAACTTACTAAAGACTCCTTAATCCTTGTAATAAAAAGCAGGGGGAAAATAGTAGTGATGTCTTTATGTTATTGCGCCTTACAACAGTTTAATGGAGTTAATAATATTGTTGTTCTTTTTAACCAATGGCTTAATGAGGATGATTGTGTGATCCCAATAAATTAGTTCACAACTTCAAATATACAACTCTATATCTGAAAAAAAAGATGCTACATTTGGGGATAAAAAAACCACTATTACATGTTTTTGTGAAGTTTGATTACTTTGTACTAACAGGTGTGTGTGTGTGTGTGTGTGTGTGTGTGTGTGTGTGTGTTGGTCCTGGGACTTAAACTCAGGGCCTCTTGCTTTCTCTTAGCTTTTTGTTCAAGGCTGGCACTTTACCACTTGAGCCACAGCTCCAGTTCTGATGTTTTGCTAGGTCATTGGAGATAAGAGTCTCATATTTGTCTCCTTGGGCTGGCTTCAAACTTCAATCCTCAGACCTCAGCCTCCTGAGGAAGGAGGGTTACAGACATGTGCCACCAGTGCTAGCCGCTTCTGTCCTTGACCATTACTTTCCCACAGAAGTGTGACTTGAAGCAAGTGGAGAAAGTGCCAAGGACCTGCAGAGCTTTAAACAGACCATTCCACTCACCAGTCTGGAAAAGGACCCAAAGAGAAGCAGGCTTTGATGAGAATGTTCACAAAGACCCACCTTCTGTTGGACAGCAGAAAGAGCATTGGAGGAGAAAGTGACAAAGAAAATGCCCACCTTATTTCCTCCAGGTGACAGATGATGACAGCAGGAAATCAGAGCCCAGAAGCAGGCACAGAGGACCCCATCTTTACCTCCCCACCCCAGAGGACTCATGCTCCGAGGAGCAGGGCAGAGCTGGCTGAGGGGCTGTGCAGGTTGCTCCTGTGAAAGCCAGCGAAGAGTGTCAGGGCCACAAGATTGTTTCTGACAGTACAGGAAGACGGGCAGGGCTTGCAGGAGGAGGAAGGAGACATTGAAAAAAACAGATTCTGAAGGGGGCTGGGTGCAGTGGCTCATTCTATAAATATCTCTGCATATTAACTCTGTGTAAAGCATTCCTCTGAGGATCGAGGTTCAAAGCCAGTCCAGGAGGACAAATCCATGAGACTCTTATCTCTAATTAACCACCAAAAAGCCAGAAGTGGAGCTGTGGCTCAAGTGGTAGAGCACCAGCCTTGATGGGAAAAAGCTAAGGGACAGTCCCAGGCCCTAAGTTGAAGCTCCAGTACCTGCACAAATACACACACACACACACACACACACACACACACACGTATGCATGTTATATATGCATATTGTAGGTATTTGTAACATCTGATAATTGGAACTTATTTTAGCTATTAAGTGTGGGCCAAGATTAGTGTCTGTCTGTTTGTTTTTCACATAGGCTTTGGATATGGTGTTTCCCAGGAGGGGGGCAGAGGATAAGAGAGCAAGTGGGAGGCCCCTCTACACCAGTGCCCCATGAATTCCTTCTATTAATGTCTCCCCCAACTAAGCAAACAACCACCATCTGCTCAGCTCTTTCATGAGGCAGAATGTTTCTCTTGTAGCAAGGAAGTAGTCTGGCTCTGTAATCCTAACCACTCAGGAGGCTGAGATCTGGGGATCAAAGTTCAAAGCCTGTCCAGGCAGGAAACTCTATGAGACATTTATCTCCAATGAACCACCAAAAAGCTGGAAGTAGAGCTCTGGCTCAACTAGTAGAGTGTCAACCTTGAGCAAAAGAAACCCAAGAAAAAGCCAGAAGTAGGGCTGTGGCTCAAGTGGTAGTGTGCTAGCCTTTAGCTAAAGAGCTGAGGGGCAGTGCCCAGGCCCAGAGTTCAGGCCACATGACTGACTAAAAAAGAAGAAAGAAAGAAAGAAAGAAAGAAAGAAAGAAAGAAAGAAAGAAAGAAAGAAAGAAAGAAAGAAAGAAAGAAAGAAAGAAAGAAAACCAAGAGGGAGCTCAAGGCCCTGAGTTCAAGCCTCAGTATTGGTACACAACACACACACACATGATATAATTGCATCCTCAGGATGTCAAGTGTCGCAGGAGTTCGGCAGCTGAAAGGCATATGACATTGCATTACATTAGGATGGAGGAAGGAGAAGGTGCTGTGGACTTCATCACTAGAGGAATACTAGCCTCAATCTGAGCTCGCAGAGAAGACTTCCTGGAGAAAGTGACCTGAAATCTCACCATGAGTGCTTCAACCGGAGAAAGACTGGAGGCCGTAAGGTAAGAATGTCCCAGGCCAAAGGAAGAAAGCGAAGGCCAAGCAGATTTTGGCCCAGCATGAGCAAAGAAGTCATGGAAACCCTGAGAAGACATACCACGAGTTTGAATGTTTGTCACAGAGCAACAAGAAATGTGGGGTATTTTAATTAGCAGGATAGCGGCACAGTCACATTTGCTGGTGGAAAGATCATTCATTTGCTGTGTTTCCCAGGGAAATTCGGAGTCAGCTGGTTTGCTGGGGGCACTGCAGGTGTTGTGTTCTACACTCTCTTCTGCAGGAGAGTTGAATGTACTATGCGACTGGACATGTCTTCTCTAAAACTGACAGGCAATTCAACACCCCAAAGACTTGGAACCAGTGTGGCTCAGGAGGGTCATGTGATTCCCAGGGCCTTTGGCTGGCCCAGAGGTCTCTGGATGTTACTCTGTGTTGTCAGTTCCTCTGAACTTTCTCTGCCATAGGTCATGTTCCTTTAGGTAGGGTCCCTGGAAACTGGGTCACCAGTTTCTCTGTGGTTTCTGTAGGAAAGCCGAGAGAGGCCTAAGAGCAGGGGCAAGCCCAGGGCAGGTGCAAGCAAACTGGGGAAAAGCCAGCCACCCTGGGCAAGGTCTCCAGTGAGAAGGAAAATGGATATTCCACACCATGCCTGCATTTCAAAGGATAAAAGGTGGGCTAAATATGTATATTACACACTGGTAGCTCATTAATCCTAGCTATTTAGGAGGCTGAGATCTGAGGATTAAGGTCCAAAGCCAGCCCTGGCAGGAAAGTCCGTGAGACTCTTCTCTCCAATTCCCCACCAGAAAACCAGAAGTGGAGCTGTGACTCAAAGTGGTAGAAGGCTAGCCTTCAGGGAGAGAGCTCAGGGACAGTGCCTAGGCCCTGAGTTCAAGCCCTGTATCAGACAAAAAAAAAAAAAGGCATACTACTGAATTCCCAAACTTAGCTTTCTTTAATTGCAAAATGTCATTATTGAGTATTATGCATGGTGAAGATTTTGATGATATTTTAAACTTGCTGGACTTTTCAATCTTTATTCTCAGCCCTTTCTGGATTTCTGCAAGTGGGTTTTAGGTAACCTGGAGCCCAGGGGACTATGATCCTTCAGAGACCCTGGAGGGAAACAGTGCTCTTCTACAGCTAGAGGCGCATGACACATGGCTTAAAACTTGGTCACTATGTTAACACTATTTACATTTCATTTATATGTATTGTGTGTGTGTGTGTGTGTGTGTGTGTGTGTGTGAGCGCGCGCGTATGTACACACATGTACACGAGTTCTGGGTGTTTGAATTCAGGGCCTGGGTGCTGTCCCTGAGCTTTTTCACTCAAGGCTAGCACTCTACCATTTTAAGCTACAGCTCCACTTGTTGGTGGTTTATTGGAGATAAGAGTCTCAGAGACTTTTCTGTCTGGAATAGCTTTGGATAGCAATTTCCAGATCTCAGTCTCCTGAGTAGCTAGGATTACAGGTGTGAACCCAGTGACCAGCTCATTTATACGCTTTTGAATTGACATATAAAACTTGTCCACATCGATGAGGTACAATATGCTGTCTCAGTCTATATACATGTTTTGTAATGTTCGAATCAGGGTAAACATACTTGTGTCTTCAAAATCATTTCTTGGTGGTGAATATATTCAAACACAGCCAGATGCACCTTTTTCACTTTTCTTTTTTTAATGTACAGGATATGATCATTACCTTATCGAGTAACACAATGTCAGATCTTCTTCTGTCTAACTATAACTTAGTATTGGTTTATCAACCTTTTTCAATCCCAGAAGATTGATACAAATTCTCTATTTACTTAAGAGTTTAGGACAAAATGTAGACTTTTAAAACCAAACAGATAGCTTGCAAGAGACTTCTAAGGATCCCTGGTTCAGTGGCCCAGGACTCCGCGAAGCCAGACTCCGCCTCCTGACCCTGTGTACCTCGAGTGAGGCCATCCCAGAAAGAGATGCAGACTGCCCTAAAGGATCCATTCACAGAAAAGAAATCTATTTCTGCTTCTTCAAGAGCCAGTATGACACAGTTCAGAACACTACTCTTTTGCATTCGTTATTATATAAATTATATATGATATATAATATATTTTTGGTTTTCTAAATGTCCTGTCCAGAGGGGTTATAGTTACATAAGTCAGGTGGTGAATACATTTTTTAAGACAATGTCATCCCTTCCTTCCCTCTCTTCCAGTTTTTCCCTCCCATCCCCTAACAGAGTGTCTAGTGAGTAGCATTGCTGCTTTTGCTCTCCCTTTCTCCCTTCATTCCTATGCCTCTCCCTTACCTCCCCTCAGACAGATAAACAGAGGCACAGAGGCACTTCTGTGTTCTTCTCCTAAGAGTATCCTCCTTTGTTCTCACTGTGTGTGAATACCTACAGTCCTGTGTAATTTATCATGTTCCGGTGCATTTCAGATCTAGCTTCTGCATATGAGAGAAAACCTGCGTCGTTTGTCTCTCTGAGCTTGGCTTACCTCACTTAGCAAGATTTGTCCTAGGTCCATTAATTTCCCAGCAAATGACACAGTATCATTCGTTCTAATGGCTTTGTAAAACTCCATTGTGTATAGGCACCATATTTTTTTGGTTTACCATTTACTGTAGGGCATCTGGTCTATTTTCATAGGTTGGCTATTGTGAATAGTGCAGCAGTAAACATGAATGTGCAAGTGTCCTTACTTGTTAATGTTCTGAATATGTGCCCAGGAGTAGCAAAGTTTTTTGTTGTTATTTTAAAATAAATACCCATAAGTAGAATGGCTATATGTGTTAGTTCTGTTTTGTGAGGGGGGGTTGATTTTTTTTTTTCTTCAGAGGAATCTCCATACGGGCTTCCATAGCAGCCACATGATTGTGTGCTCATAAGCTGTGCGAGGGTTTTGGTTGCTCCATATTTTCACCAATTCTATGCAATTATTTCTTTGGGGGTAATACCCATTGTGCCAGTTATGAGGTGATCATTCACCTGGTTTTGATTTGTATTTTGCTGATGACAAGTGATGTTGAAAGCTTTTACGTATACCTTCTGGCTTCTTATCTTTTGCATTATTTGCTTAACTGCTTCAGTGAGATGCCATAGGACCAGGAGCTCCTGGAAGGGGTGGTGTTTGACCATCCTGTGGTTGCTTTCTCATTCTGGGAACTGGGCTGTTCTGTATCTATTTACATAAGGTAATTGATGAGTTTATTTGTCTATTTCCTTCTTAGGCAATGAGCCCTTGTGGGGACACATACTGGCCCCCAGAGCATCTGTCTGACAGGCATTCAGTAAATATTTGTTGAAACGAAGAAAAGTATAATTAAGTGATGTGAAGTCAGAAAGGCTTCAGAATGGATCATGAAAAGCTCAGACAACCTAACGTATCCTGTTCAAAAGATCTAAACAGCGAATGTTTCCTCAAGCCCCTGACTCTCTCATCTGACTCCCATGGCTCCCATTTAGGAATAACTTTGTTCTTCCTAAGTTTATTCCAAAAAGGAGATATGTAAACTGAACATTCCACCGGAATGTTGCAACAGGAAACGGAGTAGCTGCAAATCTCCTACAAAAGGAATTCAACTACTTAGCCTGGGTCAGTAAATACTAATATTGTAAAATGAAAAAAAACAAACCACTATGTGATTTATAACGTTATTAACTATTACTATAGAAATTAAACTTGAATTTTAGAAAGCAAAGCTAGCACATTTAGTAATACTACAAACAAGGAGACTATTCAGGTATGTTTAGTTTAGAAAGACTTTTGGTATCTCTGGAAAAGAAAAGTCTTCCTCTACAATGAGATGGTCAAAAGTAGCCTAAGTTCTCTATAGAAAATGTTCATTAAATACTCTATAGACCAGCTGTCATCCAAAAGAAATATCAAATGGATGTCTTTTATTATGTTAAAACTTGTTTTAATCATAAGGTGCTAGTGGCTCACACCTGTAGTCCTAGCTACTCAGGAGGCTGAGATCAGAGGATCACAGTTCGAAGCCAGCCCAGGCAGGAAAGTCTGTGAGGTTCTTATCTTCAATTAACCACCAAAAAGCAAGACATGGAGCTGTGGCTGGAGTGGTAGAGTACTAGCCTTGAGCACAAAAACTCATGGACAGCACACTGGCTCTGAGTTCAAGTTCCAGGACCTGCACCAAAAACAAAAACAACACACACACACACACACACACACACACACACACACACACTTGCTTTTAGCATCACTCTGACAGTTGAATTTTTAAAAAATATATTCATATGCCTAATAATCTATTTTTGCAGAAATAGAAAATTTTACCCTAAAATTTATATGGAATCTTAAGAGCTCCCGAATATCTACAGCAGCCTTGCAAAAGAACAAAGTTGGAGGTCTCATTCTTCCCAATTTCAAAGCTTATTGTAAACCTACACTCATGACAGGCATGAACATCTGTAGCACACAGAACACAAAAGTAAATCTCTGGTACAGTCAAATCACCAAAACCATTCAGGCCAGGGTGGGGAGTTTGGGGGGAGAGCCTTTTCAGCAAACAGTGTTGGAAAAACTGGATATCCACATGAAAAGAAGAAAAGTAAACCCTTACTGTACCCTATTAGACAAAAATTAAATCAAGGTGAATACAAAGTGAATTGTGCGCCCATAGTTCACAGCTGTGATCCTGGATACTCAGGAGGTTGAGACCTGGAGGATCACTTTTGAAGCTAGTCAGGGAGACAAATCTTAGAGACTCTTATCTCTAGTTAACCAGAAAGAAGATAGAAGTGGAGATATAGCTCAAGTGGTAGAGTAGTAACCTTAAGCGAGAAAGCTGAGCTCAAGGCCCTGAGCTCAAGTCCCAATACAGTCATACACACATACACACACACACACACACACACACACACACACACAGATTAAAATGCAAAATGTAAGAGCTAAAACTGTAAATTACTCAGAAAATCTCAGAAAAAATATTTCATGATGTTGAATTTGGCAGGTATTTCTTGGACATGACACCAAAACACAGAAAAAAATTCAGTCATACTTAAACATTTTCCTGCATCAAAGAGTACAGTTAACCAAGAGAAAAGCATCTCATGGACTAGGAGAAATGTGTACAAGCCACTTGTCTAACGGATAAATGTCAAGAATATTAAAGAATCTCTACCATTAATTTTTTTTAGTGGGCAAAGCTCTTGAACAGCCATGTTTCCAAAGACATTACACAAATGACCAAAAAGCACACAATAGGGGGCTCAGTATCATAAACCATTAGAGAACTGTGAACCAAAATTGAAATTCACTGGGACCACTTTACACATATTGGGATATCCTTTATCAAAACAAAACAGAAAATAACAAGTATTCATGAGGATATAGAGAAAGTATAGTAATGCCATACGCCACCAGTAGACTTGTAAAATGGTGCAACCACTATAGAAACTATTATGGGAATGTCTCAAAGAGTGAAAAATAGAGTAGCAAATGACTCAGCAATTCTACTTCTGGGTATAAATACAAACATATGGAAAGCAGAGACTCAAATAGGTATTTGTGCATCAATGTGCATTCACCACAGTTAAAAGTATAAGGAACCCAACTGGTAGATAAATGTATAATCTAAATGCAGCGTATACAGATAATGGAATGATATTCAGCCTTTAAAAGCTGGGGAATTCTGATAAATGTCACTGCATCAATAAACCTTGAGACTGTTGTGCCAAGTAAAATAAGTCAGTTACAAAATGCCAAATACTGTATGAGTCCATTTGGATGAATTAGAGTAGTTAAATTCACAGACAGAATGGTGGTTGACAGGACATGGAAGGGGGAGGATTGAATATGTTTATCTCTAGTTTAGGAGATTACAAAATGCAGATGGATTGTGTCAATAGATGCAATACACAGTTTCTTTGCTTATTTATCAGTTACTTATGCTTGAACTCAGAACTTCTCACTTTCACTCAGCCTGTCTTCCTTCCTTGCTTTGTTCCTTCCTTTCTTCCCACCTCCTCTCTCTCTCCCTCTCTCCCCTCTTTCTCTTTTTCTTTCTTCCCTTCCTTCCTTCCTTCCTTTCCTCCCTCCCTCCCTCCTTCCCTCCCTCCTTCCTTCCTTCCTTCTTTCCTTCCTTCCTCTCTCTCTCTCTCCTCTCTCTCTCTTTCTTTCTTCCTCTTTCTTTCTCTCTGTGGCAACCTTGGGGCTTGAACTTTTGGTAAATTTAATCCTTTCAACATAAACCAACATCCCAGATGCTATTTTTTAGCTTTTTTGTTGAGCTTTACACTTGAGACACAGCTCTACTTTCTGATTTTTAGTGGTTGATTGGAAATCTGAGTCTCATGGGTTTGTATGCCCAGGCTGGCATGGAACTTTGATATTTGGATCTCAGCCTCCTGAATTACAGATATGAGCCGCTGGTGACTGGTTCACTCAGCTTTCTTGCTCATATCTGGGATTATACCATCCAAAACAGCTTTTTTTTCCCCCCTGGAAATGGAGTCTCAAAGACTTTTATTCTCTGAGGTTGACTTTGAACTTGGAATGACCAGATTTCAGCCTCCTGAGTAACTTTACCTGGTACAAGTCATTTTCACTGGCCATATATTTAATAACACTAAACTATACACAACTAGAGTAAAAGTGATGTTTTTATATGGCATATATTTTACTCTGTGTGTGTGTGTGTGTGTGTGTGTGTGTGTGTGTGTGTGTGTGTGTGTGTGTGTGCCAGTAATGGGGCCTGAACTCATTCAGGACCTTCCTTTCTTGCTTAGCTTTTTTTTTTTCAAGAATGATGCTCTACCACTTGAGCCACATTGCATGTCTAGCTTTTTCCTGATTAGTTGGACATGGGTTTCTGGAAATTGTCTGTATGAACTAACTTTAAACCATGATCTTTGGATCTCAGCCTCCTGAGCAGCTAGGATTACAGGTGTAAGCTGCTGGCACCCAGCCTTTCACCACACTTTGTAAGAATTTAACAGTCCCCTGTTCGACCCCAACAATTCTGAGGAAAATAAAAATCCTTTATCGCTAATTATCCATTTTTTAAGAAGTGAAAACACCATGAAACAAATTTTCTAAAGTCTACGTAGTCTTATCTTCCTCATGACTAGCTATCTGAATATTGGTGTCATCCAATGACAACGCATTTTTGCTCTGTGATTTTTCTCATGTTTTCTTCAGTGCATACCCTGGGGTATTAACAGTGAGACAGCTGCTGTGTCCTGAATTAGAAATCAGCCAGGGTCACAGGTTCCCAGAGGCAGGGCTAGGAGTCCACGGTGCAGAACTTCTGAAACTCTACAAAGAAAGACCTTGGACAGAGCGGGGCAGATGAGGTACAGCTGTGGGAGCTAGGTGAGAATTTGGATTCTTCAGAGCACTGAGAACTGATTGCTAAGACACAACTGGTCAGTATTCTGTGGTTATTTACCCAGATCAGTTAATATTTTTTGTGTGTGTTTCAGTCCTGGGGCTTGAACTCAGGGCCTGAGCACTGTCCCTGAGCTTTTTTGCTCAAGGCTACCAATGTACCATTTGAGTCCCAGCTCCTCTTCCAGTTTTTTGGAGGTAAGAGTCTCCTGGCTGGCTTTGAACCTCCGATGTCAGCCTCCTGAGTAGGTAGGATTGCAGGTGTGAGCTACCAGTACCTGGCTTTAGCTCAGTAAATTAATTCTATAACCAACTAAACAGGACCCAGGACAGATCAAGCATCTTTGATATATTTCTGCTTCTCAAGTTAAATTTTATTCCCCTCCTTACTTTACCTATGACCACCCCCTATTTTAGACTCTGGGAAGTGTTATTCCATATTGAGGGAAATGGTCCCATGTAAGTCCATTTGGGGAACTGGGGTGGGGACAGGGGGGTGGGAACAACTCACTTGCCACAAAGCTATTTGCATGAGGGACCCAGGCTCTTCCCAGGGGAAAACCTTTAATCCAGGGGGCAGAGGGTGCCGTGTTGGTAGAAGAACAATAGAGCAGGGTCATAGGGGAAGGGTGAAAGGGAGTGCAACTTGGAACCTGTCACTCAGACTCCCGCCCGCTCCTTCCCCTTTCACCCAAGTCTGAATCCCAGGGCAAAGGATGACAATCAAAGCTCCAACTACCAACTAGAGGGATTGGTCAATTACACTTCAAGGCCTTGCAGCCTCAGCAAAAAGAGGGGATGGTGAGGAGGCGGTCCTCATGTCCTGGATCCTGCCATCAGGGTGGGTGTCAGGGAACAAGAAGCAGGGCGCACACAGCAGGCTCAAGGGCATTATGGATACTGTCAGCATGACTGCTGTAGGTTAGGGCAGGAAAACGGACAAAATAGCAAATGCTGCTGCAAGGCGGGAAGATTAAGGGTGTGACACAAGTGTAGGTCATTCTTCTTTGAAGGAGCCTTGAATTTATACAGAGCAGGAGGGGCAAAGACAAAAGAAGGAAGAGACAGCTCCTCCATCTGCTTATTTTTATCCTCCAGCTCTAAGAGCAAAGGAATGTGGCTAGTCCTCTTTGAAAAGAGAAACTATTTCAGCCAAATAAGATAACACCACCCTATCTGGATAGAGTTTACTCTGAGGTTTATTTGGATCACTTAACACTGAGTTCCTGGGGTGTCCTACATTTTCTGATCTATTCTTTACAGCTTCTGACCTAAGGGAGTTGCACATAAGCAGTATGCATTTGACCAACTCAGCAAAAGTGCACTTTAAAAACAAACATACAAGACAATCTCAGCCATTCTGAATCTATAGGGAATATCAAACTGAATGCTTTATCTTATTTTAGTTTTTAAAGAAATCAAGCCTGGTGCTGGGGGAGTCTATAACTCTGATTACTCAGAAGGCTGAGAGCTGGAGGATAGTAATTAGCAGTGATTCCAGGTAGAAAAGTCCAAGAGATTTTATCTTTAATTAACCTGCAAAAAATCTGGACTGGAGGCATGAATCAAGATCCCTGGCTGTGAACAAAATGCCAAAAATGAGGCCCTGATTTAAAGCACCCAGTACCAGCACAAAAAAGGAGGAAGAGGAAGAAGAAAAGGAGGAGAAAGAGGAAGACCAGGAGGAGGAGAACAAAGAAGAAGAAGAAGAATGAGGAAGAGGAAGATAAGAAGGAGGAGCAGGAGGAAGAAAAAGAAGAGGAGCAGGAGGAGGAGGAGGGGGAAGAAAAAAAAGAAGAAAATAATAATCAAGAGTTAGCATTCTAACACATTTTCAAGACTTTGAAAACAGTTGCTGATAATGTAGTTTTAAAAACTCAGGATGGCTGAGTACCGGTGGCTCATACTTATAATTCTGGCTACTCTGAAAGTTGCTCTGAGGATCAAGTTTTGAGGCTAGCTCAGACAAGAAAGCCCAGAGACTCTTATTTCCAGTTAACTAGCCCTTCCAAAATCAAAAACAGAAAAAAGAAAGAAAGAAAGGATAAACTAGAGGTGGAGCTGTGGCTCAAGTGAACCTAGCTACCACAGCTAGGTACTACCTAGGGGTAGTATCTAGGCCCTGAGTTCAAACTCCAATACCAACACAAAAACAAAACAAACTAGAAAAAAATCTCAGGATGATCAGGCTGTATTTAAGCTATTTTTTTCATCTTCAAATTAAGAAACAAGTTTCTACCGTGAACTTAGAGCTAGCATCTTGCTGACTTTTACTTCTCTCTTAACTCTAGAGATTCAGTATGGTTAAAAAGTATGCACTTGAGAGTCTGTGCTAGACATATGCATCACCATTGCTAGCATGACCTTGATTGTATGAATTAGTTTCTCTGAACTCAGTCTCTTCATCTCTACAATGAGTACAACAGTCACTACCTTACAGAGTGTACACAAGCTAGTTGTATACAAAGTACCTGGTAAACGTAAGTTCCCTGCTTAGGAGTCAGACCAACAGTGGCTTTGTTCTGTAACTGTGTTGATTGACTCTGAACTTTAATTCCCCAACTTGCATGAAAATGCAATGTATATCAATTCCCTTCTATGGTGCCTGGTATGCAGCAGCAATAAAAGGTAATTTCCCCCTTTAAGCAGTGCAGTGGTTGTTGTGGAACATCTGGATCTATTGGGCAATAATGCCTAAAAATAACTATCCACAAATGAAATCAACAAGTCGGAGGTGAAGTCATCTTTCTCATTCCTGTGACTCTCAATAACCTCTGACGGCCTCACCCACTTGTAATGATGCCTGTGTCTCCTGTGCCGTGGGTGTAACAGGCAACTGGCGGTGCCAGAGAAGCTCTGCTG
This sequence comes from Dipodomys ordii, assembly GCF_000151885.1. NCBI lineage: Eukaryota > Metazoa > Chordata > Mammalia > Rodentia > Heteromyidae > Dipodomys > Dipodomys ordii. The sequence continues at coordinate 3,050,261 of NW_012267398.1, read as the reverse complement.
GCTCTGCTGAGCCTTCTATTTAGAACTATCTTTAACTGTGATCTTCAGATCTCAGCCTCTTGTGTAGCTAGGATTACAAGTGGGAGCCGCTGGCACTCAGCTTAATTTAGGAAACTTTTAATAAATAAATCTCTCTCTTTTTTGTTTTAATTCTTGAGTGGGAACCAATGGCTCATGCCTATAATCCTAGCTCCTCAGGAGGCTGAGAGCTGAGGATTGAGGTTTGAAGCCAGACCAGGCAGGAAGGCCTGTGAGACTCTGATCTCTAACTACCAAAAACCCAGAAGTACTTGCTCAAGTACTGGCTTTGAGCAAAAAAGCCAATGGATAGTATCTAGGTCTTGAGGTCAAGCCCCAGGACCAGCACTGAAAGACAAAAAAGTTTGCTCTTCTTTAGAGAAAGTTTACATTTCAAAAGATGTTGGCTTATTCATTTAAGTTCACAATTCAGAGCCTCATGGTATATAAGGAATAAATAAGTATATTAAATAAATAAATAAAAATGAACTATTTATACTTCCTATTCATAATAGATATGTTCTATACAGTTGCCACCAACCTGAATTAGCAAATACAAAACCATTGCTTTTAGAAGAAACAGAGGTGCTTGTGAGTTCTCAGCACCATTTTTGTGAATCAGTCAACTTATTGCCTTGATTTACTTATTTTTCTGTTTAATGACATCTTATTTAATCTAAGTTGTTGGTTAATTAGCACTGAATTCGGTCAATGATATTACCACACATGTCTGAAGGAAGGTTATCCAGTACATGTATTTTCTCCTGAGAGCTCCTCACAGCCTTTTAGTACTTAGAACAGACTTCAGCACTATGGTTGGAGCTGCTTTAAAACTACCAACAAAACAGTCAACAACAAAAGCACAAAAATGTAGAGAATGTGGGGCTAAATGACCCAGGAAAGGAAGACGACTACAATATGAGAACAGTGATTGGAAGGCCAGGCGAAATCTGTTCAAGTCCCTCTGTGACTCGAGTAGCCAGACAAGCCAGGCAATGGCTGACTTGCCTATTACAAAGAAACCTTAGCAAGTTCTGAGTTACAGAATCTGAAGTTAATGAGGATCAACTACATTTTACAGCCACCAAAAGATCATCAGATAGAGGTGTGATGAACATAGTATTCATGACCACCCCATTTCCCAGCCTCCATGGGGCGGGAGGTGGATGGAGAGAGAATAAGTCTTTAAGTCTTGGGGAGTAGTTTTCAATGGATACATACAACGGTCTTTTAAAAATAGAACTTCAGAAGATTAGCTGGGCGCTGGTGGCTCACACCGATAATCCTAGCTACTCAGGAGGCTGAGATCTGAGGATCACAGTTCCAAGCCAGCCCAGGCATGAAAGTCCATGAGAGAGTGTCTTATCTCTAATTAAGCACCAAAAATCTGGAAGTAGAATGGTAGCTCAAGTGGTAGAGCACTAGCCTTGAATAAAAAGCTCAGAGACAGTGCCCATGTCCTGAATTCAAGCCCAGGATCAGCATGTGCACATGCATGTACACACACACACACACACACACACACACACACACACACATCTCTGTAATCGCAGCTACTTCAGAGACAGAATATGAGGAAGAGGCCAGAGCAGACCAAGAGAAAATATAAAAGTAATCGAGACCTTATCTTAACAAAGACATTGGGTTCGGTGGTGCACACCTGTCTTTCCATCTATGAGGAAGGTATCAGTAGGAAGATGGCCATGCAGGATAATCTTGGATTAAAACCTCAAGACCTTATCTGAAAAACAGCTAAACAAAATAGAGCTAGAGGCACACCTCAAGCAGTGTGCCTGCCTAGCAAGTACATCTTCAATTCAAGACTCTAATATTGCCCGCCCCCACCAAACAAAAGAATCATGAAGCTTAAAAATAGTCATTTTTTAATTATGTAGTTTGGTGGCAGGCTAGATAAGTGAGGTGAAAGATTCAAAATAAAAGGTCCTCACTCAGAAATTGAAAACCTTGAAAGCAGCACCATCGCCTCTTGCCACTTCCTCCTTTTCAGATGTGAAAATTACAAAAAATAAGAAACACAAAAGGGCTGCCCACTCCTGCCTTGGGATCCGCAGCAGCTCCGTAGAGAAACCAGATGGAAGCTTGGAAAGTCCTCTGCCCGCCCTGAGCTTTGAGTGGGCCTGGAGCACACCTCCACATTGGGAAATCACAAACAGCAGCCACGGATTGGGTAACAGGCCCACCTAGAAGCCATTGTTTCTAACGTTGGCTAGATCACGAGACCACAGGTAACAGGCGTTGAAGCAGGGAGGGGCTGAGGTCAAGAGAAGGAGGGTAGACAAATGGAGAGAAGAAGGGTGGAAGAATGGGTATATGTGAAATGGAAGCCGGCAACCTGTGAGGACCAGTGGGGTGTGGCTAGTCAAGGGAGAATGAGGGAAGAGGTGATTGATTAAGATATAGGTTAGTGTTACTCACAAACTGACGTGTTGAATTGAAACTCCTTTGTGCAACTACTTAAGGATAATAAAAAAATAAAATGAAATAATGATCACTATTTTAAAATTAAAATATAAAAAAGCAAGCATAAAGGCCAAAACGTATTAAGTTTTTCCCCTGCCTCTTGCATGAAGAACAGAATATGTTTCTTTCCTTTTCCCCCACTTTCTCTTGCTATATGAAAATAGATCCTTGCTAAAACTTCTACTTGTGAGACTCTCCTTTTTGTGAGACATCTGAAGTGCTTTTTATGACAAATCATAAGTGTCTGTGATTGGGGGGAAATTGAGAAACTGAAGAAATTCTGTCACTTCTTCCCTTCCTCTAGTGACAGTTTAACAAGAGAGACAAAGATTGTTGCACAAAGTTGATGCTATTTATGGCACAAAAACTTAAACATTTAAAAATAGATGACAAAGTATTATACAGGGCTTGAAAATTAATTGCTAAGGAGTAGAATGACATGAGAAATTCCTACAGCCAATTTGCAAAGCCACACATTAATGACCTTGCAACTACAGAAAGAAACACGTGAACAACAATACTAAAATATTTGAAATTGCTCTTTCAAATTGGTAAGATTATGGATGGTTTTATTTTTCTTTATAATTTTTCATTTTCCTAAACTGTGTTTTGAACCTTTTTCAATTGAAGATGTTTTCCTTTATTATACTCTTTACAATGTATGTGTTTATATATATATATATACACAGAGAGAGAGAGAGAGAGAGAATATTCTAGGGCTTAAACTCAAGGCCTTGAGCTCTCTCAAGGCTGGCAGTCTATTTGAGCTATATCTCAACTTCTGACATTTTGCCGGTTAATTGGAGATACAAGTCTCAAATTTATCTGCCTGGGTTGGCTTTGAACCATGATCCTCACATCTCAGCTTCCTGAGTTGCTAGGAGTATAGGTGTGAGCCACATATGAACTGTACATATGTTTACGGGACCATTGTATTATGGTCCCTCTGAGGGATATAAACCATTATCACATCCAAATTTTTTACCTCTCCCTTTTACAGACCCTTCATCTTCTTACAAACAGTGATTTCAATGAGAATGCATGTTGGGTATGGCTTAAGCTATATAGCACCTTCCTACCTAGCATGAAGCCCTGAGTTAAGTCCACTACTGCAAGGGGTTGGGGCGGGGGAGAGAGAGACAGAATGCTATAATGACCTAATTGGAATTCATTTTGCTTAGGTAATTTGATAATAGGTTTTTAAAAAGAAGATTTGAAACAGGTAGCACTCTAGTAATAGAATGCCTGGTCCTAAGGTAACTGAAAATTTGAAACAATGACTCTTTTTGTTTGTTTTTTATTAATTATTATTAAGTAGTTGTAGAAAGAAGTTAAAATACCATATGATGATTGTGTGTGTGTGTGTGTGTGTGTGTGCGTGCGCGCGCGTGTGCCGGGCACGCTTGAACTAAGGGCCTGGGTACTGTCCCTTAGGTTTTTTGCTCAAGGCTGGCACATATGAGCCACACTTAACACTTCTGGATTGGTGGTGGTTACTGGAGATAAGAGTTTCACAGGACTTTTCAGTTTGAGCTAGTTTTGAACTGTGATCCTCAGATCTCAGCCTCCTGAGTAGCTAGGATTACAGGTGTGAGCCACTGGTGGCAGGCTAAACAAAAACCTTTCTATAATGTTTGAAATTGCTTATGTAAGTAAGCACCTGTTTCAGCTAATAGAAGTCCGGCTCCGGATACGTAATATGAACCTAATATATTTTACAGGGAAGGGCAGAATTGAATTTAGTAGCTGCATCTTGGAGTGGACTAGAAAAATTCTTTTTAGGAATTTGACCAAATTTATTTATTCCTCTCAACTCCCTTCTGCAAGTGAAGAAACTATGCCTTGAAGAAATGAAGCTCTTGCCTCAATTTACCTTATTAGTAAGAAGCCAAGTACTAGATTCTGAAACAGGTGTTCCTTGCATTGCACGTTGCCACAAGGGGTCAGGAACAGTTACCTGTGAAACTCTGAAGTAAACAGAGCAAAGGCCAGTGGTAGAAGGACCCACGCTGGGTAAACGTGTCCCAAGCAATGCCTCCACCATCTGGCCCAGTTTCCCCCCACACCTCAGCTGGTGATGGGCTCACTAAGAGCTGCCCTCCATGAGTTTGTCATCAGTTTCAGAAACTTCCCCCAACAGCACAATCCTGGGCTCTTCATGACAGAGTTGGTGAGACAGGGAAGGCAGCCATGTGACTGTCCTCTGTCCTTCTCTGACACTTCGGGGCCCTCATCTCCTCGGACCCTCTGAGCCCCTCCTCTCCTGGGTCATTCTAGGCCCTCCTTGCCAGGCCACTGATGCTCGGGAGATAGCCCCAGGATGCACTTCTAAATGGAGAAAATATGCACTCCTGGGCATCTGTCTGTTCTTTCCTGCACTCACAGTTTTATGCTTCTTTCTTGCCAGAGAGTTCTGTGGATGATGTCACTTTTCTCTGAAGAGAACAGGCTATCAGAGTTTTTTTTTTTCTTCACTGACATAATTAATTATCTGTAGCTTGATTTAGGGCCAGAAAATTCTCAAGCCACAACTCCCTGAAGAATTAACTCTACTGTGCTGCTTGCTACACTTGCTGCTTACACTTTTAAAGAGACAGGGTACCATATCTTTTTCTTTTTTCTTTTCTTCTCACAGACACTGATAATGGTATTTTTGTTCCGTGACAACAAACAACAGAAAGTACACCAGGCTGCTATTCTGTGGTTTCACAGGGAAGACCTTTCGGTTCAGTGAGCAACAAACTCTGAAGGTCACTACAGATCAAGTATCTAAAACAAAGCGTTTAGGATACAGGCATGGTACAGGAATTCACCACGATTACTGAATAGATTCACTGGGGCGGGGTGGGGGATTTAGTGAGTCTGAAAACCAGAAGAATAAGATCTCAACCAAAGCCAACCATCGAAAATTATTCACATGTGAAACAGCCTAGATGATTAGTAGTAGAACCCTAAACACCAATATATGTAAACCTTAAAAGACATAAGATGTTTCTACAATAGCGATCCTGTATTTTGAGGTTGTACATGTCTTTTTTTTAATATATAGATCTGATGGATTTGAAGATTAGCAAACTAATCTAGACAACTTGAAGGAGTAACTGAGATCAAAGATTTGATATGAATTTAAATATTGTAACCCCTCCTCCTGCAAAAAAAAATCTTTACGATCCCTCTGTTGTTTTAATTTTGCATTAAGAAAGTTTGAATTGTGCTCTGCCTGGACCAACTCAGAATGACGTTATCCCTTTAGATCTATAGTGGATAAAATTTTAGAGATCTTAAATTATGGTGTAATAAACGTTTGTTATTAGCAAAATAAAATTACAGATGTGGTGAAAGCCTCCTACATCCTGGCAGCCCCTTAGGATGTATTTTTTTCCCATTAAAAAAAAAAACCTAAGCTTTATCTGGCAGCATGACACTGACTCTAGTGCTGGAAACATCTGCCATACTATCTTGTATATTTTCAGAGCAGCTGGGTTTTTTGTTGTTATTGTTTTCCCCCCTCAAAATAAGTGGCCAAAAACCACTGGCCAAGATTTCCGTCAATAGCTAAGAACTTGTTGCAAGAAAGAACATTTTCGACGATGACAGTGGATAAAACAGCTCAGAGCCCTGCCCCCTCCCCCCAGTTTATTTCTTTACTAGGCTGCCAAACATTATTGCTTCAGACAATTGATATGCACTGACCTGGACTGAGGCTTTGTGGTGAGGAACCTTATCTGAGCTGTCATCGTGGTGTTCCATCAGTCACAAGAGAGTGGTCAGATGAAAGCGTGGGATCATGACCACATAGAAGAAGCAGGTGGATGAGGTCAGTCCACGCGACACTGCCAGATTTCTCAGCACTGAACTCACCATTTCATGTTCAACTGAGGTCAGGCAGATTCAGTACTATGACGGGAACATCCCTAGGTTGCTTTTGATTTTCTCCATGACCTTGAGGATGGCAAGAATGCTGTATGGTGCCCAATCTTATGCCGCTCTTCACCAATGATTCATCTCTAGAGCTAACGTGGCAAGACATCATGGAGGCTCAACGGCGTGGACATTTGTTCCAGCCAAAATCCTGGTGGCTGTGTCACTCATGGTGTAACACCCATGTAGTCAGTTCTGACGGCCTCCAGATGACTTAACCACAGCAAAACCATTGGCAGCATTTCTGGCTGAATTAGCTGGTCTTCTTGCTTTCTCTAGCTAGAGCTCAGAAGGATTCACTAAAGGCACCATCAGAGGAGAGAATCCTGCACTGGTATTGCCACAACTAACTGGGAGGTATTTCATACTTCATAAAACCGAGAAAAACACATCCCCATGCTCATTCTCCAAACTCAAATCTTTCCAACTTCTGTATTTCACTGAGTCCCCTAACTTTCCTATTGTGTGCTGGAAACTCATACAACTACAAGTGAACTCTCCCAAGTTCACCAACTCAATTTGATAATGTTCCTGTTCTGTGTGAGCTTTCACACACACACACACACACACACACACACACACACACACACACACACACACAGGAGTGCCAAAAGTTATCTAATAGCCAAGCTTGGGAACCACTGTCCCAAGAGAATCACGGCTCTCTCCTGATAATTCTGACTACTCAATAGCTCAGAAGAAGTAGACAGCTCCTCTCCCATTCCCCAAGTACTCTCCCAGGTATGGAGGTGGTATGGACTTTCTCCTCATCTTTGCTTCCAGATCATTCTCCCTTCCTGAAATGTCCTGAAGCTTCTGTTACCATATAATATCAATGAGTATCCCTTCTCTTCATGGCATTCACACTTCCACAGGTCCTTTTCCTTCCTTCCTTAAAGATTTTAGGTTGTAGGATATTGTCATCCTCTCTCTCTCCCTCCCCCTCTCTCTTTCACTTTCCCTCCCCTCCCTCCACCCCTTTCTCCCAGGACTAGATGGAAACAGAGGCCTGAAGATCTCCCTTAGCATTTTTGCTTAAGGCTAGTGCTCTACCCCTTGAGCCACTTTTGGCTTTTTGGGGGGGTGGAGGCTGGGGAGTGAGGTTAATTGGAGATAGGAGTCTCGTGGACTTTGCTGCCTCAGCTGGCGTCAAATTACCATCTTCAGACCTGAGCCTCCTAAGCAGCTAGAAGTACAGAACAGACATGAGCCACTGATGCCCGGCTGTTATTTTCTCTAAATTACTTCTGTCAAATTTCTGGATAAGTCCAATATTCCCTTAGATGATAATATAACACCTCACCTCTGCGTTTCCTCAACTCTGTCATGATGATTCTGTTCTTCATAGGACTTCCATCCTTCCTTCAATAGCCATATTTTTTCCTTGCATCAGTATGGAACTTCCATCCATTTATAAGTTTGACTTTTCACCATTACCTCCTCTTCTTCCAGCTCATTCCCTACAGAACTTTAAACCTAACAATCCTTTGATGACAAGAGAATTTATAATCCACTGGATTTGCTATCCTTCCTATGGATTTCACCTTCTCTTTCTCAATACGCTTTTCTTTCCTTTTTCTCTAACTTCAATTTTATTTGCATCCACCTTCATTTTCATGCCCCTTTCCTTACTTGATTTGCCTCTTGTGTCAAAGGACAGCCTATGCGAATGCTCAAACCTATAGCTAGAGGAAAACATATTGTGCCAACTGATCTCCTTTGAAAAATCATGGTTACTCGCCTTTAAGTGGCCTGCTAATGCCATCAAGAAGTCATGCTGTGTTTCTCTATTCCACTCCCATATATACTATTATTCCATAGCTTCTCCTCCTGTATCATGTTCTTTATATATTTTATCCTTTGCTACGTAGCTCACCAAGACAATGAAAGCAATTAGGAATAGACTTCCACAATCTCTCATAAAGCTAACCTTTTTTCCCATTACTCTAAGTGAAATGGTTAGTGGCTTCTAGTTAACTCCATCTTCTCACTTTGGTTCACCAGATTCCCTCATCTCTCGACTGTTAAGGACAATAATTCAATGTTTCACTTGTCACCCATCTTTCCATTTCCCTCCAAACTGGCTCAGGCTCATCAGAATGTGTGTCAGCAACTTTCCACTGCTGTGACAAAATACTTGAGAAAACCAAGGATTGTTTTCCTGCCCAAGGATTCAGAGTTTTCTAACCACAAGAACTTGGTTGCTTGCAGGCCTGTGATGAAGCAGAACATCATGGTGGAAGCACGTGGGAGAGAAAAGCTATTCTCATGGTAGCCAGGAAGCAAAGAGTAAGTTAGAGAGGAAGGGGCCAGGGTCCCACTAGAGCACCGCCCCACAGTTACCAACCTCCTAAAGCTTCTATCATCTCCTCCCAATAGCAGTGTAGGCTGATGCTAGTGAAGGTGATTTTACCACAAGTCTTTGGGAGGTAGAGTGTGATGGCCATTCTACATTTAAACAATAGCAGTATGCAAACATATCGCTCCTTCTTCAATCAAAACAAGGTCATTTCACCATCCTACTCTTGTCATAAATCTCTTCATTTGTCATGGAAAGGGCAGCAGTGTTTGCTCTCTCCAGTGTTCTCTCTTCCCAGATGAGTGGGATTAATTTGAACTCATTCCAATCAAGCATTTTCAAATCACTCCATGGAAATCCTCTTATCAAGGCAAACCATGAACTCCCTGTTGTTTAATCCAACAGTCAGGTCTCATTCCTCACTGTCTTGTGCACTGTCTCTGAGCTTTGTGCTCAAGGCTCCACAGCTCCACTTCCAGCTTTTTGGTAGTCTGAGAGATAAGAGTCTCATGGACCTTCCTTCCTGGGCTGGCTTTGAACCATGATCCTCTGATTTCAGCCTCCTATGTAGCTAGGATTACAAGTGGGAGCCACCAGAACCTGACCTTACAACTTCTTAAAACTGTTTGCTTCCCATTCTCTTTTGCAGATTCTACCTCATCTTCCCCAACTTGCTGGGCTAGAATTCCCCAGAGCTAAAGTTTTAGACCTTTTATCTGTTAAAACAAACTTTATTTTCCTCATGATTTTATCCACAACCTGGTGGTTTCCATGTCTCGTTTTTGATTGTTGCTCTTTCTGCTTTCTTATATCTGTGTAACCAAATTGCTTAACCAATACTTTTCCATCTAAAGTATCTAGTGGGCTTTCCATTTTCCTGTCAGATTCCCAACTAGTACAATAAATGCACTAAGAACATATTCAGAAGTAAAGTGACAGGGTGTAGCTCAAGTAATGGAGCATCTGCCTAGTAAGTGTGAGGCACCTGAGTTCAAATCCTAGTACTTCTAAAAACAAAGAAAAGAGTGCAATACCACTCTTTAAGCTAAGATGAATTTTAAAGAATTAAATTCTTAAGTAGGAAAATGAGGGGAGGGCCTTAGAAGAAAATTTTGTAATGTAAAAGTATCAAAGCCATAAAAGATTGGCATCTGACTGATAATTCTAAATCCCATGGAACAAAAAGCTCCCAAAGGAGTCATTGAAAAAAACATTCAATTTACAACTCATATCACAAAGAACCAACTACCTCTTTATGAAGAACGCTTATTAATAAAAGAGTAACAATCAGCCAGGATTGGTGGTTCATTCCTGTAATCCTAGCTACTCAGGAGGCTGAGATCTGAGGATCAGGGTTTGAAACCAGCTTGGGCAGGAAAATCTGTGTGACTCTTATCTCCAATTAACCACTAAAATGCCAGATAGAGTGCTAGTTTTGAGCAAAATAAAAGATCGGGGACAGTGCCCAGGCCTTGCGATCAAGACTAACAATCCAAAAATGAAACAAAGAACTAAGGACCACATACCTATTAAAGGTAACTTAGCAAAACCTACTATAAATTCATATGTTCTTGAGTTACCGATTTAAGTTCTAGAGATTTAACTAAGAGAAATTCTCTTGCATGTATGTGAGATACATATATATCATGTAACATTTAATATAAAAGCAAATGTCTGAGTGCAATAAAAATGTCCATTGACAGCATGCTGCACTGCATACCTGACATGTGCTCTACTGTTTAAAACAATGTGAAATTTCCATCTGTCCTAACAATGAGTTCTATGGCATACGTGATGTCTGATAAAGACCAGTTTCAGAACGATGTATATTACCATATATGTAGAAAATACACATATATTTACATACAATATAGTATTTTCTAACTATGGTCTTTAGTCTTTTCAACTATATTTGTGAGTTTAACATTCAAAAAAATTAAGTAAAGTGTGGGTGGGGCAGTAGGGGGCTGCCCTAGGCTTGAATTCAGGGCCTGGGCACTGTCCCTGAGGTTTTTTTGCTCAAGGTAAGCACTCTACCACTCGGACAGAACTCCACATCTAGCTTTTTGTTAGTTTATTGGAGAAAAGAATTTCACAGACTTTTCTGCCTGAGCTGGCTTTGAACCATGATCCTCAGATCTCAGCCTCTTAAGTATCTAGGATTATAGGTATGAACTACCTGGCTTAAGCAAAACATTTTTTATATAAAATTTTGACTACATTAATTTTACTTCTAGAACTGTATTTTCATGTTTTGTCTGAAGTTTGAATGCAGGTTTAGTACTGAGTCAAGACTGAAGCCACATAAATATTTTGTTTGGTCATAACAACATGTTCCTGAGCATGAGATTACAATGTAAGTATTCATCTTGAGGAGATGTAGGAACAGCACTTTATCAGAGATAAAAATTTCCGAACTCCTGGACAGAACAGAAATCCTTTCCCATGAGTCCTTGGAAGAATAATCAAACATGTTACAACAAATAATGGAGTGAGATTTCTAAGGTCAGCTGACTATAAATGTTTGTATGGAGAATTGTTTTCCTGTGGAATAACTTTCGATCTGTACAAAAACAGCATGATAACAAAGTAAGAGAAAAATCAATGAATCAATGAATCAATGACTATGTTCCATGCACAGCTCTTACCAACCTATCTTTAATGTGTGGAATATTGTTATGTGTTTCCTCCTAATCATTTGCATATTAATTAACAAAAGAGAACAATACCCAATAAGGAAAAGCTCCACACTTGTAATCCTAGCTACTCAGGAGAATGAGATTTGAGGATCACCATTCAAAGCCAGCTCAGGCAGGAAAGTCTGTGAGACTTCTCTCCACTAACCTACCAGAAAAAAGCAAAAGTAGCGCTGTGGCCCAAGTGGTAGAGCACTAATCTTGAACAAAAGAAGCTCAGGGACAGCACCTAGGCCCTGAGTTTGAGTCCTAGAACCTACACACACACATACACACACACACACACACACACACCAGTAACAACAAAAATCACTAAGATGGGAAATACCCCAAGGACTGTAGATCAGTTGGTATGCAGTTGGTATGACAGAACCAAGATAACAGATAAAGGGGTTTGACAGAACCATGGATTAGAGGGATACAATGAAAAATGAGGCAGAAACAGTCTATAAAAGTGGCCCAGGCTTTAGGAAGCCTCTGAATGTTTTAAGGGAAAGGATGATTAACTTTGCATTTGAGAAGGCTACTTGCCATAATATGGAGAGTTACCAGAAGGGTGACAACACTGCAAGGGTGCATAGCAGGGCAGAGGAGGTGAGTGGCAATGGAGATCATGGTTGTGCAGACATCTTAGGTGAGGGACAATGTGGTGTATTCTCCCCTGCATGCTTCCACCAGCATCCCACAACCACCTGGCAATCATTTCCTTGGCAATTGAATTGCTTGTCACATGGTGGTAGATAATCAATAAGCAAGATCAGGTTGTTGATCCACTCCCTTCTGTGTGACATTTGTGAAGACCACTGCAATGCAGATGTGACCTCAAGAGGGATGAGCTTCCTAGGCACCAGCTACTCAAGAGACTGAGATCTGATGACCATGCCTCAAGGCCAGCCCAGGCAAGAAAGTCTATGATACTCTTATCTCCAAATAACCACCAAAATATCTGGAATGGAGCTGTGGCTCAAGTGGTAGAGCACTAGCACAAAAGCTTAGGGACAGTGCCCAGGCCTCAAATTCAAGCTCCAGAACTAGCACAAAAAATAAAATCAAATTAAAAGAGACAAGCTCTTACAATGTTCTTCAATTTGTTGGACAAGTGATTCAGGAGAAGCCTATGTCTCTCCTCACAAAAGTGAACATTCCTAACAAGTGATTCTCTTTCTGGAGAGAAAGTTCCTCATTGACCCTTGATCCAGAAATGGTCTCTTAGAATGTGGAAATTTCTTTGGAACTAAAATCTTACCCAGGTATTTTGCAGCCGACATACTTAGCATTTCAGGCTGACATGTCATATCACAGCCATATTTAGACAAGTTATTTCAGATATGCAAAAATGATAAAAAGTCAGGGTTCCTACTTCATCTCCAGCTTGATGTTATCTTCCTTCAAATGCTTGTTCTCTATAAATTAAAAGCTAAGAATGATAGTCTATTAAAGAGGCAAAATGCACTTTTTGATTATTTCTATTTTTATTATTTTTATTTATTTATTTGGATGGTCATGGGGCTTGAACTCTGGGCCTGGGCGCTGTCCCTCAGCATTTCAGCTCAAGGCTGGCACTCTACCACTTGAGCCGCAGCGCCTCTGAATTTTTTTTTGGGCCAGTACTAGGGCGTGAACTCAGGGCCTGGGCACTATCCCAGAGCTTCTTTTACTCAAGACTAGTACTCTACCACTTGAGCCATAGTGCATTGCTTATGCATTGCTTTTAGGATAAAAAGTTTCCTAGTTAAACACATACATGTGCACTCTCTGATGAGAATAATGCACCAATTCTATTTATACCTATACATACATGAATACTTATGCAAATGGTCTCATTATTTCAGGATTGTAACATGCCATTTAAGAGCAGATACATTTAAGGTTCAGACAGTAGACATCTCTGTTCAAAGGGCATCCTTTTTCACTATAGATTTTATAACAATAATAACAATTCCTATATTTGCTTAGGGCCATATAAACCTTGGTTTATTGCTGTTTTCCTCTTTCTTTCATCTTTGTGTGTATGTGCCTTTGGTGGGACTTGAACTTGGGGCCTAGGCACTGTGCCTAAGCTTTTTTTCTCAAGGTTAGTGCTCTAGCACTTGAGCCATAGTGTTACTTATGGCTTTTTTTTTTTTTGGTAGTTAACTGGAGATCTTGTCTAGGCTAATTTTGAACCACAATCCTCAGATCTCAGCTTCTTGAGTACCTAGAATTACAGAGGAGTCACTTTTTTTTGGGGGGGGGGTCCGGTCGTGGGCCCTGAACTCTGGGCCTGGGCGCTGTCCCTCAGCTCTTCACCTCAAGGCTAGCGCTCTACCACTTGAGCCACAGCACCACTTTCGGCTTTTTTCTTTTTGTTTATGTGGTGCTAAGGAATCGAACCCAGGGCCTCGAGCATGCAAGGCAAGCACTCTACCACTGAGCCACCTTCCCAGCCTGCTTTTCCTCTTAAATTAAGCTAATCTCCACAGAAATTTGGTGTTGAAATATGCTTTCATGATTACTTTCAGCTCTTTGATCAGGAAAAGTTTAACATCTGAGCAAGTATTCCTGGAGATTAATGGCTGCTGTTTGGGAAGGCTGATAAAATCCTTCCTGCCAATACAAATATTTCCAGTGGTGCAAAAACTGAGGTCCACAGAAAGTGACGTTAGCTGAAGAGACCCAAAAGATCCTCCTCTTCTTTAATGAGAGTTGATACTCTTCCTTTTGATGACATACTAATTTCCTGATGGAATGATCTCAACTGTTTTCAGCAGTGCTCTGTTTTCTGAATACTCACAGTGGGATTCAATATTTTCCTGTGACAGCCTTAGGATGATTCCTTTTGAGTCTTTAGCTGTTTTGAAGCTGGCCTATAAAAGGTTGATGTGGTGTCTGGGAAGTCAAATTTTAAATCCCAGTTGGGATAATTTCGTGTGTTTGCAAGTAGACCATGCAAGCCTGAAGATAGCTGAAGCCATACAAGGTTCAGAGCAAACCTCCTTCCCCACTGCATTAGGAGAGGCCTCCTGAGCACCATCAGAGAAAGAGACAGAGAGATAGAGAGACAGAGACAGAGAGACAGATACAGAGACAGAGAGGGGGAGAAAGAGACAGAGAGGGAAAGAGAGAAAGAGACAGAGAGGGAGAGAGAGAGAGAGAAAGCAAGAGAGCGAGAGAGAGAGAGAGAGAGAGAGAGAGAGAGAGAGAGAGAGAGCAGGAAGAGCCAGAAGAACCAGAAGAGGGGAGTTCCCAAAGTGGATTCATGAGCCAAGAGCCTCTAGCTCATGCCTGTGGCTACTCAGGAGGCTGAGATCTAAAGCTCAAAGTTCAAAGAAAGCCTGAGCAGGAAAATCTGTGAAACTCTTATCTCCAATTACCCAGCAAAAATCTACAAATGGAGCTGTGGTTCCAGTGGTAGAACACCAGCCATGAGTGAAAAAGCTAAGGGACAATGCTCAGGTGCTAAGTTCAAGTTCCAGGACCAGCACAACAAAAGAAAAAGAAAAAGAGTGCTTATCTATTGTCTTTACCCAGTGATTTTCAAGAGTGTAATTAGAATTTAAAAATTTTTTAAAAAGTCAAAAAACAGTGGAGACATTGTCAAGGTATTGAATGTCCCTAAAAGTAGGACAATGATGTCTCACTAATTTAAGCTTCATCAATTTTAGTTCATTATAGTCTAGAACTTGGTCTCCATTTTATTTATTTTTAGGTATTTTATTAGCACTAGGGATAAAATCCAGGTCATGAACATGCTAAGAACATTGTTGCTCATTGAACTACATCTCCAGTCTCTTTAGGTTGATAAATGTCATTTTAATAACAATTACTAATATGCACTAATTACACATGTGAATGGCTTTGACTGTGACATTTTTGAGTTGTTTTTGGTGTCAGTCCTGAGGCTTGGACTGAGGGCTTGAGCTTTTTTGCTCAAGGCTAATGCTCTACCACTTGAACCACTAATCCATTTCCAGCTTTTTTAGTGATTAATTGGTGACAAAAGTCTCATGGACTTCCCTACCCGGGCTGCCTTTGAACTGTGATTCTCAGATCTCAGTCTCCTGAGGAGATAGGATCAAAGGCATGAGCTACTGGTGCCTGGCTTATAAAGCAGAGTTATTAAAATACAAAAGAGTAGAAGAGCAGTTCTTGGAAAACTATGCAAGGGTTGGGAAAAGCACATAAGAAAATCTTTAAAGATCTGACAGCATTTTAAAAAATGTTTTCAATCATCAGTTGGACAACTGAAGTGCTGTAAATGATCATTAGATTCGTTACAAATGATTTCTACTGGTAGGTTGTTGAATTCTTAGAGATGCAAAAAAAAAGAGAGAGAGAAACAAAACAAAACACAGCAAGGCTTTGATGGAAAAGTGAACATCAACTCAGGCCGAAGAAGTCACCCAGAGCTTGAAATCCAACCAACTTCAAAATTTGTTGTTTTCTATGCGAAAAGAAATCGTGTTGACAATTTATGCCTTTTCTTCTTACCTGTGAAATAGGATTCTTTTTATTTTGATAGTAACTTTGCTTTTGAACTTGGACTGCTAAAACAATAATAATGTGTTATTTTTCTGACACACACTTGACCTTCATATACAGTTAGTTTCTGAAAGAGATTTATAATTATTAGCTTTAAGTCTTTAACACAAAGTAGATGCTATATAAAGCGAGGAGGAGAGGGAGAGAGAGTTAAAGAAAGAGAGATGGAGAGAGAGTACCATAACTAGGGCTTCAATGTAGGGCTTTCGGGCGGTTCCTTAGCTTTATTCACTCAAAGGTGGTGTTCTACCACTCGAGCCACAGCTCCACTTCTGGCTTAATTGGAGATTAGAGTCTCACAGACTTCCCTAGGGCTGGCTGAAAATGTGATCCTCAGATCTCAGCCTTCTGGGTAGCTATGGTTACAGGTGTGAGCATCAGCATCCAGCTTGAAAAACAGATTTATTTAAACACAAAATACTAGAAGCATAGTTTCTGAAAGACTATGCTCATAGTACTGCCTTTGGGGCGAGAAAGACATGATAGAACTTACACAGAAGTATTCCTGGGATTGAACCCAGATCCTCAGGCTTGCTATGCATGTGCTCTAATACTTGTGCTATGCCTCCTGCCCAAGATTTTTCCTTCCCTTTTTTTGGTCAGGAACTTATTTTTATTTTTTGAACTTTGTACTATGGAAAATTTTTAAACACAGTAAAAAATAAATACAACAGGGTAATGAGCTATCCATTCTCCCTCCATATATATTCTGGAAGACTATGCTAGAGCATTTTAATATAACCCCTAGACATGCTATTACATTGCTAGCAAGGATGGAGTTCTCAGGGCAGGATTCCTTCTGGTTTCTAGTTGAAAGACAGCTCTGCTGCTGACATTGGCCTGACACATCCAATGACAAAGTACATGAAGGAACACAGTGGGTAGGTAATGTGACAGGCGGGAAACAACGCCAAGAGAGCCACCATGACACAACATTTCCTCTTCATATCCTCCTGATCACCATGCCAAACAAATCTGATGAATTCACATGTAATACTACTAGGAAAAATTAAATTTCAAGCCACTTTTTAAAAGCCTTTCACGGGCAAATTTTAACAACAAAATAATTTTCCAAAAGTACCTACCAAGGGCTTCACAGGCAGGAGATTCCTTTCCCTTCCCTTCCCTCCCCTCCCATCCCCATTCCTTTCGTTCCCTTCTCAGATGTAGTGGGGTTTGAATTCAGTGCCTCATACTTACTAGGCAGGTGCTCTACTACTTGAGCCATAAGGTCATCTCTACAATAATGGTTTTGTTTTAAAAGGCATTGAAAGTAGAATTCTTGTCAAAAATAGCAAAAGAGTATGGGAAAATGTAGAGAACTTCCTTAAGGAGGAATAAAGGGACCTGAGTGGAGGGAGAAAAGAAGAATCAAAAAAGAAGAGCCGGGCATCAGTGGCTCATGCCTGCAATCCTAGCAACTCAGGAGGCTAAGATCTGAGGATCTCGGTTCAAAACCAGCTGAAGCAGGAAAGTTTGTGAGACTTATCTCCAATCAACCACCAGAAAAACTGGAAGTGGCACTGTGACTCAAGTGGTAGAGCTGAAGAGCTGAGGGACAGTGCCCAGACCCAGAGTTCAAGCCTCATGACCAAAAAAAAAAACAACAAAAAAAAAAAGAAAGGTACGTAAGTATTCTATATCCAGATTCCCTGGGGACAAGGACCTTGGTGACAATATGTTCAATGATTGGAGAACCACAGGGACTTTAACTGTTCTAGCTTCCTTTATGTGGACAGCTCCCATCATCCAAGACCAGCAGAGGGAGATTCAAGGTGGGAAGGCAGGTGTATAGCAACAAGAAATAAATCTAAGAAGGTAGTAGAACCAGGCACTGTGGCTCATGCCTACAATTTTAGCTACTCAGGAGTCTGAGATCTGAGGATTGTGGTTTGAAGCCAACCATCAAAAAGCCTGAAGAGTACTGTTTGACTCAGCAGTAGAATGCCCGCTTTGAGTGAAAAAGTTAAGGGACAGAGCCCAGACCCTGCATTCAAGCCCAGGACACACACACACACACACACACACACACACAGATAATAGATCAAGTCAATGGAACTAACTTTGACAAAGAGGGACACTTCACTGTAAGTGAAGGGGGGTGGGAAGAAAGAGGAGCTGATAAATGGAGGTGTCAGCATAGAAAAAAGTTGGTTGCTAAGACCTCAAACTCTTACATGAAATAGGTCAAAGTATCTGTGTGCAGGTAAACAGAGAGAATAAAGGTTAACACTCTGCAGTAGAAGCCTGTAACAAGCACCCATAAACCTTTCAAATGTCCTCTTCAAAAGCGAAATTAAAAGCTAGATGCTCGTGGCTTTCACCTGTAATCTTAGCAACAGAAGCCTGACCCTGTTGGGATTATGGCGCAAATCTAGCTCTGGCAGATGAAAGTTCGCAAGCCTCCTTTTCTTCCTTTGGCCAGGTAAAACAGTGCACACCTGTGATCCCAGCCTCCTGGAAGTCTAATGTAGAAAGGTCACTTATGCCCAGAATCAGCCAGAATCAGGAGTGGAAGCTTGAAGCATGGTAAGAACACCCGCTTAGCAAGTGTGAGACCCAGAATTCAAAGCCCCTAATACCCAAAAGAAATAAAAGGCTTTCCCATTCTCCACTCTTTACTCAGATGCAACCAGCCATCTTCCTCTACCTTCTTCAAACATTCCTACACACCAGCTGTGTGTCACCATTCCTTTACTATTGTTTTGTTTTTGTTTGTATTTTTTGTTGTGGTTTAATTGGAGATAAGTATTTCATAGACTTTCCTGCCTAGGCTGTCTTTTAACTGAGATCGTCAGATCTCAGCCTCCTGAGTAGCTAAGATTACAGGTGTGAGCCATCAACTCCTGCCTCACCATTCCTTTGAAACCAAACCTAAAGTCTGCCCAAAAAAAAAAAAAAAAAGCTGAGTCTCATCTAATCTTGCAGTGACATAAAGATCTTCCTCCTTAACCCTATGCCTGTGAGAAATGGTGCCTCTTCTCCTTCCTCCATCTTTAACGCTGTCTTTGTTTCTTCTCTGGCCAGTCCACTTCCTCTCCCTATTCGTAACCAGAGGTACCCTTCTGTCAAGGACAAATTCCTTGCTTTCAGTCATGGTTTCTTCAGACATACACTATGTTTTCCCCCTTGTCCATTCTTGCTGTTCAGTGCTCTAGCTATGCAGATTTAAATTAATTAGTATTAGATAAAAACCAACATTGAGTCCCCCAGCCTAATTAGTCTCGTCAAGTATTCATAATTCACATGTGACTCGTGACTATTGTATAGGGCAGGACAAATGGAGAGGTTTTCTGTCTCCATTGAAGAGTACAGGTCCCGTCCTGACCTGTTCCCTGGCTGGACACCTACTTCTCTTCCAGAAGTCACTTTGGAATCACAAAGTCAGCACGCTCCAAATCTTCCTTCAGCACACACTTCTCACAACACTTTCCTATGCAAACTAATTGTACTTGAAAAGGGTACTATGTCAGAAAGGCACATGAAAATGATTAGAGGTAAGCTGAAATGTTTAGATAGAATTTTTGGTGTTTTTTTAAAAATTTGTATTGATTCTGGGGCTGGAACTCAGGACCTGGGTACTTTCTGTTAGCTTTTTCACTCCAGGCTAGCTCTCTACCATCCGAGCCATATCTTTTGATTTTTTTTACTGGTTACTTGGAAATAAGAAGCTCATGAGCTGGGCGCTGGTGGCTCATGCCTGTAATCCTAACCACTCAGGAGGCCGAGATCTGAGGAAAGTAGTTCAAAGCCAGTCTGGGCAGGAAAGTCTTATCTCCCATAAATCACTCAGAAAACTGGAAGTGGTGCTATGGCTCTAGTGCTAGAGCTCTAGCCTTGAGCTGAGGGACAGTGCCCAGGCCCAGAATTCAAGCCCCATGACTGGCAAGAAAAACAAAAAGCTCATGGACTTTTCTTGCTGAGCAGGCTTGTAACCCTAATCCTCAGCTCTCAGCCTCCTGAGTAGCTAGAATTACATGCATGAGCTACCAGAGCCTGGCTTTTTTGAGATAATTTTCTTTATTAAAGCAACTGGGATTGTTTTCACTAAACACATACACACACACACACACACAAACACACACGCACACACACACACATGTAATGGCCATTAAAGGAAGTCTCCATCTTTTACATATTACCTTTATGTGGTATTTTCCCACATCCACAGTCCTTTTAAGTAACAGTAATATATGTTTTATGGGACATTTTCCCATAAAACCAGAGTTCACCCTTCTATAGCCAGTAAATCCACTATTTTCACTGCTGATGAACTCAACTTTTTGGTTTTATGAGGGGCACTGAAAGTATTCTGCCCAAAATAGTGCACAGCTCTTTGTCAAATACAGACAATACTGATGGATGCCTGAGATTCTGAAGTATCATAATCGGCAAAGAGTCAGATCTGGTCCTGATGTTAAAGTAGAAAGTCACCTGTCTCTATGCTAGCTCCTAAATTGAGCAGAGAGGTTCCTGGCCCCCTGGTGGTGTGAGGTTTCATGAGTCTCTGAATAAGGAGCATGCGCAGTGCATGTGAGTCATCAATTTAAATCCCCATAGCAGATAACCACAAGCTATTACCTGCAACAGGATAAACCACACTCATTTAGGACAAGAAAAGCTAACTCAAAAGCAGAACGGTGCTCAGTGGTACCCTTCCAGAATAAGCTGATTATTCCTGGTTGAACTAAGTAATTCCATCATCATTCTCAATGGAGCAGGACAGCTCTTGTGAAATAACAGAGAAGCTAGATTTACAGTATTGCAGTCAGAAGTAGCATTGCAAGAATCTATGGCCATGGCTGTGAATTCAATAATACCATTAAAAACAGTATGTTATACTACTATTGTGTGATTCAACATGGTTTTGCAGCCACTAAAAAATTCACCTTATAAATGTCTCTGGGAGTCTATAAATATCAAGCCATTCTGAGGTCAATCAGCAGTTATTAAAAGATTGACAATGATATGCCAGTCCCTGTAACTAGGTGAAACAAAGCATAAGAGAGAAGTACACGGTATAGCTCTTGACTCAAGAAGTTGTTTGGGCAAAAACCTGGGCTATTATACTTAAGGAATATGTGGCAATGGCATGCATAATAAAATAATGTAGCATTTGGGGCAAAAGAAAGGCAAATGGATAATTAGAAAAGACTTGACAGAAGCCCCTCAAGAACCATTGACTGGGCAGAGTGCAATAGCTAGTGCTTGTAATCCTAGCTACTCAAGAAGCTGAGATCTGAGGATCTTCATTTGAAGACAGTCCAGGCAGGAAAGTCCCTAAGAATCTTACCTCCGATTAAACACTAAAAAGCCAGAAGGGGAACTGTGGCTGAATGCCAGCTTTGAGCACAAAGCTAAGGAATAGTATTCAGGCCCTGAGTTTGAGTTCAGAAACAGAGGGAGAGAGAGGAGAGAGAGAGAGAGAGAGAGAGAGAGAGAGAGAGAGAGAGAGAGAGAGACTGACCAATTGACTGATATAAGAAAAATGTATGTTATAAGACAAGTGCTGGCCGAGGCGCAGATGGTTCACACCTGTAATCCTAGCTATTCAGGAGGCTGAGATCTGAGGATCAAAGTTCAAAACCAGCCCAGGAAGAAAAGTCCTTGAGACTCTCATCTCCAATAAACCACCAGAAAACTGGAAGTGGCACTGTGGCTCAAGTGGTAGAGTGCTCGCCTTGAGCTGAAGAGCTGAGGGACAGCACCCAGGCCCAGAGTTCAAGCACCATGAGTGACTTAAAAAAAAAAAAAAGACAAGTGCTGTCACATATCCTAGAGAACCCTAGAAAGACATAAGGGACCATGTATAGCGACTTACGCCTATAATCCTAGCTAATTGGGAGGCATAGGTAGGAAGACTAAGGTCCAAGGTCAGCCCTGGGCAAAAACATGAGACCCTATTCAAAGAATAACTAAAACATAACAAGGCTCGTGGTGTGCCTCAAGTGGCAGAATACCTGCGTAGCAAGCACAGAACCCTGAGTTCAAACCCCAGTTCCACAAAAAGATATATAAGAAGAAAAATTTTAGATACAGCAAGTGTTGGCATTTTGTATGTGTGAGTGTGTGGCAGGGTTAGGGGAGATCATGGAGACTGCCTGCTTGCAGGGGAATGGTTGTATACAGGAAAGCTAAAAAGGTTTCATACCGCAGGGGGAGTCTATTCACCAATAGCTTTTTCAAACCACTCTGAGTGATGTAGATCTCAAGCCAGTAAGGACCTCTTGTAAATTCCTAAGCAACAGATCGACATGATCAAGAGAAATACTTCAGCCAAAGCATCTGGCAGCAGTTTTCCACTGACCTTCTGCTCCACAGCCCTCGCATGTGTCAACAGATACAGCCAGGCCTCCCATTCCAAACCCTCCCATCATCCTCCGACATTTCAACGTTTAGCGGGAGTCTTGCCAGTACACTAACTTCACTATTCCTTAACCTCATTAATTCCAGTTACTTTCACTGTTAACCCCACCACCACACTGAGACCTTGTAGTAATATTAGTGAAATCTGTGTCACACAGCACTCTTACATGCAGCTAGCCTGCTTTCCAGTCTTTCCCCGCCCTCTCCTGCTCAGGCCCATTGGCCTGCATTCCTGTCAATATTTCTTCTTTGCTGAACCCAGTCTCAGCCACACAACCGGGTTGTCCTGCACCTCTGTCCCTTTACTGCAGCCATCTGAATCGCAACCTGAGATCTGGTGCTACAAGATACATCCCAGGCTTTGAGACAGTCTGATAGCATTGCAAACACACAGGCTCACTCTCTGTAGAATCCTGAAGTCTATCCTCACTGCTTGTATTTGCCCACAATGATCTTCCTCTCAGCCAAACCCCAGTGGCTCATGCCTGTTCTAGCTCCTCACGGGGTTGAGATCTGAGGATTGGAGTTCGAAGCCAGCCCAGGCAGAAAAGTCCTTGAGAGCCTTCTTTGCAACGAATCCACCTAAAGCCAGAAGTGGGTGTGTGTCTTAAGTGATAGAGCACTAGCCTTGAGTGAAAAAGCCAAGCAAGAATCTAAGGTCCTGAGTTCAAGTCCCAGTACCTACACATCCACAAAAATCTTCCTCTACCATCCATGACCCCTGAGGAATAATTTAGCACCTACAAGATCATCCTCATGACCCCTGATTGGCTCCTATTACCTGACCTAGAGCAGGATGTGGCTTTGTTCTATACAGAAAACTGATGCTTCCTCAACTACCAACCTCTCAGCTACAGGTGAGTGCTTTTACCCACACAGAAGACGAAAAGGTAAGGGGCTGGGCATGGGGCTTAGTGGCAGAGTGCTTGCCTACCATGCATGAAGCCTTGGGTTCAATTCCTCAGTACCACATAAACAGAAAAAGCCAGAAGTAGTGCTGTGGCTCAAAAGGTAGAGTGCTAGCTTTGAGCAAAAGAAGCTCAGGGACAGTACACAGGCCCTGAGTTCAAGCCCCGGGACTGGAAAAAAAAAACGATAAATAGGTAAAAATAAAAAACAAACTAAAGTCAGCTTCCAAATAGTACCTTTGGTTCTTTTTCTTTTGTCTCCTCCAAGATTCTGTCACCAAATTCTTTCTCTTTCCTAATATTCTTCACTGCTCCTGGTCCTATAACTTATCACCCCTTTGTATGGATACTGCGGCTTGAACTCACACTCTCATACTCTCACTTGGCTTTTTTGCTCAAGGCTAGCACTGTACCTCTTGAGCCACAGCTCTACTTCCAACATTGTGGTTGTTAAGAGTTCCACAGACTTTCCTGCCTGGGCTGGTTTCACACTGTATTCTTCAGATCTCAGCCTCCCAAAGACAGAAGTGAACCCTCAGGGCTCCCCTTGGCCCTTGATGATGTTTTAACCTATACAAGACAGCAAAGTCTCTATCATCATTGAAAATGTGCTCTTGACATAATGACTTTCCCTGTAGCTACCATATTTTGTTTCTCTACTTTCGTCATTAGAACTTGTCCAAGCCATCCGCTGGTGGCTCACGCCTGTAATCGGAGCTACTCAAGAGGTTGAGATCTGAGGATCAAGTTTGAAGCTAGCTTGGACAGAAAAATCCCACAAGGCTCTTCTCTTCAATTCACCACCAGAATACCAGAAGTGGTGCTGTAGTTCAAAGTGGTAGAGAACTAGCTTTGAGCAAAAGAGCTCAGGGACAGTGCCTACACGGAGTTCAAGTCCCACAATAGAAAAGAAAAAAAAAAAAGAACAAAAAAACTTGTGCAAATAGCCTGTGTTAGTGCAGCTTAATAGCCACAAAATTAGGGTGCAGAAAATACCCTCCCATTTTACACATGGGGAGTCTAGCCTAGTAGGGTCAGCCACAAAACACTGCATGCACCCACATTTCCCCAAGGGACTTGGCATTCAAGCCACATTGTTTTAGCTTTGAAAATAAAGTCCTAAAATAGAGGAACACAACACAGGGATTTCAGATCAGTAAGTCAACAGCCTACACTAAGGGTTTACTGTGTGCAACTGGTCAGCTGCTGAGAAAGGAGAGTAACTGTCTTTGACTGTTTACGAAAAGTTAAAAATAATAGCTGGGCGCCAGCTAGCTATTCAGAAGGCTGAGATCTGAGGACTGTGGTTTGAAGCCAGCCAAGGCAGAAAAGTCTGTGAGGCTCTTCTCTCCAAGTGACCACCAACAAGCCTGAAATGGAACTGTGGTTCAAGTGACAGAGCACCAGGCTTGAGAGAGAGTCAAGGCCTGAGTTCAAGTCCCAGTACCAGCCCTTGTGTAACTCTGAGCAAAACTATTTTCTGTTCCTGGATTTTCAATAGAACATGTGACTCAGTTGCTTTCCCTTCCTTTCCCTTATCAATCCAGTTAAAGTTATGGCACCTAATAATCTCTCTCTCTCTCTCTCTCTCTCCCTCTACAGAGAGGCAGACTTCAGGCCTGCCTTCACCATTCTGCAAATGCTACTAAAGGAAGCTCTCCTTAAAAAAAAAAAAATCTTAACCTCTCTGATCTCTGCCTCTCCCCTGATATTTGCACATCTTCTGACTTTTACAAGTTGACTTTCTTTATAACCAGACAACAGATGAGGGTGTAGTTTCACCTTCTTCACTGAAGCCAGCCTACTTATAAACACAGCCCCTACTTTCCTCATCTCCCCTTATCCCCAACTACTCATTCTTCTTCAATGTCTAATTGTTTAATGGAGCTTTGACTCGTTTCCTGAGAGTGTCACAAGCTGACCCTCCTTTGTACTACCATATTTTGCCCTTTAATGTCCTTATAGAACATTCATTCCGGAGCTGGGCGTATTCGTTTATGTCTAGAATCTCAGGTTTGCAGAAAATAAAAGTAAGAGAATTACAATTAAAGGCTGGGCCTATGTAAAAGCAAGAGCCTCCTGAAAAATAAACTAAAAGAAAAGGAGATAAAAGTGTGGCTCAAAGAGTAGAATGTTCATCTTGAATGTACAGGCCTTGAGCTTAAGCTCTGGTATGAAAGAGAGAGGATGGGGGAAAGGAGGGAGAGAAGAAAAGAAGAAAGAAACCAAGGAGAGCAGGCTGAAAGAATGGAGGAGAGGGGTAGAGGGAGGGAGGAAGAAAGGAAGAAGGGAGGGATGATGATACAGTAGGGAGGGAAGGATACAGTAGGAAAGGAAGGAAGGAGGAAGAATGAATGACCAAACAAAGAAATAAAGGAATAAAAGAATGATGAAAGAAAAGGAAGAAGAAAGGAAATAGGAAGAAAAGGAAGGAGGTAGCATAGGTTATTGATTCCTACACATTCTCATCTACCCTACCAGGTCATGGATTTGTCTTCATGAATACTGTAATGCCTCATGCCTAAAAACAAAATGCACTTGGGGGAAATTAAGCAATCAACACCAAATAGAAATTAATCAATTTTTAGCTATCAGCATTACTACTTATTTTCCTATTCCTCCTACTTCTTACATAATGCAAATACTGCAAGAGCAATTCATTTTTCGTGAATAGTTCATTAAATGCTCTAAGAATGAGCTGACTATCCTTCTGAGAATGGAGTTGAAAGCTCACCTCTACTCCTTGGTAGAGGTGGTGAGAAAGTAATGAACACTATTACAGAAAGTAGCTAGAAACTCCAACAAGACAGGCTAGAGCAGGCTTCTAGCAATCCCTAGGCCTGCTACTGATTTCATAAATGGTCTGAAAGACTTCTGCTAGTTGCCTAGGAGGAAGATAGATTTGTCTGCCTGTCAGTGGTTCTCACTTAACCTAACACACTTCAAGTCCAAATAGAATGGGAAGGCAAAGTCTTCTATAGTTTCATTATTGAGTTTTCCCTGACTGCTTCCCTACAGGGAGAAGAGAACTCACTCCAACAGCAAAGGAAGAAACAGGAGAGAGGGTGGGTTTTTTTTCACTAAAAATATCCAAATGTCCAGGGAATTTACTCTAGACATGGCTTTATTTCTGCATCAAGAAAAGGAATTTGCATCATGCTCTCGAATCATTTTATAAGAATATGCTTTTTGCCAAGTCTTTTGTGTTATGGTTCTTTTTTTTCGGTGGGAATACCATTTCTTTTGAAGTTTTGTTGTTTTTAGTATGGCCAAGATGACAGGCTTTTTAAAAGTGCTATTTTTGGATAAATACAAGAGGAAATTAATCATGGTGCCCGTGATGGTCTGGGTGTATGATTTCATTCTTTCAGCTTAGTCTGGGAACTATGCAACAGTTGTTCACCCAGAGAGTCAAATGTTCCAGTTTATTAGAAAGCCTTTGTTATTGGAAGCAGTCAGTGACAGAAGTGTAATAATAGGAAACATCCCTAATGCAGACAAATGCGGGCCAGCATTGTGCTGAGAGACCACAGCTCTGCATCCGCTGAGCCCCGCATCGGCTGAGCCCTGCGTGGACAGTTTGGAAGATGTCCTGCTCCTGAAAAAAGTTCAAGACATTATCGGTTCTAAACAAGATTCTTTTGGCATTGGAGGCTGAGATCTAGGATCCCAGTTCAAAGCCAGCCTGATTTAGAAAAGTCCAGGAGCTTCTTATCTTTAATGAATCAGCAAAAAGCTGGAAGTAGAGGTATGGCTCAAGTGGTAGAGCATCAGCCTTGGCCAAGAGAGGCAACTGAAGGCAAGAGGCACACACACACACACACTCACAAACACACACACACACGTGCACACACACGTATGCACATAAGATCTGACAGGGGCAACTCTATTTCTCATATATAACTATTAAAACTACATTTTTCAAAGCTCACAAGGTACCGGCACTGAACCAGTTGTCAGTGGCTCATGCTTGTCATCCTGGCTACTCAGGAGGCTGAGAACTAAGAATCACAGTTCAAAGCCAGCCTAGGCAGGAATGTCTGTGAGACACTTATCTCCAGTTAGCCCACCTGAAAACCAGAAATGGCTCTGTGGCTCAAGTGGTAGGGTGTTATCCTTGATCTGAAGAGCTGAGGGACAGTGCCCAGGCCCAGAGTTCAAGCCCCATGACTGACAAAAAAAAAAGAGAAAAGAAAGAAAGGAAGGAAGGAAGGAAGGAAGGAAGGAAGGAAGGAAGGAAGGAAGGAGGAAAGATACCTGTGCTGGCAAACAGAATAGCAAACTTGCAAACTTTATAAAGAGCCAAAGCCAGTTATAAATCTATGCTGTTTAGACTAAGTCTTTGCATTCCCACAGGTCAATGAATATATTCCAAAAGTGGTACTTCACTGGTGGCTCCAAAAATAAAACACAAAATTGCCACAGTTCCTAAAACGTTAGATATCACCTAGACAGTGGGTGGCTCACATCTATAATCTTAGCTACCCAGGAGGCTGAGATCTGAGAATTGCAGTTTGAACCTGGCAGGAAAATCCATCAGACTCTTATCTCCAATTCACTAGCAAGAAACTGGAAGTGTCGCTGTGGCTCAAGTGATAGAGTATTATCTTTGAGCAAAAAAAAAAAAAGAAAGAAAGAAAGAAAAAGAAAAAAGAAACTCAGGGAGAGTGCCCAGTTCCTGAGTTCAAGCCTCAGTCCAGGTACACATACACACCTGCACACACCAATATTGGCTATGAATCTGGAGAGAATGAGAGTGGTCAGAAAGGAGTCTGAGAAGAAAACTGGCATGAAAATCTCAAAAAAGCCTCCATCTCCTTCCCCCCCCCCAAT
This sequence comes from Dipodomys ordii, assembly GCF_000151885.1. Classification (NCBI taxonomy): domain Eukaryota; kingdom Metazoa; phylum Chordata; class Mammalia; order Rodentia; family Heteromyidae; genus Dipodomys; species Dipodomys ordii. The sequence continues at coordinate 3,022,218 of NW_012267398.1, read as the reverse complement.
CTAAGTAAGATCTATGGAGTGCCAATCTTGTGCATGGCCGTTATTTCTCTTCCTTTTTATCAAGTCATTATTTATTTATTTATTTTAATAAAATATATTTTTATTGTAAAGATACTGTACAGAGGGGATACAGTTACTTGAGTAAGGTGTCAGGCATTATTACCCCTCCTTTGTTTTTCCCCTACCATCCCTTCCCTCCTCACCTCCCCAACTCTTCCCTCCCACCCCCAAGTTGTAAAGTTGGTTTTCAACATAGTGTCTTGTACATCTCATTGTTACAATGGGTCATCCTGTATCCTTATTTCAATTTTTTGTTATTTCCCCTTCCCTCCCCAAATATATATACAAGATGCAGGGCACCAGAATCAAATACAGTGAAAACAGGGTCACTTCTAAGGCCGACCTCCTATAGGCACACTTGCCCTTGGTCTTGTCTGTCACCACCCCAATCCACTGGCCTAGGGGTGTGTCCACTGAGGCTGAGCCAGTACACAACCGCACAGACATCACCCTGTGCACAGGAGCCTGCAGATTGTGAACAGTGTCAGCACACATGTTCACGTGATGTCCCTGCCCACCCCACCAGGCCCTGGAGCTCCTACTCCATCCCATCTTCCTGAGGCCAAAGGCATCTTCTATTTCTCTTTCTTAAAAATCTCATCCTTTCATGAATTAACTTCCAGTCTGTGACTTCACAATGTACGTCTGCATGAAGAAGAACTCAGAGGCCAAGAATAAATATAAAAGTCCTGAAACCCAGCATCCTTATCATTTCTGGTATGTAAGTGATGTCATGGGAGAGATATTCGGTGATGACATGTGGAGCCCAGCCAGAGGTCAGAGAAGCCGGAGTGGAAGTCGAAAAGTGGATCTTTGTCTTCCTCCCAGAACCAGTCTTTCAGGCAGACTTTTATTTTTTTTGGTGTTGGTACTAGGACTTGAACTTGAACTTGAGCCATACCTCCACTTCTGAGTTTTTACAGGTTAACTGGAGAGAATAATTTCAGAACCCCTCTTCCCCTACTGGCTTCAAGCCACTACCGTCAGATCGCAGCCTCCTGAGGAGCTAGAATGACAGGTGTGACACACCAGCACCCAGCCCAGATAGAATTCTTTTTCACCTTATCTGTCAGATTCAGCCTATTTTCACTAGCGTGATCACATTTGCTAATGTGAACATTTTCCACTCAGCTACGACATCCCCCCAAGGTGAGCATGCTTCTAAAGTACAAATGTCTTCTACCAAAACATACATCTACATCTTAAATACACCCACTCTGTCATTTTATACATCTTGTCATCCTAGCTACTCAGGAAACTGAGATCTGAGGTTCATGGTTTGAAACCAGCTCAGGCAAGAAAGTCTGTGAAATTCTTATTTCCAAAGAACCACAAAAAAGCCAAAAATGGAACTGTGGCTAAAGTGGTAGAGTGCTAGCCTCACACACATAAAAGCTCGGGGAGAGCATCCAGGGTCATGCGTTCAAGCACCAGGATGAGCACAGACACACACAAAATCTGATATTGCAAAACCCAAATCTACAAATCTGTATATCAGATTATTTGCTTTGCAAATTAATCCACCAAGGCATAGTTAAAATGTCAGATCCTTCATTTCTCTTTCCCTTCTTCCACCTCCCCTCACAAATGATATGGGACACTTTTGACTTCTACCTGCTAAGCAATGCATAAGAAGCAGGTCACCTGTGCTCCTAAAGTCTATTGAAAAGCCAAATTCATTTCTTTGGAGACTGATAGCTAAGTTCTTTCAATTTTCCCAGTGTGTGAGCTTTGATTTTGCTACCCAGGATCTGGAATTGTGGACAGCACCATCATGTACCTAAAAACCATATGAATTATTAATACCTTACAGAGTTCACCATCACACAACAGCCCTGCCTTCTACCAAAAGCAGCTTCTGAGGGAGACAAGAGCCAGCATGGAGGGAAAGAAATGAGTAAAGTTGCTGGGAATGGGTTTCTCTGCTTCCTTTCCCTAGTACTCAGATTGATAGCTGCGGGATGGTGGGGAAGGGGAGTGCCTTAAAAAGTTGGAGTAATTCTGACTATATACACAATAAATATCAATATTAAATGTTTATAGAAAAAAGAAAAACCCCACCAACCTGGAGTGATGGAGCTATTTTTTGGAATGTTAGCACTCTGGCCCATGGTTTCCCTTATTTGCAATATCTAGTATATGTCTGAGTCAAGCGGAAAAGGTCAGATAAGTTGATGTTAGGGAAATGAACCCTAAGATATGTATTCAAATGTTTTTTTTCTTTCATGCGATTGTTTCTAACACATTTATAA
>NW_012267398.1:2966022-3016696 GCF_000151885.1 Dipodomys ordii | reverse complement strand
GGAAGGAAGGAAGGAAGGAAGGAAGGAAGGAAAGAAGGAAGGAAGGTAAGAAAGAAGGAAGAAGCAAAGAAAGAAACGTTTTTAAAATGTTAGGTTTCGCAGAAGAATGATGAAAGGCATGGCATTGGTCAAGATGCATTGTTCTTATAAACTAACATGTTGAATTGAAATCCCTTTGTAAAATTACTTAAAGATAATCAAAATAGTTCAAAGGGAAAAAAAAACATTAGGTTTAGGATGGAAAAACAGACACAGAATAATATTTCCTTTTGGATAGTAAGTATTCAATCCTTGCACTGAATCTTGAAATCTAACATTCCTGCTCCATTTTTTTAACTAAACCCTTGTAGCCAAGTGGCCCCTCTGATGTGTATGTGAACCTTCTTGGAGCACACTACCTTTAAACAATGTCAGCGGAAGCAGGGTTGCGCATGCTGACACCCTGCTTCCGGTTCAGCCATGATTGCTTCTCAACTTCAGAGTCTCTTTGTGTTTCCCCACTGAACAAAAACTAGAGGTTCCTTTCTATGGAAGCCAGAGCACTTTGGAGCAGATCTCCTGTATTTCATCACAGCTTATTTGTAGGCTCACTGAAGCCTTAAGACAAATGGACTAAAGAAACAGAAGTGATGGATAGAGTTTCTGATGTAACTTGTGACCCATTAAACATCACAACCCAGACACAAGGGCTTCCCAAATGGGACTGTCTTTCTCCATAACTCCATTCCCACATGAACTCCTTTTTTTTTTTTTTTTTTTGGTCGTGGGGCTTGAACTCTGGGCCTGGGCCCTGTCCCTCAGCTCTTCAGCTCAAGGCTAGCGCTCTACCACTTGAGCCACCTTCCCAGCCCATGAACTCCTTTTATTTGATATAATTGTCTTGATAAGATCTTAAGAATGTTTGAAATGATGAATAAAATCATGATTTGACAACCTTAACTTATCAGTTCATAAAAAATCTCAGGCAATAATTTCCTAAAGCCCAAAAAGTCAACTGATAATATTATAAACTTAAACACAGCCTTAATCAAGCACAGTATTTGTATCTGACTGAGTATTCTGTGTGTGTGTGTGTGTGTGTGTGTGCTGGTAGTGGGGCTTGAACTCAAGGCTTCATGTTGTTGCTTGGCTTTTTCACTAAAGGCTAACACTCTACCACTACAGCCACAGCTCTACTTCCAGCTTTTTGGTAGTTAATTGGGCATAACAGTTTCATGAACATTCACGGCCAAGCTGGCTTTGAACTGAGATCCTCAGATCTCAGCTTCCTGAGGAGATATGACTACAGGTGTGAGCCACCAAAGCCTGGTTTACTTTTCCCTACTTTTGTAGAGGAAATGGTGTGCCCACAACTCTCTTATACTCTATCACATTTGGCAAGATATATACTCTCTTTTATTTGTATAGTTATTACTGACTGTTAAGTGTTATACAGTGTCTGAAGCATATGGCTACCCTGGAAGTAGCTGCTATTATTCTTAGGTTTAATGATGAGATCAATAAGATTTAAAGAGATTAAATATACTTTTTTTAATAGCAGTTACCTACTGCAAAATTTCTAAAATAAGGAATCATTCAGAAACTTTGAGCGGAAAAAAGTCAGTATTGTCAGTATTAAGAGTACAAAGTACAGAAACAGGATGCAAAGTCTGAACAGCTAACATTACAAACTTATTGTGTTAAGAAGCTGGCAATGGAACAATAGTGAACATTAATCAAAGCTGGCTAAATCCAGCCTATTGTGCCTGCAGGACTATTAGGCAGGTATCAGGAAATACATCTGAGACTCAGTAGGGGTGTGTGTGTGTGTGTGTGTGTGTGTGTGTGTGTGTGTGTGTGTGTGTTTGCTGGTCTTGGGCTTGAACTCAAGGTCTGACTGCTGTCCCTGAGCTTTTTTTTTCTTCTTTCTCTCTCAAGGACATTATTCTACCACTGAGCCAGAGCTCTACTTCTGTCTTGTTTAGTGGTTAAGTAGAAATAGGAGATTCAGAGACTTTCCCCCCTGAGCTGGATTTGAATAGAGATCCTCAAATCTCAGCCCCCTGAGTAGATAAGATTACAGGCGTGAGCCACTAGTGCTTTTTTAACAGTCATTTACATATCTATAGTTTGGGTTAAAAAGATAAACTTTTCCTTTAAGGAAAAATGTTAAGTAGTTGTACAAAGAGTTTGACCTCCTCATGTCCGTTTGTGAGTATACTACATCTAGATGAATATCATCCTTTCCCAGCTCTCCCAGCCCTATCCACTCGCAAGTTACCTGGTTGTGTACATTTTCACCTGTGTACATTGAATATTATGACTGCATTTGCCTACTGTTCCTCTCTTGACTTATCTGCCCTCCTCCCACTTTCTTCACTCCCCTGACAAGCATGCTTCATTCCTGGTATTCATTTTTGTTAAACAGCAAGTTAGTTGTTCAAAGAATATACAACTGGAGTCCTCCCCTGGATATAGCAAACTTTAGTCAATTTGCATATATCTGCATAATGTATGTTATTTAGATCTAACATCCACATATGAGAGAAAACATGTTCCTTTGTTCCACCAAGCCTGACCTGATTCAGCTAACGTTTTTTGTCCAAATCCATCCATTACCCCTCCTGATTGTAAAGTTCCATTGTATATATGTATATATAAGTTCCTTTTCATGTATAACTCCATTAAATATGTATATATATATATATATATATATTCTTGATGTATTTCTTCACTGTAGTGCATCTAGTCTATTTCCATGCCAGTGCAGCAATGAACATGGGTATGCAGGTGTCTTTACTATATCCTGACTTGTCATCTTTTGGATAAATGTCAAAGAATAGTCTTGCTGAATCAAAAGGGTAGTTCTATACTTAACTTCTTAAAGAATCTCAAAATGGCCTTCCATAGTGCTTGCAGTAGTTCCTATTATAACCAATGATGTAATAGGGTTCCTCCTTTCCCCTTCCAATCCTTGCCTGTATTTGTTATTGTTGTATTCTTGATGATGGCCGTTCTAACTGAAGTGAACTAAAATTTCAGTGTTGATTTGCATTTCCTTTATGACCAGACATACCAAGAATTTCTTCATATGGTCATTTTTACTTCTGAGAAGTCTTTTGCCCACTTGCTAATTAATTGGGTTGTTGATTCTTTGGAGGCATAGTTTTTTTTTTTAATTCCTTGTATATCGGTATTAGGCCTTTGTCAGAAATATAGCTGGCAAAGTTATTCTCCAATTATGTAGGCTGTCTACTAGCTTTTAGTGACTATCTGTAGAAACTTTTTATCTTGATGTAATCCCATTTTTTCAACTCTCTCTTCTATTTGTTAAACCCCTAAAATTCTATTCAGGGAGTTTCCTGCCTATGCCAATAAGTTTTAATGTTTCTCTGAGAAGATAAACTGTTTGAAAGAAGCCAACAATAGCTAAGCAAGCGATTCATGCTTCTAACTCCCAGCTACTCAGAAGGTGGAGACTGGAAGGATGATAATCCAAATTGGCCCTGGCAGAAAGGACCAAGTGGTAGAACACAACCTAGCAAGGTCAAGGTCCCAAGTTCAAATCCCAATACTGTTAACCAAAAAGAAGCCGAAAATGCCTTTGCTCATCCCAATATACATCCTTGAAGAAAATTCTCAACAAGCAAACAATCTGATGGAAAAATCATATCAAATTTTGTAACTTAAAAAAATCAGTGTTATTTGAGGAACAAATTCTTCTCTTAGTTCACGAAATATATCTACTTTTCCTCTCACAGTAATCAGTCAGCAGTACTCTGCATGGAATTTGCTGGTTAGAATGGAATGAAGAAAAGGAATAAGCAATGTGATTCTTTACCTCTTTCTTTTATCTATGGTCATCTCACCTCTTTCTTCCCTGTCCTCCCACTTTGGGCAGTTACCTCAAATGAGTATTATCACAGAAATCAGCAAGGGCAAACACTTCAGACTTACTTATGCTGAACTAGCAAGTATTTCTAAAGCATTTGAGTGAGTGAAAAAGGAAACAAATGCAAAGGAAAAATCTATAGCAATTAAATACCCACTCTAGTTCCCAAGATTTTTTGGCTCTCCCCTATCTTAACCTTGAACTTTCTCTAGCCTTCAGTCTTCTGCAGTTGCTTCATATCAGATTGGTCCTTTCCTGTTATGATTCAATGTTGGTCAAAATACTCCCCATTCCCACCAACAAAAACTTTTCTGTATAAATTAGATTTGGCATTTTTACTATGCTTATCAGCATCTCAAATCCCCAGTCTCTGTCTCTTCCTTGTTTTACTTTCTCCATCCATAATTTCAAGAGCCTATTTGTACACAGGATGCAAAGCCACATTACAAAAAGTGTGTGCGTACTATTTTTTTCTATTTTAAAATTATAGAAATAGAAGAAAAAAGTATAAGCCAGATGCTGGTGGCTCACGCTTGTAATCCTAGCTATTCAGGAGGCTGAGATCTAAGGATCACAGTTCAAAGCCAGCCTGGGCAGGAAAGTATGTGAGACTCATCTCCAATAAACCACCAGAAAACCGGAAGTGGGTCTGTGGCTCAAGTAGTAGAGTGTTCACCTTGAGCTGAAGAGCTGAGGGAAAATGCCCAGACCCAGACTTCAAACCCCACGATGGACAAAGAGAGAGAGAGAGAGAGAGGGAGAGAGAGAGAGAGGTATAAGACATAGTAAATAGGTAGTGCAGCATTACAGAAAGGTCAGGGACAAATAGAGATTCCAAATCATTATCACAGAGCTGTCCTCATTCTTTCTTGTAGGCATAAATGACAATACCTAAAGCACCAAAAGATAGAGGCAGAAGAAAACACCTGTCATCAGCGCATTTTAAGGTGGAGAAGACCAATCACATCTACTATTCTCCATCGACACCAGATTATTTCCTGTGTGTATCTGATTTACTTGGTTAGGTCTGTATATAAATACTCAAGTGTTTTTCATGATATTATCATTCACTCTAACTGCATATACTGCTCACAAATGTTCCTAAGCTTGCCCTAATTTTTTAATAAGTTTTTTATTGTGAAAATACCGTATAGAGGGGTTACAGTTTCATGAGCAAGGCAATGAGTACATTTCTTATCAATCATTGTTGCCTCCTCCTTTGTTTTTCCCCCCTACCATCCCTTCACTCCCACCTCCACAACTACACTCCCCCCCTCCCTGCCACCTTGCCCTAATTTTGTTGTTGTTGTTGTTGTTGATCATGGGGCTTGAACTCTCACCTGGGCGCTGTCCCTCAGCTCTTCAGCTCAAGGCTTGCGCTCTACCACTTGAGCCACAGCGCCACTTCCGATTAAATCTTTTATCACAATGTCTTCTGCAGCGGCCCTGCCTGTCCTTCTGCTAGTATTCAAGATCCTCCATTTCAAAATCTTTTTATTTCCAGCCTTCGCTTCAAAATCTTGTTGATACTTTTTTATTTACTGCTACAAATTTGGTTTGATATTTTGATATATTTGCTCACAAATGTCTCTCCTTAGGCAGCCTATTCCTCCCTGGCTCGTTTTAAGTCTCCTTCAACTATTTCAACAAGTACCATCTTCCTTCCTCAGCAATGCCAAACACTTTTCCTCTACATCAATTACGTGACACATTATATTTGCTTACATGGCAAGCATGTCAACACACACACACATATAATCTCTGAGGAGAGCTCATAAGACTTTTTCATACCAACCAAATAAGAATTAATAGGCATTATTTCATCACTTGAATGTGTTTATATACTGCAATATAGACCTCCAGAACTTATGATTTTCAATAAATACAATAGATACAAACATAATTACAATCAAGATGATTTAGATACATTTGCATCAAAAGCAATTGGTGACATTTGGAGAACTTCTTAACACTAAGAAATACAATTTTTTATTAAAGTAACACCTACACTTAGTGAGAAATGTGATGCATTCAATATTTATGTTTATTTCCAATCTCCCCTGAAACATTGCTACTACTACTACTACTAATAATAATAATAATAATGATGACAGCATAAAGAGCTGGGTGCCAGTGGCTCACACCTATAATCCTAGTTACTCAGAAGGCTACGATATGAGTATCAAGGTTCAAATCCAAACCAGGCAGAAAAGATCTGAAGACTCTTATCCCCAATTAACCAACAAAGAGTCGGAAGTGGAACTGTGATTCAAGTGGTAGACTGCCAGTTTTGAGTGAAAAATTTAAGGGGAAAATGCAGTCAAGAATTCACTGCATAGAACACAAAATGAAGACAAGTAAGGGAAGGGGGGCCTTGAAGGGGATGAGAACGTTGGAGTAGGTGTCACTGATCAAGATGCATTGTACACACACACTTTATTCCATGGAAACCCCTTTGTACAACTACTAACAGGTAATTTTTAAATACACAAATAAATTTAAAATGAACACAGGCCCTGTGTTCAAGCTCCAGTAGCAGCACGCGCACGCACACACACACACACACACTGAACAATAAAGAAATGTAGGAGGTCAGATCATAGGAGGTAAATAACATCAGATGAAACATGTCCACACAATTTTGGAGATTAGAGAGTGAATGGACCATGGGTCTGACTTGGACCCCTACATAGTAGGGCAAACATCTCTCATTTTCCCAATGACGCTCAAGCCAAGGACTAAGAGCGCCATGGGGCAACAGGGCAACCCAAACATCCCAGATCACAGAACGCGAGTGGCCACAGCAAGATTCAAACTGATTCCTCCAGTGGGAAATGGGAGCTTCTTGTGTTGAATCCCTGGCATGTGCTACACTGGAAATGGTAGCCAGCATCCCTTTCACTGCTAGGCTCCTTCAGGAAACTGAGGCCCAACTAGTCAATGCGACTGGGGGAATTTTGGCTTAAGTGTCCTTAGGAGTTTCCTTATTTTTTTTTTTGTACACATACCATGCTTGACTGTGGTCATGCTGCCTGAATGTCATATTATACCTCTTCTTTTTATTTCTGTATCCATGGCAGGGTTTTAAATCTTCCTTAACAGAAGTAATGGCCAGGTACAGTAGATCTCACCTGTAATTCACTTGAGAGTAGAGACTGGGAAGATCATGGTTTGAAGATACTGAGAACCCCTGAATCTCAATGAAGAAGCCACACCAGTGACTTGGGGGACATAGGCAAGAGGATCATAGGTCAGGCCTATCCAGGCCAAAAAGAAAAAAAAAGCCCCTATTGGAAAATAACTAAAGAAAAAAAGGCTGGTGGCATGGTTCAGGTAGTAGAGCATTTGCCTAGCAAGCACAAAGCCCTGAGTTTAAATGTTTATACTATTTTAATACATCTATTGATTTCTAGACACCATATATCAATAATCACTGATGACTTTAAAAAGTTAGCTCTTTAAGCTGATGTGATTATAATCTCTAGTTGCCTGATCCATTTTCTACCTCTTCTTCGGACATTTGGATAGTAGTGGACCATGTAGATAGCACTGTAGTAAAGGGGATATTACCATTTCGTTTAATTAAAGTCACTCGGCATCTGGAAAATAGCCAAACGCCTGGTTAAGCAGGACAGGAATGCCTTCCTGTTTTTCTTCACTCTTAAAAAGGCCCAGTCTCAGAATTGAATTAAGAATCCATGGTTTTCCTGTAATTGACAAGCCCAGAATATTTCTGCAGCCAGAAAGATAAGCATCATAGCTTCAGCAGTCTATATTTGCTGCATTTTTCTTAAATGTTACCTTTGTCCCCCATACAATAATAATAGCTGACCTTCGCGGAAGAGTTCTTCATACATCGTGCCAAAGACAGCAGACAGTATCTCATGAAATGCTTGCTGCCAACCACCCAGTAACACAGGCACTGCACCATTCCACAATCCTCATGAATCCACAGCCCCCTTCCATGCGGCTGAAATAAGTTTCGACAACGGAGATTCAACCCCCAAGAAACCTCAAACACACATACACTACTAGAAAATCCTACTACCTCAACAAACTTTCTTCTCTGACTTCTATTCCCATAATGCCTTACCCTCCAAAGACCACATCCTTACCCTCTCTGTCCTTTAGATTGCCTTTGTCCTCCATGGGGAAGGTTTCCAAAGAATCTGAAAAGTAATGCTTCCCTGACTAACTTGAATTTTGTTTTTGTTTTTGTTTGGTTGGTTATGGGGCTTGAACTCTGGGCCTTGGTGTTGTCCCTCACTCTTCAGCTCAAGGCAAACGCTCTACCACTTGAGCCACAGTACCACTTCCAGTTTTCTGAGTGGTTTATTGGAGATAAGAGTCTCATGGACTTTCTTGCCTGGACTGGCTTTGAACCATGATCATCAGATCTCAGCCTCCTAAATAGAGAGGATTACAGGCATGAGCCACCAGCATCCAGCTGAATTTTGAATTTTTAAATTTTTTCTTCATTTTTATTTTGAGGGCTGGTACTGGGACTTAAACTCAGGGCCAGGTCACTCTCCCTTAGCAGTTTGCTCAAAGCTGGTGCTTTACCATTTGAGCCAGAGCTCCACTTGTGGCTTTTTTGGGGTGGTTAATTGGAGATGAGAGTCTCATAGACTTTTCTTCCCAAGCTGGCTTTGAATTGTGGTCCTCAGATCTCAGCCTCCTGAGTAGCTAGGATTCTAGGCCTGAGCCATTGTCACCTGGCAATTTTGATTTTTTAAACTAGAAAGCTCACTGAGAGCTTGACTGGTGTGTTGGCTAAAATGGTAGAGAACCAGCTTTGAGAAAAAAAGCTGAGTAAAAGACAAGGTCAAGCCCTAGTCATTGGTAAACACACACACACACACACACACACACACACACACACACACAGAGACTTAGGAATGTAACATTTGTTATGACAACTGGATAGGAACTGAACTAATTTTTTCATTAATTCTAGTTTCTGGGTTAACTAATAATTCAATAAAGACTTCTATGAAAATAAACCTCACGTTGGAACACAAAAGTTTGTCTTTCTATAGAAAGTATTCTGAAGCAATTTTACTGCATTTTCAAGGACCATGATGCAATTCCCGGCGGGAGGCCCATGTCAGCCTCCACAGGAGAAAGACACGCCGAGGTTCAGTGACATCACCATCACAGGCTGTCAAGGGAACAAATGAAATCCTGACCTGCCCACAGCATCTGTGCACCGACCATGACTTCACGACCTCTCATTGCCTGCCAAGTGTCAGCTGTGCTCAGGTGTCCTATAAATGCCTTTCCTTTCAAATCCCTAGAGTGTTTCTTAGCAGGGAAAGAGTCACCGAAGTCAGTGGTAATGAATGGAGTCAAGCTATGACCCCCTCCTGTCTTCCGTTCTAACCCCGAGCACTTCTTGTTTTATATTAAATCAAAGTAGGGGGCATCTAGATTGGAAACAGAACAGGACTTCACTTTATAGACTAAGGAAGGAGACAAGTAAAAACCTATTCCTGTAATGAATGCAGCGGGAACCACCTCATTGTTGATGTGACGTTGAAGGACATTTGTCACTCTACTACTCTACTGACAGGCCATGGTGTGTGGTTCAGTGTCAATCAGCCGATGTTCATAAACTCAGTTTCTACGTGAACACAAACTCTGGCAAGAGTCCTAATGCTGGGGAACTTTGTGAGGAGTGACTTAACTTGTGAGAATAGCTCAGTTTGAAGAGTGACTTAGCCTGTGAGAATAGCTCAGTCTATCAACTGGGCACTGCTGGTTCCTTTCTATAACCTTAGTTACTCAGGAAGCTGAGATCTCAGGAGGGCAGTTTGAAGCCAGCCTGAGAAGACAAATCTCAGAGCTTTTTGTCTCTAATTGACCAGCAAAAAGTCAGGGGTATGGCTCAGGGGGGTAGAATGGAGCCTTGGTGAAAATGAACCAATACTGGCATCAAAAACAAAAGCAAAAACAAAAACCACCTTTATCTACAATGCCATGGCACAAGGCAGACATTTCAGGCTCAGTAGGTGATCAGAAAGTATGTAAGAAAATGAATCAGCACCTTTTTAAATCACTTTTTCAAAGGCATTATGACCCTCACCACCATTCCTGTCCCCCTTTCCCCAACAGATTACCCATCCCCTCCAGTAGACCTCCAATTATAATATCTTAGGCTTTCTTTTCCTAACTGGCTGAACCTTCCTGAAGAAATTTACCTTGTAACTCCAGGAATCAAGAGGGCTGTATCCCTAACCCCCACATGTATTCTGTAACTGTGGACAAGTTAGCTTTTCAGCTGTAGCTTCCTCATCTGTAAAGTGGGGATACGTGCATGTAGTGCTCAGAAGAGCTCTCCTTATGTGCACAAACCTGCTTCCCAGCAATATGGCTGCAGGAAGCATTCACCTATCTATGGTGGAGTAGCTGTTGAGATCAGCAGACACTTCTACATACTACTATAGAGTTAACATTGAGAACAAAACCATTTTATTTTCAACTGTGGGCATATAACAGAATTAGCAAATGTTTTTGCAGAGGCAAAGACATTGACTATGTTAGATTTTGCAGGCCATCTGGTTTCCATTGCTTCTTATCTAATTCTGCTACTATAGCACAAAGGTAGCCATTGACAACACAGATGTCACCAAAGTGGCCAGATTTGACCTGTGGCTCTCAGCTTTCAACACTGATCCAGATTGTATAAAAAGCAATGGATACATGGATGAATGAATAGATGGATGCAAGGATGGATGGATGGATGGGTGGATGGATGGATGGTGGGTGGGTAGATGGATGGAAGGATGGATGGATGAATGGGTAGATGGATGGATGGGTGGGTGGATAGATGGCAGGATATATGGAAGGACAGATAGATGTATAGATGGGTATATGGATATATGGATGTGTATATGGATGGATGGGGTGGTAGATGGATAAATGGATGGATGGATGAATGGGTAGATGGATGGATGGCTGGGTGGGTGGATGGATGGATGGGTATATAAGTGGGTTGGTAGGTGAGTGGGTGGATAGGTGGGTGAATGGGTGGTTGGGTGCATGAATGGGTGAATGGGTAGCTGGATGGATGTATATGTTGGTGGATAGAAAGGTAGGTGGATGGATGGATGGGTGGGTGGATGGATAATAGGTAGATGGATGGGTGGGTAGGTGAGTGGATAAATGGAAGGATATAAACATGCATGCATTTAGGCTGGAAGAAATGAAAATGACTTCTTTCACTCCTCACTCCGTTTGAAGTAATCACAAAGGGTTGAAGAGCTCAGAACAGAACCAGGAAAAGACAGTGGGGGAGGTATGGTGTGAGCCCGGCCATCCTCTTCTTTCTTCCCAATCAGCCTCAAGAAGAATGCACATAAAAGGAAAGGAATTCCCACAGAGCGTGAGCAATGGAAAGTGAACAAACCTGACAGTTTCATGGCTAAAATGTGAGAGGATTCTCCCAGATTTTAGCTGGAACATTGGCATATGCAGACAGCAGATAGAAGTCAGGCCGCTGACACCTCCAGAAAGGAGGTCACCAAGACGAAGGCCCACACACAGTATATGGAGACATACAAAAATAACCAATAGCCAGTTGCTGGTGTTTCCCACCTGTAATCCAAGTTACTTAGGCTCAGAAGGCTGAGATTGGAGGACTGAGGTTCAAAGCCAGACTGAGCAGATAAATTTAAAAGACTCATCTCTCCCATTCACCAGCAAAAAATAAAACCCCACACAGAAGTGGAGATGTGACTCAAGTGGTAGAGCACCAGCCTTGAATGAAAAAGAGAGCTCAAAGCCTTGAGTTCAAGCCCCAGTACTGGCACCAAAGAGGAAAAATGGTCAAGTGCCCATAGGCAGCTTAGAGAGGCAGCAATATGCTAAAAGATAATCCATCAAGGCAGAGGCTGCGGACTTCCAGAACAACCAAACTGAAGCCGAAATGAAAAACACAGCTCGCTCAAGGAAGGGACCCTTGTATGGAGGCGAAAATGCAAAGATTGGACAGGTGAGAGAGATGGTGACCTGGTAGAGACAAATGTCTCTCCCTTCTTGAAGACCCAAGGAAACTGAGATAAGCCCTCAGAGAAACAATGCCCCCAGGACCCTCACAGGGCATAGCAGCCCCTCCCCTTGGGGTAAGGGAGACAGAGACCCAATCCCATGCCAGAACATATGAGGCTTGCCCAAAAGGACTATAAAAGAACCCTAGCCAGGCACTGGTGGCTCATACCTGCCGTCCTAGCTACTCAGGAGGCTGAGATCTGAGGATGGCAGTTCAAAGCCAGCCGGGGCAAGAAAGCCTATGAGATTCTTATGTCCAATTAAGCACCAAAAATCTGGAAGTGGTGCTGTGGCTCAAGTGGTAGAGCACTAGCCTTGAGCTGAAGAGCTCAGGGACAGCCCAGGCCCAGAGTTCAAGCCCCATGACTGATAAAACAAAACAAAAAAACTGGTTATAGGTTTTATAAACCATAAAGTACTAGAGAAAGTTCAAGACATGTCGGCAAAGTTTTCCTTTAAATCTCAGCTTTGTGCTTCCTACAAAAAATAATAAATTAGACATTTATGGAGCCTGGGAGCAACCAGAGCCTGGGAACTTTCCAAGGACCATGATAACAAAATGGCTCCAGTGTCTCTCAGAGGAAGCTGACAAAGAGCTTGCTTGGGATAGAATAGTTGGGAAACTCAGCTCCAGAGCTCTCCATTGCTCTCTCTGCTCCTCCTCACCCTCTTGCTTCCCACCATGCTCTTCTCTTAACCCCTTTCCCTGGAATTCTAAAACTGAGATGCCAAGTCAGGAAGCACGCCTGTAGTCCTAGCTACTCAGAAGGCTGAGGTTGAAGGATCTTGATTCAAAGCCAGCCTGACCAGGTGAAACTCTTATCTCCAATTAGTTGCCAGAAAGCCAGAAATGGAGCTGTGCCTCAAATGCTACAGTATTAGCCTTGAGCAAAACTCAGGAAATAGCATCTAGGCCTTGAGTTCAAGCTCCAGGACCAGTACCAAAAAATGAAATAAAATAAAAAGATGCCAGTGATCCCATTGTGCTCCAGCACCAGCTTCCGTAAAGTATGCCCCAAGCTCCAACCCCATTCCACACCCATCTACCCTTACACTATTGCTAGCCCATTCTTCCATGCAAAGTCATTTCTGGGACAGAATGGACAAGAATTAAATGGTGCCAGGTGCTTAGCTACTCATGAGGCTGAGATCTGAGGATCATGGTTTGAAACTGGCCTAGGCAGGAAAGTCCCTAAGACTCTTCACTCCTAATTCCAATTAACCTGCAAAGAGCCTGAAGTAAAGGTGTGGTTCAAGTGGTAAGAGTACTAGCCTTGAGTAAAAAATCCAATCAACAAGCAAGAGGACAAAGAGCATGAGGTGTGTGTATGCATGGGTGTATTCACATACACATGCACACACACAAATAAAAGTGGAACTTTCTTCCCTCTCGAGATATTTAACTCCCAAGTTCTCTTCTTTATGCACAGTATCAGCCTTTGTCCAGTCTTCCTTTCTTGTGCAGCCATTGGCCCCTGTTCACATCCTAGGCATAACTTTTCTCCCAAAGCCCGAGCTGAGGGTGGGAGGGGTGGGGGCAAGGTGACCTAGGGCTATCCCAGCGTCCTGTGGGTGGAAATTCCCTGGAAAACCCAGCACTGGAGGCTCACGCTCATCATCCTAGCTTCTCAGGAGGTGGAGATCCAAGGATGGTAGTTCAAAGCCAGCCCAGACAAAAGTTTATGAGACTCTTATCTCCAAATAATCACCCCCAAAACAAAACCAAATCCAGAAGAGGAGGTGTAGCTGCAGTGGTAGAGCATCAGCCTTAAGTGGAAAAGCTAAGCAAGAGTGCCTATGCTCTAAAACCTGGCATAGAGGCCCCCCCCACCGTGTCCAGGGGCCCCTGAAGCACCACGGGGAGGGTTTGTAAGCACAGACTCCCTACCCAGAGTTTCTGATTCTGTGGGGTTATGGTGGGGCCTGAGAAAGAACATTTCTAATCAGTTGCTGGTGATTCTGAGGACACTGCATTGAGAAAGAATGTTCTAGAACAAGGTACCACTATATCCAGTCTAGAATATTGTAGAGGCCTAACTGTGCCATCAGCAACTCTCCACCCTTCCTAAGACTAATGAGAAATGCTGGGCTGCATTGAATTAAAAAAATAATGATAACTGTTTACATGAGCTGATTACATGTCACATTATCTTTTATTTCTATTAGAGTGACAGTCCCAGTAAGGTCTTAGGCCCTGGGACCAACTCTGTTTCCATGTATTTACTATTCTATCTGTTCTGTTTCTTTTTTTTTGGGGGGGGGGGTGTCCGGTTGTGGGCCTGAACTCTGGGCCTGGGCGCTGTCTCTCAGCTCTTCAGCTCAAGGCTAGCGCTCTACCACTTGAGCCACAGTACCACTTCCGGCTTTTTTCCTTTTTGCTTATGTGGTGCTGGGGAATCAAACCCAGGGCCTCATGCATGCAAGGCAAGCGTTCTACCACTGAGCCACCTTCCCAGCCCCTCTGTTCTGTTTCTTACGGTACCAAAATTCTTCTTGCACCCAAAAGAAAAACAAAAGCTGTTTCAAGATAGAGCTCCCCTATGACCCAGCAATCCCACTTTGGGGCATTTACCCAAATGTTTACAAACAAGACCACACTAAAGCTACCAGCACAACTATGTTTACTGCAGCATTATTTACTATAGCTAAGATATGGAACCAACCCAGATGGCCCTCAGTAGATGAATGGATCAAGAAAATGTGGTATATGTACACAATGGAATTCTATGCCTCTATCAGAAAGAATGACATTACCCCATTTGTTAGGAAATGGAAAGACTTGGAAAAAATTACATTAAGTGAAGTAAGCCAAGCCCAAAGAAACATAGATCCCATGATTTCCCTTATTTGCAATATCTAGTATATGTATGAGTCAAGCAGAAAAGGTCAGATAAGGTGATATTAGGAAAATGAACCCTAAGTTATGTATTTAAATTTTTTTTCTTTCATGTATTTGTTTCTAATGCATTTATAAGATTATTTCTTTGTTGCTTTGTATGTCCCTCCTCCACAGTATAACCCCTGCTTTCACTGTATTTGATGTCAGTATAATTTGTGGAGGGGAAGGGGAAAAACAAGTCGTTTAAATAAGGATACAGGTGGACCTGTTGCAACAATGAGAAGTACAAGTTGTCATGTCGAAAATGAATTTTACAACTTTGGTGGGGGGGAGAGGATTGGGTGGGGGGGCGGGGGGAGGCTGGGAAGGGATGGGAAGGGGAAACAAAGGAGGAGGCTACAATGCTTGATAAGAAATGTACTCATTATCTTGCCCATGTAATTGTAACCCCTCTGTACAGTATTTTCACAATAAAAAAATAAATAAAAATTTAAAAAAAAGAAGCAAGGAAAGATTATTTTGCTCATATGAATTTGATACACAAAGGCTCTGCCGGTTTCTCTTCTTTATTATCCCGCCCTTCTTCTCTAACTATTCGGGACTGGATCCCTTCTGGACAAGCCTGAATGGCAAACAGAAATGGGTAGGAGGGAGATGGGGGAAGACTTGGTTGGGAGTTGACAAAAAAACCCAGAGTTGGCCAGGCACCCATGGTTCATACCTGCCTGTAATTCTAGTTCCTCGGGAGACTGAGATCTGAACATTGAGGTTTGAAGCCAGTTAGGGCAGGAATGATCACAAGATTCTTATAGTTCATTAACCAGCAAAAAGGCAGAAGTAGAGGTGTGGCTCAAGTGGTAGAGCACCAGTCTTGAGAGCCTGTGAGGCCCTGAGTTCAAGCCCCAGTACTAGCAGGAAGGAAGGAAGGAAGGAAGGAAGGAAGAAGGAAGGAAGGAAGAAAGAAGGAAGGAAGGATCAAGGGAGGGAGGGAAGGAAGGAGGGAGGGAGGGAGGGAAAGAGAGACCGACAGAGAAAGGGAGACGCAAAAGAAGAAGCTGTGGTCCATCCCCAAGTATGACCAAGGACCAGGTGACTTTCTAAGAAAAAAGAATGTGCTCGTGGAGATTCCTCCACAGGCGAGGCCCCTGGGGACATGAATAAAGAGCATGATTCAAATAAGAGTGGCTCTGTGGAGCTGGAACCTTCCTTTGCTAACTGGCACTCAGGAGACAGGGGGCTGTGCGGAGAACTTCGTCAGAAGTTGTAGAGCCATCAATAGCGCTGTGTGCACCAGCTCAGGAGCAGGAAGTGGTTAGAGAGCCCATAGCCCCTCACCCCAATAGGTGCCACTTCTCAAATTTACCTGATGGAAAGGTAAGAGAAATGTGAGGTTTTGTAACAGTTTAGGTGTAAATGAGGACAAGGATAACACTGGGTTTGCACTATTAAACCCTAGACTTTTTCAACTTGAAGCCTTATGTTATGTTTCAGTCTACAAATTCTTTTTCTGCATTATAATACTGCCTAACAAGACCATCTAGGGTGCAGGGATATGCGAAAGAAATGTCATAGGTCCAGACAGTTGTCTCTAATTATTTTTTCAGAACTAGAATTTGAACTCAGGGCTGAACCCTTGATAGGCAGATACTCCTTTGCTTTTGTTTTGTGTTGTTTTAATGCTGTACTGGGGCTTGAACTCAGGCCCTTATACTCTCATTTGCCTTTGTTGTTCAAGTTTGGCACTCTAGAACCACACTTCTGTATTTAACTTTTTGCTGGTTAATTGGAGGTAAGAGTATCCGGAATTTGTCTGTCTGAGCTGGCTTAGACCCTAATCCTCAGATCTCAGCCTCTTGAGTAGTTAAGATTACAAGAGTGAGCTGAGCCCAATTAGGCAGGCATTCTTATCTCTTAAGATGTACTCCTAGTTGTATTTGTTTTTACTAGTTCAGTCTGCTTATAAAATATGTAATAAATCCCAAAGGATATATATGTATTGGGGTGAGGGGGTCAGTTATAGGGCTTGAACTCTGGGCCTGAGTGCTGTCCCTCAGCTCTTCAGCTCAAGGCTAATGCTCTACGACTTAAGCCACAGTGCCACTTCTGGTTTTCGGGTAGTTTCTTGGAGATAAGTGTCTCACAATCTTTCCTTCCTGGGCTGGCTTTGAACCATGATCCCTCAGAACTCAGCCTCCTTAGTAGCTAGGATTATAGGCATGAGCCACTGGTGCCTGGCTATATATGTATTTTTAAGTGCTGTGTTAGTCTCACAATGTTTTCAGTATAAATTATATCCCCAAATGAATGTTGGATATATATATGTTATAATAAACATTATTCAACTTATTATAAGTAACTACAGTGAATACCCATACTCCTCCTAAGGGCTTCTCATGTAACAATTCATCTACCAAACAGTTCACTCTCTTTATAAAATAAAGGACACCTGATACAGTTTAACAGCATTCTTTGTATCTGAAAATTCACTAGACCAGATTCAGAGTCACTCTTGAGGTGATAGGAAGTTAGAAGCATGCAAAGACAAGCCTAAAGGGCAGGACAAAGATGTTAGCCTTGGAAACTGAGTATGAGTTGGAGTGGTGGTATTCCAACTGGTCCCTAACAGATGACCAAACTCCTCCCAGGCTGAGGAAGAGCACAACCACTGGCACATCGGAGGACCCAGGAAAACTTCAAAATGGAGGACAAGCTGGACGTTGGTGGCTCACACCTGTAATCCTAGCTACTCAGGAGGCTGAGAGCTGAGGATCACCGTTTGAGATCAAACAAATCCTCAAGACTCTTATCTTGGCACTACCTTGAGCCAAGGAAAAGCTTAAAGCCCTGAGTCCATGCCCCAGTACCAGCCATATCCAAAAGAGTAAAAGATAATATAGCCAGATATTTATTCTGTGTGTCACAAAACACAATGGGTTAACTTAGGAAAGTTGCACATTACACTGCACTGACATTTTCATCCCTCATTTTTAGCTTCCATATCAAGGGAAAACATAGTGAGCTTTAGTGGTATCCATGGGAGCTAAATACTGGGAGCAAGGGCAGAGAAAGTTCAAGGGGCGTTGTATAGTTACCCATCAAGAAAGGACAGAACAGGTTATTTTTAATGTTGGCTATATTCCTATAATTTTTAATGCCTAAAAAAAAAGTAAGACATACATAAATAGTAATGTCTGTTTCTTGTGTAGTCATGAGAAAAAACAGTTTCCCAAGTCATTTGACACCACCTTCTTATTTTGTTGCCATCTTATTTTCATCGATTGCCATTCAAGCCAACAAAAACGCTCCAAGTGAACATTTTCCAAATTTGTCACCAGGGAGGGATTTGTCACCAGGAAGAGTGTCCCTTTTCCCTTCTTGCTCTTGTTTTCTGTGCACCTCTGTTCTCAGTATACCAGATGACTCACTGGCCACACGGTGCAAATAGAATTGCTTTTCTAAGAGTTAGTGTTTGCCTTCACTCATCTATATTCTCTTTTCTAATGACTCTTGTGGCCAAGGATGAAGATTTACTAGGCCACTGACAAACCAGAGTGACTATGTGGCACAGCCTGCAAAGAAAGGGTTTTCCCCCACCCACTACCTGAGAACAGCCAGCTGCCAGGGTAGAATCAGCCTGTCATTCCAGACTTATGATCTAACTGAGCTACTGAGCCTGGATACCCCTATGTGCTTTTCTACATTTCTTCTCTAATATGCCCCATAGCTGGTAAGAATAAAAGAAAATTCACCCAATAACTGGGAGAAGAAACAGAAAAGACAAAACACCTAGACAGGCACCAGTGGCACCTGCCTGTAATCCTAGCTTCACAAGAGTCTGAGATCTGAGGATCTTGATTCAAAGCCAGACCAGACAGACAAACTGGAGACTCTCATCTTCAATTAACCAGTAGAAACTTGGATGTGGAGGTGTGATTCAAGGGGTAAAGTGTCTTGAGCAAAAAAGCTAAGGGACAGCTCCTGGATGCTGAGTTCAAGCCCCAGAAAAGTGTGCCTGCATGTGCGCGCGCGCACACACACACACACACACACACACACACACACACCAAAAACCCCAAATTCTAAACCGAAGAAGACAAGAGGGATACTTGTTAAAAATCACTTCCATGGGGGTAGTTTGGGGATTTCTCAGAAAACTAAACATAGAAACACAATTTCCCTATGATCCATCCATACCATTCTTGGTCATCTACCCAGCACATTACAAATCAGGATACAGTAAAGAAACTTGCACATTCATGTTCATTGCTGTAATAATTCACAATAGCAAAATATGGAAACAGCCCAGGTGCCGAACAATGGATGAGTGCATCAATAAAATGAGGTATTATACACAATGGAATTTTACTGATCCATTAGAAAAAATAGTATTATGTCATGTGCAGGGAAATGGATGGACCTAGGACCATCCTAAGTGCACGTTTTCTCTCAAATGCAGAAACTAGATCTCATATGCAAGCATACAGGATAACTTATACAGCTCTCCATGCATTTGTATACAAACAAACTGACTCAAGGAAAGCATACTTAGGAGAGGGACCTAAAGGCATAACTCCTCTGAACATCTAAAGTACTATATATTAAAATAAATTCCAAGAAATGGAAACATGTTTTCTTTGATCCTCTCCCCCTTTTGGTGGTGGGAAAGGAGGGAACACTGGAAGGGAGGGGAGAAGGGTGAGCAAATGCATCATTAATCAATATACACTATTGTAGAATATGAAGTAAGCAACTTAAGGCCAGAGATGGGAGCAGAAAAAAGGGAAAAGCAAAGGAAAGGGTGATATTGCCCCAAAAGCATTGTACTCATTACCTGACTTCTGAAATTGTAACCCCTTTGTACAATTCCTTCAACAATAACAAAGTTAAAAAAAAACATTTCTCTTGCCCTGTGTGAAAGATAGTGACACGTGAATTATATAAAAGTAGTTTCTCTTCCTAAGGATTATAAAGAGCAGGTGTTTTGCTTGTGCTAAAATCCTAGCCAGAGACACAGATTTAAGTGTTTTCCATTTATTTATAGATTCTACTTAGAATATAAACTAATTTTACTCTGTGCTTGATAGATCACTTTGATTTCACCACACAATCCCACTGTTCTAATTAGTTTCATTACCTGCATATTTATAAATACCATATCTTTCCTGTGAATGTATCATTGAAAAGAAAATTTTACAGTTAACCTTTTGTGGCCACTATAATTTATTGCTCAAGATGGTGCATGCTGTAATATCAGTTATTCAAAGGCTGAGAACTAAAGATTGTGGTTCAAAGCCAGCCCCAGAAAGAAAGCCAGTGGTACTCAGTCTTGAACTCAGGGCCTCAAGATCTTGTTTGCCTTTTTTTGCTCAAGGCTGGCACCTTACCACTTGAGTCATACCTCCACTTTCAACTTTTTGCTGGCTAATTGGAGATAAGAGTCTCATGGAATCCCCCCCCCAAGCTGGTTCTGAACCATGATCCTCACATCTCAGCTTCCTGAGTAGCTAGGATTGTAGGCATGAGCTACTAGCATCTGGCTAGCCATTGACTTTTGAAGAAGAAAATTACATCAGACAGCAAATGGCAATTCAGATGCCCCTAATATTCTGTTCACTTTTCTCTAGAGGAGAAGCTAATTCATTGGAGATCTTTTTCTATTTTTGTCTTGGACTATAAATGAGTGGGAAACCATTTGGGGGCTTAATTTAGACAGAATGAGAACTTAAGAATCAGATCTTCTAGAAGTAAAAGTATAGCTTTGCAGTCTAAGTTTCTACCCATTCCAAATAGGCTTTCATCAAAGATCCTCATTCAGCTGGTTCTAGAAGTCTCCAAGGGTGAAAGCGACTAGTCAGGCTTTTTAGTGCTGTCCCGACAACTACCAAGAGACATTCTTCCATCCCCTTGCCTCTAGCTCTTCTGCCAAGTGGCCAATGATTCCTGTCTGGTCACCATGGAAGGGGCTGAGATGTCATCCAAGCACATCTCAGAAAGATACAGGCTTCCTCCCTGCTCTCCAGCACTGCCAATATTCCCATGCTCTGAAAGCAACGGGGAAGCCAGAAATCTTGATGCTCTTAGGCTCCCAGAAGCCCCTGCGCTAGGCAGTACTTTGCCTGCAGGTATCTCAGAGCTGGGAGTGAGTGCAGCCCTTGAGATGGATGGAGGTCCGTTGCAAGCCACGTCATCTGCTGGTGATTCTTAACCCTTTAGAGAAGGGTTGCTCATGGATTTGATGGAACAGATCAAGCCCTGGTCCCAAGCTGTCTTGTGATTCTGGCACAGGTGGAGGGAGTTCATCCTTCCTATTCATTTTGGGTTGTCACATTGTGCCGACAGTATACAATTTTAGTGAAGTGTTATAGGACACCAGCAGAAATCTTTTGAGAATAGGTAAAGAGGACAAGGATATACTAGAAAAAGATGTACTAGTAAAACGGCTCTGAAAAACATGAAAAAGAAGGAGGAGGAGAAAGAGAAAGAGAAGAAGGAGGAAGAGGAGGGGAGAAGAAAGAAAAAGAAAAGGAAAAAGAAGAGAGGAGAAGGAAGGAAGAGGAGAAGTGGAAGAGAAGGAAGGATAAAGAAGAGAAAGAGGAGGAGGGGGAAGAGGAGGAGGAGAGGGAGGAGGAGGAAGAGGAGGAAGGGGGAGAAAGGAAAGAAGGTGGAGGAGGGGAGAAAGGGGAGGAGAAGGGAAAAGAAGAGAGGAAAAGAAGGGAAGAGGAGAAGTGGAGACAGAGGAAGAGGAGGAGGAGGAGGAGGAAAAGGAGGAGGAGGAGGAGGAGGAAGAAGAACATAAATTCCAAGAAACAGAAACATTATTTTTTCTTTGCTTTGTTTCCCCCCCCCCTCTTTTGGGGATGGAAAAAGAGGGAACACCAGAATGGAGGAAAGAAGGGTGAGCCAATGCAGTCATTACATTCAATATATACTATGTAAACAATGAACTATGCAACTTGAGGACAGGGATGGGAACGGGAAAATGGTGAAAAGTGAAGGAAGGGGTGATGTTGCCCAAGAAGCATTGTGCTCTTTACCTGGCTTTTGAAAGAGGAGAAGGAAGGGAAAAGTAGAGCAGAAGGAAGAAAGGAAAAAGGGGAGGAGGAGGAAGAGGAGAAGGAGAGGAGGAGGAAGATGGGGAGGAGGAGGAGGGCATTTGCAGATTATCTGGTTTGCATACTCCAGCAGGGCCAATTTCAAGCTCCCCAAGTGGCCTCACTGAACACAAAGATGGGAGGAGATGAGCTGAGCAGCCCCTGTGACCAGGGCCAGTGGCCTACAGTACAGCACTGCAAAAGACCCAAGCAACTCCTGCAGCTCAACTCTCTGCTCCACTGTTTGCTTACAATGGAAAGCAGATTGGAGACATTTTCCTGCATTGCCAAGTAGATTACAGAGAGTCTGTCCTTTAAGACAAACATCAGATAAACGTGGCATCTTCCAAGTAGATGAAAACAGCTACTTCCTTTTTTTTGAACGCCTTCATGTGCTGGGAGAAGATGAAGTATATTAAGCAGCCAAGACTCAGTCCGGAGCATCCTGGCTGGTTCCTTTGGATTTGTTTGTTTTCGTTTATGTGCTACTGAAGAATCGAATCTAGGGTTCCATGCATGCTAGGCAAGCACTCTACCCCTAAGCCACATTCCCAGCCCCACATCCTGGCTGGTTCTAAGTCACATTTCTGTGTCAAGACCCCAGATAAGCCTGGAGAAGGAGGAGAGTGAATTCAGAAGGAAACTGTTTCTCTTGAAGGCATGTGACAATAAGCTAGGGAGAAAATGTTGAAGTCCTGGATGGACAAACGTCAACCAAACAGCCCTTGTCAAGAAAACAAGCTGGATTTTGAACTGAAGTCAATGTTTTGTTCTTGAATGCCTTTCTTGTATTAGTTTCTAAAGACACTGGCTCTCTCTTCTTCGCAGCTCTCGTTCCTGCAGTCCTCCTGGCCAGAACTACCTTGTGGGAGAGCCTGCGTCTGTGATATTTCCGTAGCAGTTGCTAATGGGTTGATAATCAGGGATCGCTCTGTGCTTTGCTATGAGGTACCAGCTCCAAGTACAGTCCAAAGAGATGAGGTCAGAGATATGCATATCCAAACAAATGGTGACCTTGAAGACAGCTAGTGTGTTCTCTAAGGCAGGTCGCACGCCAAGCTTCTTCCTGATTTGCAGAGAAAATGTTTGAACTGAGGGAGAAGTGTCGTCAGGATCAAGAATTAGTCATCAGTAATGTTGGCTAAGAGATGAATTGGGCATTCCAAAGAAATTAACTGCTAAGTGTGGATATTTCAAGAAAATTAACTGCTTGCTTTTTGCCTTAGTTTGTACGTTTAAGACGGAAAATTACTCACTTGTCATTTTCCCCCCTGAGGGTAAGCTAGAAAGTTCATGGATTCATGTATTAAAAAGAATGATGTGGCCAGTGGCTCACGTCTATCATCCTAGCTGCTCAGGAGGCTGAGGTCTGAGAATCATGGTTCAAAGCCAGCTGGGGAAGACAAACTAGAGAGATTGTCTCTGATGATCTCCAATTAACCAGCACAAAAAGCCAGAAGCAGAGCTGTGGCTCAAGTAGTAGAGTGCCAGCCTTGATAGAAAAGGCCCAGTGAGAGGATGTTGCAATCACTCCTGCGTATCTTCTTCTTGTGGCCCAGGGGCTGGGGAGGACTGGCAGTTTTATCATCATAAAATCCAGAATATGGCTTTGTGCTGCTGTGTCTCCCATCTCAGCCTCCTGAGGCGCCAGGATTCCAGATGTGAGCCTCAGCCCCAGCCTCCAGTGGATTCTTCTGGGCAGTCAAAACAGGCTGATGGTCCATCACGGTTATGTGGAAAGAGCAAAGCTGTAAGACACATAGCACTGCATTTTCACCCCACCACATCTGGACTTCATGTTGTGGAGCAAGGTAATTGAATATCTTGGCGTTGAATATATTCAGCCTGGGATGTTTGCTTTTCTTCTTTATTCTACAGTCCTCTTATTAGAAAGTTGAAGATCAATTTTCCTCAAGTATAAAAATGGAAACAAAATGTATTTCTTTTAGGACATCTTAAGTTTCTCTGTGCCCAAATAACCCCAACGAGTCTCTAGTCCCTGAATTCTCACCTCGAGCCTCATAACAACCAGGTTCTACATGATAACAACCCCCCTCCAGATTTGTGGGGACAAGGAAATCTTCTAAGTTCCCAAGTGCTCTCAGAAGAAAACAAGTAGATAGAAAGCAGATACAATCAAGATGAGAGTGTGAAAACCCATATTCTTTGTCTCTTAAGGTACAGCACAAGCCCCACCCCATATTCCTCATATGGGTATAGAAGCTCAATATTTAACATTTACTCCCTAGTTAACAGTTTAACTCAGTTCTCGGCACTATATTGAGTGTTAATAGGGTCCCAGTTTTCAAGAAAGTCACTCATAGGTAAATAAAACTGGTAGCTAGTAGAGGTGCATGAAAAATAAAACATCCGGAGAGAATAGAAGAGGGAAAATAATTTCAATAAAAAGATTTCAAGAAGGTCACAAAAAATTGTTTGAATTTTCCTAGTTTTTGTTGCCGAAGGGATTAACAAGTAAATATTAAAATTTTGCAAGTCAGATTTAATTTGCAAGCACATCTCTTGAAGAGTAGACAAATATAGGCCTGTCACCTACTGGAACAAGTCTATTCGACTTCATAAAGCAAGCTAACATAAGAAGTGTGTACCTGAGCCAGGCACTGGTGGCTCACGCCTGTAATCCTAGCTACTCAGGAGGCTGAGATCTGAGGATCACAGTTCAAAGCCAGCCCTGGCAGGAAAGTCCATGAGACTCTGATCTCCGATAAAACACCAGAAAACTGGAAGTGGCGCTGTGGCTCAAGTGGTAGAGTGCTCGCCTTAAGCTGAAGAGCTCAGAGACAGCACCCAGACCCAGAGTTCAAGCCCCACTATCAACAAAGAGAAGCAGAAGCACAAGCACAAGCAGAGAAGGAGGAGGAGGAGGAGGAGAAGGAGGAAGAAGAAGAAGAAGAAATGTATATCTGAGGAGATGAGCCAGGGTGTGACAAGTGGTAGATGGTTCAAGAAGGGCTTTGAAAGGTGGGGACAATGGTGGCAAAACAATCCTGTGGAGTCCTTTGTGCATTCATGTGTGGCTAATGTATAATGGCGCCGAGTTCCTTGCTAAGTTGGTTATTTGTAGTCTTTTGAGAGAAGCTACTGGGATTTAAACTTAGGACCTGGAGCTCATTAGGCAGATGATCTACCACTTGAGTCATGCCCCTACTTTAGTTATTCGTGTGTAACAAGCCTAACACAAGATGGATCACAAGTAGATGTACTTAGCCAGTTCATTATGTACAATGAAAGCTTACACAAATCAAATGTGCATAGCTACTTCAACTACTGGGAAAAACAGAGCACTAAGAACACTGCTTCAAATCGCCTGATTTCAGGTAGGAATCCAACTGGTTTAGGATCAACCAAGCAAAGTATATCTGAAATAGTACACAGTTGATTTGCGGGGGGGGGGGGGGGGGGGGGGGGGGGGAAGTACAGTCATGGAGCTTGAACTTAAGGCCTGAGCGCTGTCCCTGAGATGTTGTTTGTTGCTCAAGGTTAGTGCTCCACTTCTGGTTTTTAGGTGATTAATTGGAGCTAAGAGTCTTATAGCCTTTTCTGCCCAGGCTGACTTTGAAATGTGATCCTCAGATTTCAGCCTCCTAAGTAGCTAGGATTACAGGAGACTCGAGCACCCACTTTGATTTTCTTTTCTTTCTTTTTCTTTTTTTGATATGCCAGTATGAACTCAGGGCCTGACACTCTTGTTTATCTTTTTCTGCTCAGGGCTGGCACTCTACCACTTGAGACACATCCTCCACTTCCAGCTTTTTGCTGGCTAATTGCAGGTAAGACTCTTTTAGATTTGTCTGCCTGGGCTGGCTTTGAATGGGGATCCTCAGACCTCAGCCTCCTGAATAGCTAGGATTACAGGCGTGAGCCACCAGCACCCAGCTTGGGTAGTATCTTTAAACAGGACCAGTGTTTCCTTTGGAAGAGAAGAATGGCCACCTAGCTCTGATGTAGCGTGGGCTGGCCATTGTGGAGTTCCAGCCATCATGCTCCCTGTCATTTACTTTTGTTGGCAATGCTGCCACTTCTGCCTACAAGGCTCAGTGCGCAGCGACCTTTCCTGTTCCTTCCATTCTGTCCACATAAAGCTCTAATGGTGGGCAGCTCTATTATTATTTTCCCCATATTCAAATAAAGCTGACATTTAGAGAGGTTAAATGGCTCAATTGCCATATTTGTATGGTTCAACTCAATGTGAAAATGTTAGGACTAAAGAGAAGTGTAGAGGTAATATTTCATCCAACATATAGATGCCTAAATGTGATGCAGGTAACATAATATGAGGAATCCATGCCTTATGCAAAGAGGGTGAAGGCTTGGTGGCTCATGCCTGTAATCCTAGCTCCTCAGAAGGCTGAGATCTGAGGATCACAGTTCGAAGCCAGCCTAAGCAGGAAAGGCTGTGAGACTCTTATCTCTGATTAGCCACCAGAAAACCTGAAGTGGTGCTGTGCCTTGAACAAAAAAGCTGTAAGCAGATCCATGGCTGAACTGCCAGCATTGAAGAACTAGAGAGGAACTGGAGATAATTAGAGTAAAATAATTGGAGTTAATTGGAGATAATAGTTTCACAGACTTTCCTGAATGGGCTGCCTTTGAACCAAGATCTCCAATCTTAACTTCCTGAGTGGTCTGGATTACAGATGTGAGCCATCAGTGGCCAGTTTATAGCTTTTAAGACATATATTTAATACATGGAGCTTCTTCTGAGTGTTTAGCTGAAGGTGTTCTGCAAAGATCTCGAGGCACCATTGCAAACCGAAGGTCTTCTCAATGTTTCCTCGATCAAAAGCTAAAGTGCAAAAATAACTAGCTCTTTCAGTTTTCAAAATCCATGATTTCTTCTTTCCTTCGACAATTAGCCACCAGTTTTCATTCTGTGTGTATTTAAAATCTGAGTTTGGAAAGTAAACCTTGGTCTATAATTGCTGAGGTGGAGAGGGCTGACTTCCACTCTTCAATAAATGGTAATTGTATTATCAGGGTTCCCCTCTCCCCCCACACAGCCCCCAGATTCTTTAGATGACTCTGACCTCATCCAGAGTTCTGAGATTTGAAGCATCCGTTCTTGGCTCAAGTTAACGCATAGGATAAGCTACACTTTTCCTTGAAAATGTTTCCTGCTAATTAAAAATCAAGGAGATAAATGTATATTGTAACTGATTGCTACAGACTTAAATTTTGAAGATTTATTACCAGTGTTTCATAAAAGGCCAATAAGAGAACTCTTTTTAAAAAAAAACTTTGAAAATACTTTTTAACATTTAAACCCAATTCCTGCCTTTTCTCCTGGGTACACTCAAACTTTGTGTTAGTTAAAAATATGTATTGGCTCTTAATAACACTCAAGTGTATAGACTTACTCTTACCAAACCTGTGCTTTCATGGTTTCTTTCTTTTTTTAGTGGGGGAGGAAGGGTTTGAATAAACACCTCCTGGGAATAATATGCTGCTTTCTTGGTGGTAACTTGTTACTTTATTTGATAGGATACCAATGCTGACCAAGGAAGTGAACACTGGATATATTTCTTTTTTCTTTGTTTTTTAAGCAAAAGGGCAGGTGTTTGAAAATGACCGGGGAGACTCCTGGCATGAAGTTTTTTGTTGCTTTTTTTTTTTTTTTTAAGAAGAAACTGACTCAATTAGCCAATACAGGAAATATGCTGCTCTGGGCCTGAAGAATCTGATTCCCCAAATTAGAAAACGGGTAGAAAGCTGTGTTCTGCGTTTACATTTGCTGGGGGAAATGATGTCATTGCCCTTGGCTCCCACTCCACCAAGGATTCATCATCATCTTCTCGGGTGACCCTAGGGCACGGGGAGGGTCGGTCTCCTTCTATTGCCAGCGAGAGATTGATGGTTATGGGAAGGAACTATGCAGAAGCTGGCAGTGCTGGCGTCCTTGAACTTTCAGGTTGGTCCAAGCGCAAAGCAAAAGGGTGTGAAGCCAGGTAAACACAATGTTTGCCACGGACCAAGCCACCGAGCTCGGAAACCACCAGGGCCTGCATTGCGCATTCACAGAAAGGAGGCCACTGTCTTACAGCAGACCCTGGTAATGGCCGACATGCAGCCCAACTCGCTTTTGAGGTGATCAGATCTGCAGGGAAAGGAGGGTAGACTTAGGTGGGTCACGCCACACACGGTGGGGAATTGGGGCTTTGCCTAGCTTCGTGCCAAAGCTTGTCATGCTTGGTAATGCCTGTGGCTGTAATCGCTGCCTTCCCCACCGCGGTTAGAAGAGTGCATGCCTTTAGCAGTGAGAAGAAGGATTTTGAATAGTGAATAGAACAAGGCAGAGGTTTCTTCTCCTAAGCATCAACAGCTTTACAAAATGAAAATTTGGGCTGAGCACTGGGGACTGATGTGAGTAATCCTAGCTACTCACTGAGATCTAAGATCACAATTCCAAGCTAGCCCCGGTGGGAAAGCCCATGAGACTCCTATCTCCAATTAACCATCAAAAAGCCAGAAGTGGATCTGTGGCTTGAATGGAAGACTTGAATGGAAAAAGGTAAAAAATGGCACTCAGGTCCTGAGTTCCAGCTTCAGTATACACACACACACACACACACACACACACACACACACACACACAAGCTACTCCTTTGGATCTAAGAATCATCACAACTTCTGAGATTTTTATCCTTAAAATATAATAAGTGCAACTAGAAATTTATTAGCAAATATTTGGATTCCAAATTCTACAGCATTAAAAACAAATTAAATGACCAGCAAAGAAGGGCTTTTAAGTTATAGTTTATTCATGTCTTAGTAAATTGCACAGAAAATAATAATTAGATGTAAAACTGTATCTTCACTGGGCGCCAGAAACCAGTGGCTCATGCCTGTAATCCTAGCTACTCAGTAGTGCTGTGGCTCAAGTGGTAGAGTGCTAGCCTTGAGCTGAAGAGCTGAAGGATAGCGCCCAGGCCCAGAATTCAAGCCCCAGGACCAACAAAAAAGCCAACAAGCAAACAAACAACTTCAATAAGGTACTGATTTTGTGATATCTAAGTTATTCGGAAAGATAAACCTTGGAAAATACACTAAATTATTTAAAGTTATTCATACATGATGAAAATGTATATAATTTTTTCTTCTCACCCAAGTAGTTGATATAAATATGTATTATTTTTCATTAAAATTGATTTTTGCTGGTCATTGGTGCCTATAATCCTAGATACTCAGGAGGCTAAGATCTAACCCAGTCTGGGCAGAAAGTCTGTGAGATTCTCATCACTATTAACTAGCAAAAAAACTGGAAGTAGGGCTGTGGCTCAAATTGATAAGAGCACCAGCCTTGAGAAGAAAAGTCAAATGGCAATATGAGACTGAATCCAAACACCTGTACTGGCACCAAAAGAAATGTATACATACATTTATTTATAATACAAATATCTATTTATACATATAAATATATAAGCATATAGTATAGAAATATATATTCTCTATGTATATATTATAAATATAAATGGGTTTGTTTGTATATAAATAAACAAGATGTAACATTATCAGATATGAAAGGTTCATATTAGTATGAGAGAAAGAGACCAGCATGGGATGATGGACAAGCACTGTTGATAACTGAAATCCAGGGCTCTATTGGGAGATATTACCTACTATACAATTCCCTCCAGAATTTCCACTGCCTCATGGAGTGTACCTGACGCAGGGGCTTCACCACCACACTCAAGCCAAACCGAGAGCACAGAGCAGCGGCCACCTTGGATCACCTTGGGTAAAGTTTGGGGCTGTCTCTGTTGCTTCTGCCTTCCTCCTTTACTCTATTTCATGTCTTCCCTGAACTGAAGGCGTAGCTCCTGCATGACATCTGTCTTTCCCTCTGTTCACAATGACTCTAATCCTCTACAAATCTAAAGTGTGAACCAGGTGCTGGTGGCTCATGCCTGTCATCCTAACTACTCAGGAGGCTGAGATCTGAGGATCAATGTTGGAAACCACCCCAGGCAGGAAAGTTCATGAGACTCTTTCTTGTCTCACCAAAAAGCTAGAAGTGGTGCTGTGGCTCAAGTGGTAGAGTGCTAGCCTTGAACAACAAAGCTCAGAGACAGTACCCAAGCCCTGAGTTCAAGCCCTAGGATGGGAACAAAGAAGAAAATTTGGAGTGTGCATTGTCTGTCTTTAATCCTAGCTATTCTGGTAGCTGAAACCTAGAGTATAGTAGGTCAAATCCAGCCTGGCCAGGAAAGCCTGTGAGATTTCATTTCCAATTAAAATACCAGACTAGAGGTCTGGCTTAAGTGATAGAGTACCAATTATTAGCAAGAACACTGCACCAGAGTGAGAGACCCTGAATTCAGGTCCTGATACTAGCAAAAATAAAATAAAATAAAATGTGCGTGGTCTATGCTGCCATTTCCACTTGGAATATATTGTCTATTTGGGAAGGTCTCTTTTTATATTGAACTTAAATGGAGTTTTTAACTCCACAAAGAAAAAGGATAATACTGAAAATTCATCTGCAGCCCACTCAGTCATTCAAGAAATACGTATTGAACACACATTATTATACAATTGAGGCACAAGGGATAAATAGGTAACTCTGTGTGTGTGTGTGTATGTGTGTGTGTGTGTGTGTGTGTGTGTGTGTGTGTGTGTGTGTGAGTCCTGGGATTTGAGGGCCTGGGCCCTGTCTCTGAACTTTTTTGTTGAAACTAGTACTCTAACCACAGCTTCACTTACAGCCTTTTGTTGGTCAATTAGAGACAAGAGTCTCACAGACTTTCTTGCCTGGACTGGCCTTGAGCTGAGATCCTCAGGTCTCAGCTTCCTGAGTAGCTAGTATTATAGGCGTCAGCCACTGGTGTCTGGTGATAAGTGACATTTTAAAATAAATCCATATCCTTGAGAGCTTAAAATCTAGTTGTAAAACTAACTCCACAATAAATTATGCAGTGGTGGTGACAGTAATGAAGATGGAAACGATGACAAAATCAGTGCATTCGTGTCGGTTGCTGCTGTGACACATGATCACAAATTTCATGGCTTAAAACAACATCTACTTGTTCTTTCTGCCTCTTCTATGGATCTTGATCCACCGTGGCTCAGCTGTTTCTTCTGCTTAGAGTGTCACCAGGATGAAATCTAATGTCTCAGGTCCTGTGTTTCTTACTGCAAGCCACTAGAAGTAATCTGTGTCATTCAGAATTCAGCTCTATGCAGCTGTTTCACTGGGCAGGGCACCCCTACCCTCCCAAGGCCTGGCCTCCATCCTCAGTCACGGACCGCACATCTCAGTGCCGGCATCAGAGTTCAGGATTCCTCCTCACCCTCGGGGTCTCTAACTTCTTTGGCCACATTTCTCTTGCCTTCAGCTAAAGAAAGTTCTCTGGAAAGTGGTGCTGTGCCTCAAGTGGTAGAGCACTAGCTTTGAGCTGACGAGCACAAGGACAGCAGTCAGGCCCAGAGTTCAAGCCCCATGACCAACAAAAATAACAAAAAGAAAGAGGGGGCAGGGAGAAATCTCTCTGCAATTGAGCTACTCAGGAGACTGAGATCTGAGGACCAGGGTTCAAAGTCAGCTGAGACAGAAAAGTCTGTGAGACTCCAATTATCCACCAATTAACCACCTAAAACAAACAGAAGGAGCATTGGAAGGCGTGGCTCAAGTGCCAGCCTCCAGGGGAAAAAAAAAATCAAGCAAGAGCTGCTAGAGCTCAGACCTCAGTAGAGCACCAAAAATAACAAGAAATAAAATATTGTAAGGCAGTAAGGCCTCTTGCACAATAAGATATGTCCAAGCAGATCTACTTCTGTACTTGTGCATGATTGGAAGTGGCCAATCACTTTGCCTGAAACAGGAACCAAGGAAAGAAGCCTGAGACAAGGGCAGGGGTAGTGCCTACACTCACCACCAAGTAATCATTGGAAGCCAGAAAGTCACCCAGATGAAGGAGGGAGGGGCAGGAAACGAGGGAGGAAGCACCCCATACTATAATGACCACCTCCAAGAAGACTTCAAAGGACTCCCACCACTCTCTAAGGAAGGAAGGGGAGAGGAAAGGGAGGGAGGAAGAGAAAGAGGGAGGGAGGGATAGAGGAAGGAAGGAAGGAAGGAAGGAAGGAAGGAAGGAAGGAAGGGAGGGAGGAAGGGAGGGAGGGAGGGAGGGAGCGAGGGAGCAAGGGAGCGAGGGAGAGGGAGAGAAGAAAATGTCTCAAGGATACAAGAGATCAGATTAGATTAGACTGGATTAGACTAGATTAGATTAGGCCTACCCTGAAGTTCCAATAATCTTTATCAAATCTTCAAAGACTATTTGGCCTTTCACTATACCGTGTTTCTGGGAGCCAGGGAAGGCTTTTTTGGGGGAACCATTCTGCCTATCACAAATACTCACCCTGATAAACAACTTTATGGTCTCCTCCTACCTGAAAGTATGGACTCCACTCAGAAATTCAACTGGATTCCATAAAGCTCTATGTCTTTTCTTTTCATTGGAGTTCAAGCGCTACTCCCCACAAGAGAGACAGGGCGGAATATTGATTGTGGAGGGGTCAATGCCAAGTTGAAATGACAGAAACTCTTTTAACGCTTGTACAGCCCCAGTGATTCATCTGAGGTGGCAACAGAAATGCAAACAGACTGAATCCCAGACACAGAAAGGCGCCCAGGCCAAAGGCCTCTCTGTGCCCAGGGCAGAGTGTACAGCTTTGCCCGCAAGGTACCAGCTGCCCAGGGCCACTGATGAGATCATTGTGGAGGGTTATTTTTTTCTACTTTTAGTTTTTTCATAGCCTGAAATATACTAAGAACTCATTTTCATTGCAATGTATAAGCAGGGAGAAAAAAGAAAAAAACATATGCAATTGATATTGCATTATGGGAGCAGATTATAAAACCCAGACAAAAAGTGCTTAGTAAAGTGAGACACAAAAAAGACTTTCTGACCTGTGCAGTAGGTTCCTGCCTGTAATCTTAGCTACTCAGCAGGCTGAGATCTGAGGATCTTGGTTTAAAGTTAACTTATATAGGGAAGTCCCAGAGACTCTTATCTTCAATTAATAACCAATAAGGCTAGAGGTGGATCTAGGGTAGAGTGGTAGCCTTGAGCAAAAAAGCTCAGGGACAAGACCCCAGGTCCTGAGTTCAAGCCCCCGGACTGGCACGTGTGCACACACATAGAGGCTCTTAGAAGGTAGTTGCTATTTCTATTTTAATTCTAATTGATATTTCTTGTCAATAGGAAAATTGGCCTCAAGGGTTAGGTATGGTGAGGCATACTTGTAATTCCAGCTACTTAGGAAGCAGACATAAGGAAGAATCTAAGTTCAAGGCCAGCCCAGGGAAAAGATTAGTGAGATCATGAAATGTTTCAACAAACCAGGCACCAAGATCTGTGACTGAACTCCAAGTTACTTAGGAGGGTGGTAGTCGTGGCCTGCCCAGCAAAACTGAAGACCCTATCTGAAAAATACTAAAGTAAAAAGGCACTTGGAAGGTGGCCCACACGGTATAGCATATGCCTAACAAGCACAAGGTCCTGAGTTCAAGCCCAGCAGCAGAGTTGGGAGTATAGCTTAATGGTCAAATGCTTGCCTAGAATGCACCAAAAAGTAAAATATAATAAAATGCTGGTGGCACACATCTGTAATCTGAGATCAGAGGACTGAGGTTTGAAGCTAGCCCAAGTAGAAGAGTTCACAAGACTTCATCTCCAATCAACCAGCAAAAAAGCAGGACCAGAGGCATGGCTCAAGGGAAGTGATATGAGCAAAAACCTTAGAGCACAGATCTGAGTTCAGACCCCAGTACGTGAAGCCAAAGAAAAGCAATATTACACACACACACACAAAAAAAGAAGGATGAGGAGGACAAGGAGAGAAGAGAAGGAAGGAAGGAAGGAAGGAAGGAAGGAAGGAAGGAAGGAAGGAAGGAAGGAAGGAAGGCAGGCAGGCAGGCAGGCAGGCAGGCAGGCAGGCAGGCAGGAAGGAAGGAAGGAAGGAAGGTAGGCAGGACTTAGGACAGCTTGACTTTCTCCTGATTATATTACCCACTTGTTCAGCTAACTTGAATACACTGTGAAACAATTCTCTCTAGGGCTAATGTCTACACAGAGTATACCTACAGGAACCTAAATGGCTGGGCCCAGGTGGCTCATGTCTGTATCCTAACTACTCAAGAGGCTGATGTCTAAGGATCCTCGTTCAAAACCATCCTAGGCAGGAAAGTCCATGAGACTCTTATCTCCATTCCCAACTAAAAGCTCAAGGACAGCACTTGGGCCCTAAGTTCAAGCTCCAGGACCAGCACACACACACACACACACACACACACACACACACACACACACAGAGCTGAATGGTATAGGACAGTCATTAAAGGTGAGCTGTTGACACAGTGAAGAGACACAATACACCTAGAATTTATAAGACTGCTACTGTAAAAGAAACTCAGTACACTGACTTGTAGTGAACATTTATATCAATGAGTAGGCATAAACGCTGAACAATGATTCACGGTATAGTAGGCACACAAACCAATGATATAGTGTGTCATCACTGTCAAGTGGTAAGCACCATGCCAGTTGCCTTCGCTATAATTTTACCTAGCTAGTGGCACAGCAG
This sequence comes from Dipodomys ordii, assembly GCF_000151885.1. Classification (NCBI taxonomy): domain Eukaryota; kingdom Metazoa; phylum Chordata; class Mammalia; order Rodentia; family Heteromyidae; genus Dipodomys; species Dipodomys ordii. Next base: position 2,982,243 of record NW_012267398.1, on the reverse strand, counting down.
GAGACATGAGCGTTAATGCATTCACCATACTATGCGTTATGCAAGCGATGTTGTCACCAGGTGATTTTCTCATCTCTGTTGTTAGAATCCCTCGTTGAACATACAGTTCACGGTTGACTAACATGTTATTACGAAGGCTGTGATTTAAGTACTACAGGCCTAGGCCAAGTCACAAGATAAGTCCTATTGGAAAGGGATAGTGGGAGAAAAACAAGGGAGTAGGTAACCATGTGTGACAGGAAATGTATTCATTGCCTTACTCATGTAACCTTTGTACAGCACCTTTACAGTAAAATAAAATTAATTTTAGAAAAAGAAAAAGCAATTATAACTAAACCTAACAAAAACACAAAAGACTCTACAACCCTACTATTTCCTATGTGAGCTATAACTGAAACTAAATTCAGCACCCATACCCACATCTAGCCAGAACGTTTCTCCTTGGACATCTTAATCATGTCACTCCCATCACCTGGGGTGTGGGGATTATCAGTGAGCACCTCTTCCTTTAGAAAGCTTATCCATTCTCCCAGACCTTATTCAAATGCTATCTCTTTTCAGAATTTTCCCTACACCTTTACACCAGCAGTACTCTATCAGGAAGATTTTTTTTTCTTTTGTCGATTGTGGGGCTTGAACTCTGGACCTGGGCGCTGTCCCTCAGCTCTTCAGCTTGAGCCACAGCGCCACTTCCAGTTTTCTGGTGGTTAAATGGAGATAAGAGTCTCATGGACTTTCTTGCCTGGGATGGCTTTGAACTGTGATCCTCAGATCTCAGCCTCCTGAATAGCTAAGATTATAGGCATAAGCCTGGCTGACATCTTCTTTCTTAGGGGACATTTGACAAGGTCTAGAGGCATTTTTATTGTCTCAAAGGGGAAGGAGGCATCATCATCATTACAAACAAGTGGGAGCCAGAGATGTTGTTAATGGTCAGGGTACAATGCACAGGGTGATCTCCAAGAGAAATATAGCCAGCCCCAAGTAACAGTAATGCTAAGACAATCCTGTAATCCTAGAACACGAACTCTGTGAATAATCTTTCTGGATCTAGACTATCTTTATCAGATTTAGAAAACGAATATAGAGAAATCTTACTCAAGTGTGAATCTCAGGTGGAGAAAGAAGTTGTTTGTTTGCCTGTATTTATTATTATTAACAAATTTTACAAAAAGGTTACAATTCCATAAGTCAGGTTTATGAGCATACTGATTCTTTTTTTTTTGGGGGGGGGGTCGGGTTGTGGGGCCTGAACTCTGGGCCTGGGCGCTGTCCCTTAGCTCTTCAGCTCAAGGCTAGCACTCTACCACTTGAGCCACAGCGCCACTTTCTGGCTTTTTTCTTTTTGCTTATGTGGTGCTGAGGAATTGAACTCAGGGCCTCATGCATGCAAGGCAAGCGCTCTACCACTGAACTACCTTCCCAGCCTGAGCATAGTGATTCTTGATCAATGTCGCTCCTTCCATCATTTGCCCTGGTTCCGTCCCTACCCTTGAGTTACGTAGTTCATTTTTTACGTAATGTACATTGACTATAATGACCACATTTGCTACCCTTCCCCCCCCACCAATTGTGTGCCCTCCTACTTTGCCCCCAAAAAAAATACATCTTTCTACTTCCTGGTATTCATTTTGATAAACAATACATTAGTTGTTCAGAGGAGTTATATTTTTGGATTCCTACCTTAATCCTGCCCTTCGTCAGTCTGTTTGTGTGTACATGCATAAAGCATACGTGAAAAGAAGTTTTGCATATGTGTGTCCCACTCTAAACTTCAAATGTAATTACTCAGAACCGAAAGTTATTCAGAGACAGGTGTGTTGGTACCTACCTGTAATCCCAGCCACTTGGAGACATAGGTAGGAGAATTGTGATCCAAGGTTGGTCTGAGGCAAAAGCCTGAAAAATATCTTAAGCAAAAGAGGCTGGGGGCCTGGCTCAAGTGGTAGAGCACCTGTCTATCAAATGCAAAGTCCTCAGTTCAAACCACAGTACCACAAAAAAAGAGAAATTTTTCATTTGTTCATCTGGTATCTTCTTTGTCACTTTCTCTGTTAAAAAAAATTCTTTCACTTACAGTGATTACATGTTTTCCTGTTCTTTAGTACAATGAGTAGCATGAGGCTTACAATTCTCTGCCTTTTTTTTTTTTTTACCAGATCCAACATCTTCAAGATTGTCTATCTGCATGCTAAATCTATTCACATCCCATGCTTTCTAGACCACAGAAAGTACAGTAGGAAAAGAGCCAGGTCCTAAATTGGAAGGAAGTCTGGTTCAAGTTGAAAAAGCTGTGTGTCTGGTTTGACATAGAACAAAGATGTAAACCTAAATCTTCGTTTCACTTGGATCATTCATTTCCCACCCATACACTTCTTGTTTGTTGTTAAGATAGGGTCTTCCAATGTAGCCTAGGCTGCCCTTGAACTTTCGATCTTCCTTCCTCCGCCTCCTCACAGCTGGGATTTTAAAGGCATTCTCCACCATGTGTAACTTCACACAACTTTTTTACAGAGCTCTCTCTTCATAACATTTGGAGTGGGAGAATTTGGAGTGGAAGAAAGACCTCCCTCTCTGCCTCTCTCTCTCCCTCTCTCTCTCTCTCCCCCTCTCTCTCTTCCTCCCCCCCTCTCTCCTTCTTCCCAGAAGAAAATCAGCAGTGGCTGAAAGGAGTGGTCATTTTCTGCCCTAGTCTAAAAAATGTTGCAAGTTATTATTTTTTAGAATAAATATGTCTATAACAACAAAATTAACCACATAGAAACATTTCCCAAAATCTGACCTGATGAAAACCTGACCTATGTATGTGATCATCCTGAACCAGAAAACTTCAAAGAGAATAGAACCATATCTTTTTTTTTTTTAAGGCTGGAATTACAACAGATTTCAATGGAGTGGAGGAGAGAGTCATTTGGCACCCCCCCCTGCCCCCCCACCTCAGTAAGGTTGCCAGATTTACCATGTACAAAATCAGGTTTCAGATCTGAAATCTGATTTTCAGATCTGAATTAAATATGTCAGATGTAATTAGACATGAAGCATTCATTCTTTTGCTATCCAAGGCTAACTGGGCATCTGTATATTTAGTCCTTCAACATATCCAGGACATTTGGTGCCTTATCTAGAGATGTCTTTAGGTATCAAAGTAGAGGAAAAGCTGTTAGCTATGGTGCACAGAGAAGAGCCAACATTAAATTACTCAGCAATTGTGTGTGCATATACATGAGTGTGCACGCTATGGAAGTGAACCCAGACTTCCCTCATGCTAAGGACACACTGCTACTGAGCTACCCCTCTGTCTGGAGTTGTTAAAATAACTTGCTGTGAGCTTCCTGCTAATTACTTTCAAAGTTGGTCAACTTGGAGGCAAACCCAGAAAACTGGTTCCATTTCTGTGTGGCCCGGAAATGCTCCCTTCCTAAGGCAGATACACTGAAGCCATCCAAGAGTGGATTCCTCCAGATGTTTCTAGAAGAGAACACCAACCAAGCCTCTGGGTGGCCTCTGGCTGCCAGAAAAGGAAGGTATAGGATTTGGGGATACAACTTTTCATTCAAATAATTTTCTAAATCCTTTCCCCACCCCTAACTTTATTTACAGGAAAGAAAAGAAGGTTGCAAAGCTGTCTTGGAATGTGAACTCTGATTATTTCTACTCTTTCTCCCACATTTTCTTTGACCTACAAAGATATATTGTTCAAGTCTTCAGGCGAACTTAGCGTCTCAAATTTTTCAAGGCCCTCTCTGTTCTGGATGTGGGAAAGCCATCTAAAGAATTTATTAAATATTACAAAAGGAAAATGAAGGCATTGATGAATCCTACTAGAGATTATTGGGGGGGGGCGCGGTTGGCCAAATGTCAGAAGCCTGAGAAATAACAGACGTGGTGTACTGAAAATGCATTCAGACGTCAATTCTTGCCACATAAAGTTTGCTAGGAGGCCCCAAAGCAAGCAACATGGTTCATCTAAGGAAAGAGCTAGCCAAGATAATCTAATGACATAAGAATCAAATGACGCCACACACTGTCTGGTGATCCTGCTTGGTCTTATTTTCACAGCCTGAATTATTTTATTACTTCTCTTCTGAGAGTGTCTGCACTAACCCCCTGCTACTACATACCCAAACATTTTCTTAACTTAGGAGCTGAATTTTCTTAAAGGTAGTTTTTTTTAAAAAAAGATCATTCAGCATATTTATCAATTATCAGTATGGATTCTTCTTGTCAACACTGGACTGAAAGAGCATAATCTCTTTAACTATATTGCCTAAGGAAGCACTCAGACTCCAGAAAGAAATTTTCCTTGAGACAAACATAATTTGTGTGTGTGTGTGTGTGTGTGTGTGTGTGTGTGTGTGTGTGTGTGTACAATTCCTGGGTCTTGAACTTGGAGCCTGGGTGCTGTCCCTGAGCTTTTTTTGTTCAAGGCTAATGCTCTACCACTTGAGCCATGGCTCCACTTCTGGTTTTTTTGGTAGTTCATTGGCAGTAAGTATCTCATAGACTTTTCTGCCTGAGCTGGCTTTGAACTGTGATCCTGGGATCTCAGCCTCAAGTAGCTAGAATTGCAAGCATGAGCCACCGATGCCCGGCACAAAGATGGAGTTTTTCTCTTTTTCTTTCTTTCTTTCTTTCTTCCTTCCTTCCTTCTTTCCTTCCTTTCTTCCTTTCTTTCTTTGTTTCTTTCTTTCTTTCTTTTTTGTCAGTGGTAGGGCTTGAACCCTGGGCCTGGGCGCCATCCCTGAGCTCTTCAGCTCAAGGTGAGCACTCTACCACAGTGCCAGTTTTCTGGCACTAATTGGAGATAAGAATCTCATGGACTTTCCTGCCTGGGCTGGCTTTGAACTGTAATCCTCAGATCTCAGCCCCCTGTGTAGCTACAATTACAGGTGTGAGCCACTGGAGCCTAGCAAATGATGGACTTTTATAGGGCATATTCTGTAGGGAAGAGAAATAAGATGTTCCTATTTACCTGGCCCTTTGTAGACTTGGTATAACAACTTCTACCTCTCCTTATGCATTCTCTTTCTGTTATTCTTTTGGATCCAGAGATTGGACAGGACTACATCTCATTTACAGTGTTACCAGCTGTCAAATACTTCCTCTCTCAATGAATTACAAGATGACTTTTAGAATCTTCTTTGTGTCCTGCAGGGCCAGGTTTCCAAACATGTTCATGAACCCCACCTCCAATAAATTAAGTAATTAGAAGTAATTCAAGCCTAATATTATTTGGGGAAAGAAAATGCTAATCCAGGCACTGATGGCTCATGTCTATTCATGAAGCTGAGATCTGAGGACTGCACTTCAAAACCATCCCTGGTAGAAAAGTTGGTGAGACTCTTATCTCCAATTGATTGCCAGAAAACCAGAAGTGGCACTGTAGGCTAAAGGAGTAGCGTGCTGGCCTTGAGCAAGAAAGCGCTCCGAGACAGCAGCTAGGCCCTAAGTGCAAAGTACTCAGAGCTCACCCCAGCCAACAAAAGCTAGCCACGATCGTGTGAATCATTCTGCCCCTGTATCTCCCCAAAGACAACAGAAGGTCTCCCTAGCCCCTTGAGTGGGAGTATACCTTAGGATTCCTGGGTTGGAGCCCCATTAAATATATGGTGGGGGCCCCACAATTGTGACCTTCTTCAGGAAGTGTGAGGTACCATCGAAGTGAGGAGAGCTGAACTGCTAAGACATCTTTGCTAGGTCTCAGGAACCACATGGAGGATGGACAAAGATGAAGACACTCTTTCCAAGAAAAGAACAACATGTCACAATGATACCTTTCTACCATTCAAAAGGCACACAGCTCTGATAGGCATGTTTCCACTGACAAGGCCAATTTATACAATAACATGGTTTTAGAAGAACCTTGTTTGGGGAGGAAATCTAGAATGTACCAAAGGACAGTTGAATTTTACCTAGTAATAATAGTACCTATTAAATCACTTTTGGTCAGTGCTAGTGGCTCACACCTGTAAATCCTAGCTACTCAGGAGGATGAGATCTAAGGATTATGGTTCAAAACCAGCATAACAAGGAAGTCCAGCAAAAAGCCAAATATGGAAGCGTGGCTCAAGTGGTAAAGCTCTAGTCATAAGCAAAAACAGTCAAGCAAGACTGTTATGCCTTGAGCTCTAGCCCCAGTATCCAACAACAACAACAAAACCATTTTTATAGGTGAGAATTCAGGATTGAGAAATTATTTTACCAGGTAAATGTCTTGGAGTGAAATGCTTGTCTGAATTATTGGCATAAAAATGTTTTTCATCTTCCACAGAGGTCTGATTTAATGCTCAGGTTAGGAATGGAGTTTCATGCATAATTTCTGTGATTCTGGGATTCTGCTGTGAATTATGTGTTGTGTGTTCTGCAGATAATCTCCAAAAAGAAATAAGGAAATCTGGTCACAAGACACTAAAACAGAATGATATGTTCTTTCCTTTTTTTTTTTCTGGTCCTAGTGCTTGAACTCTGGGTCTGGGTGCTGTCTGTGAGCTCCTTTTGCTCAAGGCTGGTGCTCTACCACTTGAGCCACAGTTCCACATTTGGCTTTTTCTATCATTAATTGGAGATTAAGAGTCTCACAGGACTTTCTTGCCCAGGCTGGCTCAGAACTGTGATCCTCAGATCTCAGCCTTCTGAGTAGCTAAGATTACAGCGTGAACCACCAACCTCTGGTGAATGCTTACTAGCTTTTCTTGTCTCCAAATATAATCTACATAATTTGTTTATAAGAGATAAGCCATGGTACTGATAAACATGAGAACTAAGCTGGGCACTGATAGCTTAAGCCTATAATCTTAACTACTCAAGAGGCTGAGATGAGAGGATCATGGTTCAAAGCCATCTTGGGCAGGAAAGTCCTCCAGACCCTTATCTCCAATTAACCACCAGAAAACTGGAAGTAGCTCTGTGGCTCAAAGTGGCAGAGCACTAGCCTTGAGCAAAAAGAGCTCAGGAACAGCACCAGGCCCTGAGTTCAAGCCCCACAGCAAACCAAAAACAAAAAAAAACTGAGAACTGACCCAAACAAACTGATTGATAACCTAGAATGTCCTATGTCCTATGGCAAAGATGTGGAGTTTCCCATAATGTGAGGTTTCCCACAATGATCTCCACAGAGCCCAACCCCCATGGAGCCCATTCCTAGCTGACCTTTCACTTTGACACCAATTATTTCATCAAATCCAGTTCAAACAAATCAAGTCTCTCCTACTTGGAGAGACATGACTTTGGACCATAGAAAACTTCAGTCCAGTGTCACGTTGTATGTTGTGTGTGTGTGTGAGAGAGAGAGAGAGAGAGATACAGAGAGAGATAAAAAGGAGACAGAGGCAGAGAGGCAGGGACAGAGAGAAACAAAGAACAGAAACAGGACTGACAGAGGAAGAAGCAGGGAAGGAGGAGAGGGGGAAGGAGCTGGAGAAGGAGAGGGAGAAGGAGAGATCGCTAGTGCATGTAGCCCTACTGTGTGCTGGCCATTCCTCTAAGCTAAGTCATCCAGCATAATAACCAGACCAATCCTATAGAATGGTACCATTAGCACTTCCATTTACCAGACATGAGTCTGAGGCCCAGAGAAGTAGAATCACTTCTACAACATTGCTGATCTAGAGCCTGAGCCCAAGCATGTGAAATCCAAGTGCATTCTCATCATATTTCCTGGGACACCACAGAAGAATATTTACTGATGTGACCATGACATTTTTCCTTTCTCTAAAATTATATTTGACACATAGATTTCTATGTAAGATTTTTTTTCCTTCAATCTAGCATGACAAATATTTTCCCCCTGTCTTTAGAGAGTAAAGAAAACACAAAATGAATTTTCTCTCTGAAAGCTCGGAACTACTCGCAAAGCTGTTGTACCTGGTGGTGCGACAGATCTCTCTGCAACCTACAGCTGGCGTTCTAGAAGATAGGAAGCGACTCCTCCCTCTCCAGACCTGAGAGACAGAAGATAACTATTTCATTCCTGTGGTTCTCCCTCTTCTCCCCTGCACAAAATGGAGGCGCTCTGTCAGGCAATCGCCACACTAAGCTATTTACGTGCAGACAGCAGGGAGCGAACATCATGGAGTCTTCATGCTGTAAAGTGAGGCAAGTGTGTGCAGGTGCTGCGGCACCCAGCAGAAGCAGGGGTGGGTGGGAGTGGCCAGGATGGATCCTGTCAAAGGCACTACAAAAACTTGCAAGTGGGATAGAGCCTTGGCCAAGCCATGGTCAGTGATCTTGGCTCACAGTGCCATTCCCTGGTCTGCGTCTTTACTTCTTCCCACTGTTCAGCTCCTTTTCCTGCCTGTATTTGTTTCTGTGCTTCTTTCTGGGAGCAGAAGCCCTGTGGAGCTGCCCTTCCCATGTATGTATGTATAGCCACAGAGGCTAGTTTCTCCTTCCTTCTTTCCTTCCTTCCTTCCTCCTTCCCTCCTTCCCTTTCTCCCTCCCCCCTTCTTTTATTTTTCTTTCTTTCATGCCAGTACCAGGATTTAAACTCAGAACTTGGTGTTTGCTTACTGGGCTGGTGCTCCACCACATGAGCCACACCTCTAGTCCAGCTTTTGGCTAGTTTGGAGAGATGGAGTCTTGTGATCCTTTTGTGCCTAGGCTCGTTTTGATCTTCCAGATCTTATCCTCCTGAGTAGCTAAGATCACAGCTGTGGATCACTGGCACAAGGTGAGGGTTGTTTCAAATACCTATCCTCCAATCAGAAGACATGCCAGCTAAAGTGCTAAGTCAAGGCTCTCGGACACTTCATGTACCAAGTTTGCACCTTATGATTCCTGGATTTGGAGATGGGAGTAGAGAATCTCATACCACACACCATGGGGAAAGCAGGTGTGGTAGTACATGTCTGTAACCTTAGAACTCTGGAGGCTGAGACAGGAGGATTACATGCTTGAGGCCAGCTTGGACTGAAAAGAAAAAAAAATCTTCTTCATTCTAAACTCTAAAAATTGTCGCAGGTTCAAGCCACACAAGCCCATGCCACCTATGCTCCATTTACTCCATTTCCACAGCCAGCTGGGGTGCAGAGATGGGTCTTTCTATACAAGCTGCACCCATGATTTCACCGAAAAATGTCAGGGCCTGAATCTCTACAGCAGGGGCCCAGTGCCCAAGAGTGAGGGAGTCTGGGGAGGTCAAATCTATGGCTACTCAGATACTTGTTAATTTTTCATTATCACATGACTGCATCTATACCTGAGGTCTTCACAGTTGTATAGAAAAAAAAATGAGAACACTGTAAAAAAAAATGTAACATTGTAGCCAGATGCTGGTAGCACAGGCCTGGAATTCTAGCTATTCAGGAGGCTGAGATTTGAGGATCAACGTTCAAAGCCAGACTGGGCAGGAGAGTCTTTGAGACTCTTCTCTCCAATTAACCACCAGAAAACCAGAAGTGGAGTTGTGGCTCAAAGTGGTAGAGCACTAGCCTTAAGCAGAAAAGCCAAAGGACAGCACCCAGGCCCTGAGTTCAAGCCCCCAGGACCAGAAAAAAAAATAATCCATTCATTCACTGCAGGCATTTCTTGGCATTTAGTCTCTAGTGTAGTCAGAAGCATATGAGTAACCGAAGCCCGTGTTGGGTTTTAACCTGGTCAGTAGTGTTTGGGGTGGACATGAGGCAGGTGTGAAAGAGAACTATGTAGCTAATCGTGCTCAGGTGTCAACACGGCAAAATACCTTCCATAAATCTGCAGCTCAGGATTACTCAACTAGATCAACAACTTAGCAGAAAGGAAACACAGTTTCCTATGTTAACTTGCATGGTGCCTTTGAAGAGTGTTCTGAGAGTCAGGACATCCGGGTATGTATGACATGGTCCATAGATGAAGCCATTCGACCAAGAGGGCTATGGAGACATCACAACAGGGAAGTAAGTAAACACATCATATGTAACTAAAAAAGCTAGCCCGCACTTCTCATCTTAATATATTTTTAATAGCTCTCTACATTTCATGACCCTGATGTGTAAGTTAGTGAAGATTATTTTGGTACTGTGTGCTTTTTGTTTCTTTCTTGTGTGTGTGTGTGTGTGTGTGTGTGTGTGTGTGTGTGTGTGTGTGTGCTGGTACTGAGGCTTGAACTCCCTTCGTTTTTTTGCTCAAGGCTAGTACTCTACCACTTGAGACACAGCTCAGCCTTCAGCTTTTTGCTGGTTAATTATAGCTAAGAATACTTCCAACTTGTCTGGCTAGTCTGGCCTCGAACTGAAATTCTCATATTTGAGCCTGCTGAGTAGCTAGGATTACAGATGTAAGCCATCAGAGCCTGGCTCCATGTTATTTTCCTTTTTATTCTTTTTTCTTTTTTTTTAATAGTAAGTTGACAAGGAGTTTATTTAACAAAGAGAAAGTAAAAGTCTGCTTAGAAGAGTGAGAGCAATGGGAATGGAAAGCCATTGCTCCTCTATGTAAATTTTCTTAGTCAGAGATGGAAATCCATATTTCTAAAGGAAGGTACTCACTGCAGGGTCCATGTGAGAAGTTAACAGAATTAAAAGTACAAGAGAGAGAGACACAGAGAGAGAGAGAGAGAGAGAGAGAGAGAGAACACAGATGACAGCTGAAAAAAAATGCTGCTGTAGCTTTGAGGGGGAAAAAAGCCCATGCTTTATGAATTAAAGCCATGGAAAACGATCACGATGTCTAAATATTTAAAGAAATATGCTTTGCAGAGGTCATTCTGGCACAGATGTTGGACTGCTCCACATCTGGCCTTAAGAATCCGAGACCTCAGACCCTTGATGTCATCCTTTTAAGATTAGAAAGCACCACAATTTTGATTAACTTGTTTTTATGAGACGCAGGCCTGATACTCAACTATTTCTATTTCACTCTTCCATTCTTTCAAATTCACACCAAGAATTTCTTTCCTAGGACTAAAACTAAAATATTTATGTTACAGTCCTCAGTGAAAATATGCTTAAAATAATTTGGGTTTAACTGCTAAATATAGGACAGGACTTGGGGGTAGAAGATTATGCCAGCATTGATCCAAACATGGCATCGATGTGAAGAAAAGAATGTTGGTGCTTTCTGTGAAAATCAGAAGGAAACAAGAAAAAAAAATCATCACTTGCACACTAAAACTTCCAGGCCTTCTGGAAACATTTCTTCCTTTTATTTTTCTTAAAACCAAAATTAATGGCTGAACATTTTGTGAATGTTTACAAAGCAAAATTCATGAACAGGTTCCCAGCTTCTGCTAAGAACAAAGTGGTATTTTCACTGCAACTCATGGCCAGTCACACCTTATGCTGTACAAAGCCTAGGAGTTCATTCATGGAGAATACATTTGCTTACCTATTATATACGTGTGTGTGTGTGTGTGTGTGTGTGTGTGTGTGTGTGTGTGTGTGTGTGTGTGTGCAGGTCCTGAGGCTTTAGCTGTCCCCAAAACTTTTTTGCTCAAGGCTAGTGCTCAAATTCTGGCTTTTTGCTCATTAATTGGAGATAGGAGTGTCATGAACTTTTCTACCCAGGCTGGCTTCAAACTGCAAGTCTTAGATCTCAGCCTCCTGAGTATCTAGGATTACAGGTGTGAGCCACCATAACACTCTTTTACTCCATCTTGTTCTCTCCAACATACCCTTACATAATCAGCAGTCTACTCAATTTCTCTATTCCCACAATGAATGCACATCCAAATTCAACATGTGCCAAGCTCAGTCTCTCATCTTACCCTTAATCTGTTCCTACTGCAGCCATCCTCATGTTCCTTATGGTGACTCCCTCCTTCCAGTGGCTAGGTTGAAACTCTGGCTACTCCATTCCTCTGACATTGACAGGCAATCAACCCAGAAATCTTAACAGATGGATTGGATGCATACAAGTATACACCACGTACAAGTATTTCCAGAGTCTGACCACTTTTCTCCAAGCTCGACCCAGTCACCTCAGCTTTTACTTGACTATTGCAATGGTGTCTCTTGCTTTTGTCCTTGTGTCACTGCTGTCTGCCCATCTGTTACTTTTCAGACAGTTTTTGCAAATGTACACCCTTTCTCCTGCAGCCACTGTTCCTCCAACATGCCAAGCCTGAATCTGGCCTCCACCATGGGCTGTCCCTTCTGTACTACCCAGACATTCACAAGGCTTACTGGTTGGGTCAAATATTACCTTCTCCACACAGTGTAATCTGACCTTCCTGTTTAAAATTATAATTCTCAGAAATAGCACAATGATAATAATAGACTTCAAGACAAAATATAGTAAGAGACAAAGAAGATCACTTCATATTAAGAAAGGGAATGATCTGTGAAGAGCAAAGTACATTTGTCCACATACCTGCACCAAATTACAGCACACCCAGCCTTATTAGACAAACACTTCTAGACTTGCAAGTGCTGATAGACTCCAACACCAATAGTGGGAGATTTCAATACCTGACTCTCACCAATAAGGAAGTCATCCATATCAAATTATAGTTCTCCTTTCCCCAGCCATACTCAACTTTTCTGCTTCCTCTTATTTTGCTTTACCTTTCATTTCTCATAGCATTTGTAATATGGTTAAAAACTTTTGATATGGGGGGCTGGGAAGGTGGCTCAGCGGTAGAGCGCTTGCCTTGCATGCATGAAGCCCTGGGTTCAATTCCTCAGCATCACATAAGCAAAAAGAAAAAAGCCGGAAGTGGAGCTGTGGCTCAAGTGGTAGAGCGCTAGCCTTGAGCTGAAGAACTGAGGGACAGTGCCCAGGCCCAGCGTTCAGGCCCCACAACCGGACCCCCCCCAAACAAAACTTTTTATATGGTTTATTTAGTAATTGTACTTATTATTATTTAAAATACACACACCCGCCCCTTGCATGCCAGTTCCACAAGGGACATACTTTGTCTATTTGCTAATATATCCAAACTATCTAAGCAGTACCTAGCATAGTGGAAGTACTTGATAAATAGTTGTCAAGTTAATAAATGGACAATCAATGCTGGTGTTCATCAAATGGTGGGAATTCACTGTTTGTCTCCATTCATGTATCCATCCATTCATCAAAAGTGTATCCATGACACTCCCTATTCCATACTATGAGTCCATATTCCACCTTCCCGTTCGACTCTGATAATTAAAGTTTGGTGCTACCTTTGATGCAGTAAGTTACAGAGATTGGGGTATGAATAATCAAAAGTAAGAGAGCATCTGAGCCGACACTGCAAAGATGAGGATTTCCTGTGATGGCAGAAACCATCTGTTCTCAGGTGTCCAGGCCAGTGGCCAATAGCCACACAGAGCAGCAGAACAAGCACCTGGGATGTGGCTAGTGTGCTAAGAACTGAATTTTTACATTATTTTATGTGCATTAATGTAAATTCAAAAAGATCCGTGTGGTTAGTCATTACTGTGATGGACTGACTGGACAGATAGCTTTAGTTTCTCTTATCTTCTGCCCGGGGATTTTCTTAGATGTACAAGGCAAATTCTTAATTATACCACTTTTTCTCTTCTCAGAAAAAAACTGTCCTTCTTGTGGTTCCTGAAGATACCAGCTTTCAGAATTTTGATACTCTGCCAGCTAGGTTCAACTTCATATATAACATATATGGAAGGAAAGAAAAGAACAAAAGAATGGAAGGAAGGAAGGAAGGAAGGAAGGAAGAAAGGAAGGAAGGAAGGAAGGAAGGAAGGAAAGAAGGAAGGAAGGAAGGAGGAAGGAAGGAAGAAGGAAGAGAAAGAAAGAAAGGAAGGAAGGAAGAAAGAAAGGAGGAAGAAAGAGAGAAAGAGAAGGAAGGAAGGAAGGAAGGAAGGAAGGAAGGAAGGAAGGAAGGAAGGAAGGAAGGAAGGGCCTCCCTTTATATCCCAAACTGGCCTCCAACCTCCTGCCTTTCAAGTCCCCCTGGTTGTGAGCCAACACACATGGTAGAAGCACTATGTAGAGCCAGGAGCTGGTGGTTCACTCCTGTAATCATAGCTATTCAGGAAGCTGAGATCTGGAGGATCACAGTTTGAAGCCAGCCAGGCAGGAAAGTCAGCAAGTCTCTTATCTCCAATTAAAAACCAGAAAACTAGAAGTGGATCTGTGGCTCAAAGTGGTAGAGTGCTAGTGTTAAGCAGAAACGCTCAGGGACAGTGCCCAGGCCCTGAGTTCAAGCCCCATGACCAACAATAAAAAAGAGAAACCATGTCGATGTATAATGACTAATTTTACAAGTTTTAAATAGGCATCCATACTATAAATATCAAATGATAAGGGAGGCTGCTGTCCCACAGGCAGAAGAGAACTCTTCCCCTCCCTTTTGCTTTCTTCTGCAGGCTGTACAGCCTGGTAAGAAAATGAGCTCAATTTTCACCATGGCTCACCTCCTTAGCTTGAACCTTCATGCAATGAGCAATACATACAACCACACCCTGCACACCCGCAACTGGTCTGTAAAACTTATTTCAAAACATCCTCCCAAGACTTTGGAGATTACATTCTGCTTCCCACTGGGAGGTAAGAGAGTAGAAAGCAATCACAGCTTCCTCTTCCCACTGCAGTCCATTAAAACATTAAAGAAGATGTTGGGAGGGGTTTTATTTTGTTTTTTTTTTTTGTTTTCACTATCCATATAGCTGAAAAACAATAGCAAGCATTGGAAGTCCATAAATGGAGAAGATGCTTAAAGATGGGAGGCAGGTGGTATTAGAATAAAGACTCAAAACCAAAGTAGAGAATGCTTCCCGAGCTGCTTGGCCTGGCTTTAGATAGTGAAGAGGCTGGGCAGTGTCAAAGCCATTGGACAGCAGAGCCACAGCCAGGTAGACAGAACTGGGCAGGTCCTCTCCATCTGCCTGGAACCCAGAAAGCTGGAGTCAGACAATCAGTGCCTAAGCTCCCCAAGGGGAAGGAGACCACTGCCCCCATCCCCACCACCAAAGCCAGGCTCTGAGGCACCTCCCGATGGGCATCCTCACCCCTCCCAAAGAGACAGTCTCTTCAAAGAGACTGCAATACAAGTCTCAGTCACACATCCTGCCCTGGTCTCTAGGCCAGCTATGAGCACACACAGAATGGAGAATCTAATAAGAAGTTTCAGCTCCAATAATGAACACACCTAAATCACGAAGCATTGGATGAAGATTAGTGCTATTAAAAAGAGGAAAAAGTACCAGGTGTTGGTGGCTCACATCTGTAATCCTAGCTATTCAGGAGGCCGAGATCTGAGGATTGTGATACAAAGCCAGCCCAGGCAGAAAAGTCCATGAGACTCTTATCTCCAATCAACCAGTAAAATTCAGAAGTGGAGGTGTGGCTCAAGTGGTAGAGCACTAGTCTGAACTGAAAAAGCCAAGTGAATCCTGCCCATGTAAGTGTAACCCCTCTGTACAGTATCTTCACAAATAAAATAAAATACTATAAAAAAAAAGAAAAAGCCAAGTGAGGGAGTTGAGTCCCTGAGTTGAAGCCCAAATACCAAGCATTGGAAAAAGGAATTTAAAAACTAAAATAAAAGGGCTGGGAAGGTGGCTCAGTGGTAGAGTGCTTGCCTTGCATGCCTGAGGCCCTGGGTTTGATTCCTCAGCACCACATAAGCACAAAAATAAATAAATAAATGATAATCACAGAACTGTAAACCAAGCAAGACTTTTTTTTCCTCTGAGCTCATGGAAGCAAAGTCAGGACAAGGCATATTTAAGTTAGAGCATCTGTCCTTGGGAGAATGCGGTGATTCTTCCGCAAGAGAAGGAGAATGGAAGTCAAGTGTGGGAAAGAGGCAGTGTACGCTCTGCTTCTGCGCTGTGGGGATCTGAATGCCAATAGCGTTCTAGCCAGCAAAATAAATGAACATCTCCAGCAATTGTCAGCCCAGACAATGTGAGCCATTATGGGGCATTCAACAATGTCTGGTGACACTACTTGGGGTTGGTTGTCACTACTTGGGGTACCTAGTGAGAGGTCAAGGATGCAGATAAGCACCCCACCTGTATAGGGTAGCCTCCTTGGGACATGAGTCAGGAACCTCAAATGTCATCGTTGGAGGTGGAGGAACCCTGAGCAAGACCATCAGGGGTGAGATTCTCCACTACAATTTACAGAGCCTCACAGGCCGAGTGAAGTACAGTGAATGAGGATGGAAATCCAGATTGGCATATGGCATTTCTGTGTCAATTAAGTTATACTTCTGGTGGCCAACATTTTTTTTAATTTTTTTTATATTTTATTTTATTTTATTTGTGAAGATACTGTACAGAGGGGTTACAATTACATGGGCAGGATAATGCGTACATTTCTTACCAAGCATTGCAG
>NW_012267398.1:2949174-2957612 GCF_000151885.1 Dipodomys ordii | reverse complement strand
AGGGAGGGAAGGGATGGTAGGGGGAAAACAATGGAGGGGGTAACAATGCTCAATAAGAAGTGTACTCATTACCTGACTCATGTAACTGTAACCCTCTATATAGTATCTTTACAATAAAAAAATTAAAAATAAATAAATAAAAATAAATTTTAAAACATAAGAGCCTCTAGCCAGGAGCCTGTGGCTCATGCCTATAATCCTAGCTACTCAGGAGGCTGAAATCTGAGAATCATGGTTCAGAAAAGTCCTCAAGAGACTCTTATCTCCAATTAACCACTCAAAAACTGGAAGTGGTGTTGTGGCTCCAGTGGTAGATCACTAGCCTTGAGCACAAAGAGGCTCAGAGACAATGCCCAGGCCCTGAGATGAAGCCCCATAACCAACAAGAAAAAAAAAAGCCTCAAGTGCTGAATTCTTAGAGGTCACTAGGCAACATTTGAGAACAAGAGGAGACAAACAAAAGACATGCTCAAAAGCATCATGTTTGGACTCTTATTTTTCAGAATGAAAGTGCACTCATTTCTTCTGATTGCTAGAATTTTGCCATATATATTGTTGAAGAAATGGTTTTCAGTTGAATTTCCCACCAACAATATTCATTTCCCTACACCTTCACCAAACTGGATATTGAGGGGTTTTTTTCTCTTTATTAATAGTGTGTTGGTTGCAAATGCTGGTGGGGATGTGGGAAAAAGGAATCCTACTGCACTGCTGGTGGAAATGTAATTAGTACAGCCACTCTGGATAGAAGTCTGGAGGCTCCTCAAAAAACTAAACATAGACCTTCCCTACTACCCAGCCATACCACTCCTGGGCATCTATCCAGAACATCACAAACCAGGATACCATAAAGATACCTGCACATCCATGTTCATTACTGCACTATTCACAATAGCTAAACTATGAAAACAGCCAAGATGTCCTACAATTGATGAGTGGACCCCAAAAAATTTAGTATCTAGCCATTAGAAAAAATTTTATATCATTTACAGGGAAATGGATTGACCTAGTACAAATCATGTTCAGTGAGGTAAGCCAAGCTCAGAGAGACAAACAATGCATGTTTTCTCTCCTATGTGGAAGCTAGATCTAAAATATACTAGGACATGATCAATTATACAGGTCTCTCAATTATACAAGCATTCATACACAGTGAGACCAAACTAAGACTTGGCTTAGTTTTATTGTTTTTTTGGGGGGGGGAGTCCGGTCATGGGGCCTGAACTCTGGGCCTGGGCGCTGTCCCTCAGCTCTTCAGCTCAAGGCTAGCGCTCTACCACTTGAACCACAGCACCACTTCCGGCTTTTTTTTTCTTTTTGCTTATGTGGTGCTGAGGAATCGAACCCAGGGCCTCATGCATGCAAGGCAAGCGCTCTACCACTGAGCCACCTTCCCAGCCCAGTTTTATTGTTTTTATAGTCAAATATTTAAATCTTTTGCTTTACTGCTTTTTTTTAATCCCACTAGTTTTGTCTATATGTCTATCTATCCATCCTTCTTTTTTTTTTTTAATTGTGAAAATACTGTACAGAGGGGTTACAATTACATGGGCAAGATAATGAGTACATTTCTTATCAAACATTGTAGCTTCCTCCTTTGTTTCCCCTTCCCATCCCTTCCCATCCTCCCTCCGCCCCTCAAACCAATCCTCCCGCTTCCCCTCCCTCCACCACCCTGCCCCCCGCACCAAAGTTGTAAAGTTTGTTTTCAACATAATGACTTGTACATCTCATTGTTGCAATGGGTCCACCTGTATCCCTATTTAGACAATTTGTTTTTCCCCTTCCCTTCCACAAATTATACCGACTGTATCTATCTATCCTTCTATTGCTGCATATGTGTATGAATATCTTTATCTTTTTTTTGTCAGTCGTGGGGCTTGAACTCTGGGCCTGGTGCTAACCCTGTGCTCTTCAGCTCAAGGCAAACACTACTTGAGCCACAGTGCCACTGTATATGAATATCTTGTCTTTTCACACTTAAATTTCTGATCTACCACACAAATGTTGGTGTGATATAGAAATTTAGTTTCTACTTTTTCCTCAGTCATTTAAACACCATTGATTAAATAATTCATAGTTTTAGTACAGATTTGGAATGTCTCCACTAATGCACTCTAAATTCTTCTATGTTGGTCTGTATTTTTAAGACTTTCTACTCTTTTTTCCCCTTGATCTGCTCAGTTTAGTGGTTCATTTGTGTGGTTTCCATATTCATTTGGATATGTGGGAAAGCAACACTTCGAGGTTGTACTTCCAGGATTTCCTGGCTGGTTACGTGGATTTACTGCTACAGCTGCAGTTAGGAGCTTGAAGGAGAGTATTGAAAATATGTAAGTATTTTTTCAAAGTGCACAAACTTGTAAAAGTCCTAAAGCAAATACTTTTATAGGAAGCATTCATCACCCTTCTTTAGATGGAGTGAGAGTGGTCACTGTTTGAAAGAATGTTAGCAGTGGGGAGGGGGGAGGGAGGGGTCAGGAATTTTCCAGTCCACAAGATGCATATTTACCTGGCTCATTAAGGCCACTCAAGCATTAAGAATGAAAAGCCAGACTCCAGTGGCTCATGCCTATACTCCTACCCAAGAGGATCAGATCTGAGGATTGTGATTCAAAGCCAGTCTGGGTAGGAAAGACAGTGAGATTCTTATCTCCAACCAAGCACTAAAAAGCCGGAAGTGGAACTAGAAGTGGCTCATGTGGCAGAGTACCAGCCTTCAGTGAGAAAGCTAAAAGACAAACATCCAGACCCTGAGTTCAAGCCCCAGTATTAGTACTTAAAACAAAACAAAAAAAAGATTTAAGAATGATGAACATGAGTGTATAGAATGAATTCTCTTTCCAATGCTTTTTGTTAAAGTTAAAATTATCATGTAAATGAAAGACTGTCACTTAATAGTTTTCCCTTTGCAGCACTCGATGGGCTTGTTATAAAGACCAGGCGTTTGAGCCTTTTGATCATTTTTGTTTCTGCTGCATTTTTCTGTGTCTTCAATCATGCTCCTCCGCTGCCAACCCCCTTTCTAATAGCAGCCCCTCTTTACCCCACATGGGATCTCCAGACCAATCCCTGCTCTCCACACTAGAGCCCCCACAGTTCGTGTAGCTTGTTAGTCATGAAGTATTGAAATTGCCATTGCTTCTACTCTATCCCCTGTCACAGAATAGAAATAATATAATATTAACACCAGTTTCTATATTAGCACCCAGTCTCTAACTGGGCCTAACACATGAGTCTCAAGAAAACACTACTGGTGTTATAGGCTCACACCTATAATCCTAGCTACTTAGGAGGCTGGGATCTGAGATCAAGGTTCCAAGACAGCCTGGGCAGGAAAGTCCATGAGACTTTTATCTTCAATTAACCACCTAAATTCTGGATGTGGAGCTGTGGCTCAAATAGTAGAATGTTAGCCTTGAACAAAAAAAAGCTCAGCCGGGCGCTGGTGGCTCACGCCTGTAATCCTAGCTACTCAGGAGACTGAGATCTGAGGATCACGGTTCAAAGCCAGCCTGGGCAGGAAAGTCCGTGAGACTTTTATCTCCAATAAACCACCAGGAAGTGGCGCTGTGGCTAAAGCGGTAGAGTGCTCGTCTTGAGCTGAAGAGTACAGGGACAGTTCCCAAGCCCAGAGTTCAAGCCCCACGACTGACCAAAGAAAAAAAAAAGCTCAGGGATAGTACCCAGGACCTGACTTCAAAACCCCAGGACTAATATGAAACACACACACACACACACACACACACACACAAACACACACACACACACACTACTGAATGAGAGAGAACCTACTAAACATTCACTCAGTACTTGAGTTTGGCAGCAGATTGCTTTGACATTGTATTTGAACTCTGATCCCTGACTCACAGACTCCAGGATTGCTTCTCCTCCACAAACACTGTATTCTCCAGTCCCACCTTGCAGCCCTTGTCTCCTTGTTCCAGCTGATAACCTTGTCCAGACAGTGCTGGATCTGAGCCACGCACCACCAGTCTACATAAGACCGCATTGCTGCACAGTAGGCTGTTGATGCCAGCTGTCCACTTGGACCAGTCTTCACCATTGAATTCCACTGGGACCTGGGTGTGCTCGGTCATGATCCCAGTTCAGCTCCAGACCAGCTGTCTTTCCAGTTCCGAGGCCTAAGCCTTGCCTGACTGAATTTCAAGACATGTTCTTCGAGATGAGCAGATGGAGATCCATTCCATAGCCCAAATCCTTCTCCCCTGTCACACAGTAACAGCAATGGCACGGTAGAAACCCCACTCCTGTGAAAGTGTTTGGAAACAGAACTTGAACTAACAAGCTGGGCACCAGGTGGCTCATTCCTGTAACCCTAGCTACTCAGGAGGCTGAGATCTGAGAATCAAGGTTGAAAGCAAGTCTACAAGACTTTAATCGCCACTGAATCAGCAAAACATTGGAAGTGGAGATCTGGCTCAAGCAGTAGAGAATCAGCCTTAAACAAAAGTACAATACTGGCACATACACACACACACACACTCTCTCTCTCTCTAATAATTTGAAATAACAATATAATCCATGCACAAATCACACTATAGAATTCTAGTCTTTCGTCCATATGATGTGGCAAGCAAGAGCTCTGTTTTTTCTCTCATCTCTCTGGTCTTTCAGAAGAACAAAATTCATACTTTCTGAGAAACTACGAGTCACTGTCTTCTGCCCCTCCCCCAGTCCTCCCCCCCCACCCCCCGCCCCCCTTGGCTTGAGCTCATCCTCTCACATGCTTCTTTTTGGTGAGAGTCCATCCCACGACATCACCAGGAACACATGTGTCCCCATGGGACTTTATTGCCTGGAAGATATGGATGATGATGTCAATAAAGGCCTCCTTCAAATCTGGAGCAAGTGACGGGAGCAAGCAAGCTGGGTTGAAATAAGGCAAGAAGCAAGCCACTTCACCAGACATTTCCTCGTGGAGCCATGCAAAGAGAATGGACCCTGGCCAGGAAGTTTAGTAGTATTCATCAGCTGGAACTGTCAGCAGAAGCAGTAATGAAATGACAGCTGTTGCTCTGCTACTTGTAGGGAGAGTCGAGCCATCCTGCCTCCAAAATAGATTTCTGAGGATGAGAGCATTTCCAGCTAATGAACTCCAATAAGAGCCTGGCTGTGGTTTTTGTTTCAGACTTTTTTTTTCTCCAAGAATTTAGTGCAAAGATAATTGGTAAATAGATGCCAATCTGGTGTGTCAATAGTTGTATCGGTACTACTGTTCTGTAGAATGTTCTAGCTTTTTCATGGAAATACATCTATACTGTGTGAATCAGAGCGAGAGCTCAGGTCTTAATATGGCATTGGTCACTGAAACTAATGAACATTTAGATATTGACTGATGTAATGCAGAAGTAATAATATCGCCATGAAGGGAAAAGAGAAAACTAAGAAGCAGGAGAAAGATTCACTCATGGTCCCTGAGTATTATTGCCATGTTTATGGGAAAAAAAAAAGTAGGCTTAGTTCTTCAATAAAAACTGATCAGAGGGGCTGGGAAGGTGGCTCAGTGGTAGAGTGCTTGCCTTGCATGCCTGAGGCCCTGGGTTCAATTCCTCAGCACCATATAAGCTGGAAAAAAAAAAAGCTGGAAGTGGCGCTGTGGCTCAAGTGGTAGAGTGCTAGCCTTGAGCTGAAGAGCTGAGGGACAGCGCCCAGGCCCAGAGTTCAGGCCCCATGACCGGACCCAAAAAAAAAAAAAAGAAAATTGGCATTAGAAACAGTTCTGGCTTTTTTGCTGGTTTATTAGACATAAGTCTCAAGGATTTTCCTACCCTTACTGGCTTTAAACAGCAATCTTCCAGATCTCAGCTTCCTGAGTAGTTAGGATTACAAGCACGAGGCACCAGTGCCTGAAAAAAACATAAACATACTTTGTGTTTTGCTTCTTTTTATTTAATATATTGTTGAATTAAATAGTTATTTTTTCTCTCAGATCTGATGTCCTCAGAGATTGTTATTATGTGAATATTGAATGTCATTTTAAACTCCACTTTTTTGGAGGGTGGGGGCAGTACAGGGATTTGAACTCAAGGCCTGGGTGCTGTCCCTGAGCTCTTTCGCTCAAGGCTAGCACTCTACCACTTTGAACCACCGTTTCATGTCTGGTTTTTGAGTGGTTAATTGCCTAGGCTGGCTTTGAACTGCGATCCTCAGATCTCAGCCTCCTGAGCGGCCCACCTGTCACTTAGCTTTCATGCTAAAGGCTGGCATTCTGCCCCTTGAGTCACAGCTCCACTTCCAGATTTCTACTGGTTAACTGGAAATAAGAACTTCACAGGCTTTCCTGCCCAGGTTGACTTCAGCTATTCAGCCTCTTGAGTAGCTGGGATGACAGGTGTGAGCCCACAGTGCCCGGCTCTACTTGTCTTGGTTAGTAGTTCTCTATTATTAAACATGTTTGTTTCCAACTTTGCACTGTAACAAAGTTGCTGCAAATAAAGCTATGATTCATTCCATGTTTTCAGCTAAATTCACACCGTTTGCTGTCACCTCCCACAACACCAGAACCAGAAGTGAAGGCAGCAGTAACCAACTAGATGCCAGAAGCAACCATCTCTCGCTTTCAAGCTTTTAATAATAGTTACAGCCTGGTAACTCACACCTGTAATCTAACTACTCAGGGCTGAGACCTGAAGATCTCCTTCAAAGCCAGTCAGGAAAGGAAAGTCTGTGAGATTCTTACCTCCAATGAACCAGCAAAAAGCTGAAGTGGAGATATGGCTCAAGTGGTAGAATGCCAGTTTTGCAAGAAAAAGACAAGTGAAAATATGAGGTCCTGAGTTCAAGCCCTAGTACCAGCAAAAGAAATAAAATTAGCAATCATTCCTGTGTCCTATGTTACTTGCATGTAATCCCAGCAGTTGGAGGGTAAGGAAGCAAGACTGAAAGTCAAGGATAATATGTGCTATGCAGCAAAATCCTCTGGCAAAAGTAATTGTGGAGCCTGGCGCCAATGGCTCACACCTATAATCCTAGCTACTTAGGAGGCTGAGATCTGAGGATCGCAGTTCAAAGCCAGCCTGGGCTGGAAAGTCCGTGAGACTCTTATCTCCAATAAACCACTAGAAAACCGGAAGTGGCACTGTGGCTCAAGCTGTAGAGCACTCGCCTTGAGCTGAAGAGCACAGGGACAGCGCCCAGGCCCAGAGTTCAAGTCCCATGGCCGACTCCCTCCCCCCAAAAAAGTAATCATGGGGGCTGGAACGTGGCTTAATGGTAGAGTGCAATAACCATTAAATTTCTTTATAATAATAAAAATAAACTCCAAATGAACACAATAGTTAATATATTATCCTATTTAATGCCATTATTTCTGTTATTCAGTTTAATTGGGCTTTAAAGAGCATTGGAGAAATTCCTAGACAATTTCTTCTGTAATTAGATGCAGCTCACACACACATGGGAGGAGATACATATAACCTTCCATTTATCTGTGAACCAAATTAAACAAATCAGTCATCATTGGTGAAGGAAGTAAGTTGAATTAAAGAAAGGAATTGCACACCAATCTTATGTAGAATATAATCAAGAATATTTTAGAAAACAGTACCCACCTTATTCCATATAAACAGATGTGCTCATGCACACACAGTTCTGAGGCTTGAACTCAGGGCTGGGCACTGTTCTTGAGCTTCTTTTGCTTAAGCCTAGTGCTCTACCACTTGAGCCACCGCTCTACTTCTGGCTTTTTCCTTGCTTAATTGGAGATAAGAGCCTCTTGGGCTTTCCTGCCAGGGCTGGCTTCAGGCCACAGTTCTCATATATCATCAGCCCCTTGAGCAGCTAGGATTACAGGTGGAACCACCGATGCCAAGCCCATGTACATATTTTAAAGACCCATTTATAAATCTCCTTTTAAGGCAAGGCCATGACGCCAGTTCACTTATGAACAGTTTCTGGAAGTTATCTGAGTACTTTGTGTAAGCAAGATTCCAACCTTTTCTTAGCATATTAAGCATATTTTACAATCAAACACTAGCTTTACTCTGGTTAGTCTTGCAGAAGAGATTCCTTCCAAAACAGCTTCCCCAGAGGAGTGAGGGGTCCAGGAGCTCTCCCTGGGGACCCCTGGCTGGACACACTGGTCTCCCATAGCACTGAGGCAGGAGGACGGAAGGGAGCACTGGCCTCTCTCCACCCCCTGACACAGGTGTGAGGCTTCTTGGTGGTGCCAAAGCCTTGATGAGAGAAATGGTGGCTACTACTACAAGGCCAGTGATTATTCTCGATTCTGTAAATTCATACCTCAGCCATCTCTATCAGAATCCACCAACGTTAATGTGAAACATTTTTACATTTCTTTTTTTTTAATTGTGAAAATACCGTATAGAGGGGTTACAATTACATGGGCAAGATAATGAGTACATTTCTTATCAAGCATTGTTGCCTCCTCCTTTGTTTCCCCTTCCTATTCCTTC
>NW_012267398.1:2946657-2948266 GCF_000151885.1 Dipodomys ordii | reverse complement strand
TATCTCAATGTTGTTTTGATTTGCATTTCTTTTATGGCTAGATAGGTTGAGCATTTCTTCGTGTGTCTATTGGCCATCCTTCTTTCCTCTTCAGAGAAGTTTCTCTTTAAGTCTGTGAAACAGGTTTTTCAGAGTCATTCGTGAAAGGAGAAAACAGCTCAAAGCACTGAGCCTCGAAACCCTTTCCTGGATGGATTCCCTCAGCAGCTTGATCAGTTTCATGCTAGGCAATGATCAAAGCCTCATCTTACCCCTGCACCTGCTCCTCACCTGCATGACCTGCTCATTCATGTGTCTCTTTTAAAAATAAAAACTATCAATTTATATTTTGATAATAACAGTACACAGGAAGTAAGACACAATCAAGAAATATTGGAAGGCCAGACATCAGTGGCTCACACCTATAATCCTAGCTAATCAGAAAGTTCAGATCTGAGGATCACGGTACAAAACCAGCCAGGGAAGACAAATTCAAGAGACTCGTATCTCCAATTAACCAGCAAAAAGTCAGAAGTAGAGCTTAAGTGGTAGAACATCAGCCTTAAGTAGAAAAAGCCAAGCAAGAGCACTAGGTCTTGAATTCAAGCCTAAGTACTGGTACACACACACACACACAGAGTTATTGAATACTTCCAGTGATTACACAGAATGGCTTATGCACCTTGTTCTAACAACTCTGTTCTAGCAACTTTCCTCCTAAGAATTTTTGTTGTTGTTGTTGGTTGCATAGCTTGAGCTCTTCAGCTCAAAGCAAGTGCTCTACTACTTGAGCCACAGCCCCACTTCCAGTTTTCTGGTTATAATTGGCAATAAGAGTTTCATGGACTTTCCTGCCTGGGCTGACTTTGAACTACAATCCTCAGATCTCAGACTCCTGAATAGCTAGGATTATAGGCATGAACCACCTGCACCTGGCTACGAAATCTTTATTTTTAATTTAATTTTATTGTCAAGGTGATGTGGTTACAGCTACATACTCCTTAGAAATGTTATCAAGTATAAAGAACTATGTGAGGCTCCTTTCTGTAAAAATAAAAATAAATTTTATAATATACAAATTCGAGCCGGGCGCTGGTGGCTCACGCCTGTAATCCTAGCTACTCAGGAGGCTGAGATCTGAGGATCGCAGTTCAAAGCCAGCCCAGGCAGGAGAGACCATGACACTCCTATCTCCAACAAACCACCAGAAAACCGGAAGTGGCGCTGTAGCTCAAGTGGTAGAGCACTCGCCTTGAGCTGAAGAGCTGAGGGACAGTGCCCAGGCCCAGAGTTCAAGCTCCACGACTGACAAAAAAAAATACAAATTCAATGCAATTCCTATTAAAATCCCAATGACGTACATCACTGAAATACAGAAAACAGTCTAAAAATTCAACAAATGACCTAGAATAGCCAAAACAATTCTAGGGAATAAAGACAACATGAGAGGGATATCCATGCCGAACTTCAAACTCTACTACAGAGCTATAATAACAACGACAGCATGGTACTGGCACAAAAACAGACCCGAAGACCAATGGAACAGAATAGAAGATCCAGAAATAAATCCACAGGCCTACAGCCAGCTGATATTCGACAAAGGAGCCAAAGACATACAATGGAAGAAACA
>NW_012267398.1:2892930-2937157 GCF_000151885.1 Dipodomys ordii | reverse complement strand
CTCAGCACCACATAAGCAAAAAGAAAAAAGCCGGAAGTGGTGCTGTGGCTCAAGTGGTAGAGCGCTAGCCTTGAGCTGAAGAGCTGAGGGTCAGCGCCCAGGCCCAGAGTTCAGGCCCCACGACCAGACCCCCCTCCCCCAAAGAAAAAAAAATTTTTAAATTAAAAAAAAACCTGATCAGAGAAGTGGAGTTGTGCCTCAAGTAGTGGAGCGCTAGCACTGAGCACAAAAGCTCAGGGACAGTACCCACAACCTGAGTTCAAGCCTCAGGACCAGCACCCAAAAAAATGAAATAAATAAATAATCAGTAGCCAGGTACTGGTGGCTTACACTTGTAATCCTATCTGCTTACTGTGAGATCTGAGGATTGAGGTTTGAAATCAGTCTAAAATCCAAAAGACTCTTAACTTTAATTATCCACTAAAAAGCAAAAAAAAACGGCTGGGCCCTGGTGGCTCATGCCTGTAATCCTAGCTACTCAGGAGGCTGAGATCTGAGAGTCACAGTTCAAAACCAACTCAGGAAAGAAAGTCTGTGAGACTCTTATCTCTAATTAACCACCAGAAAACCAGAAGTGTCGCTGTGGCTGAAGCATAGAGCACTCGCCTTGAGCTGAAGAGCTCAG
The DNA here is from genome assembly GCF_000151885.1 of Dipodomys ordii. Classification (NCBI taxonomy): domain Eukaryota; kingdom Metazoa; phylum Chordata; class Mammalia; order Rodentia; family Heteromyidae; genus Dipodomys; species Dipodomys ordii. The sequence continues at coordinate 2,936,532 of NW_012267398.1, read as the reverse complement.
AGACAGAGCCCAGGCCCAGAGTTCAAGACCCACAACTGACCAAAAGCAAAACAAAGCAAAAACAAAAACAAATATTTTCTCTGATATGTGAAAAATCTGTTCTGTAGAATTTCAACCACACAGAGCCCATTCAAAAATTTAATTCCATAGATGCTACCTAAAAACATAGATTATATAATTTCTGCCGGGGGCCAGTGACTCATGCCTACAATCCTAGCTACTTAGGAGGCTGAGATAAATCTATGAGACTCTTATCTCCAATTAACCAGGAAAAAAGCCATGTGACTCTGTATATCATCTTTATAACAACAATTAAAAAATTAAATTAAAGACATGTGAACACAACACCAGAGTGCCAGACTTGAGAGAATAAGCTAAGAAATAGCACCCAGGCCTTGAGTTCATACCCCAGTATCGACACAAAAAGATAAATAAGTAAAATAAAAAGTTTTCAGGTACCTCAATTTCACTAGACAGACCAGTTTGTTTTCACTGCACCTGCTACCACAGAAGGGAACTGATTAATCCCTTCCTGGTGTTACTCACTTGGTGAGAGGGGTCAGGGGGTGCTATGAAAGAGCAGACAGAATCACAGGAAAAATGGAAGAAGGAGAAACCAGCCAGACTCACAGGGGAAGGTCAAGGGTCTAAATGAGAGAGTTGAGTCTGTGGTTGGACTGTCTATAGCAAAGTAAAGAGAACATTGTCCCAAAGGAGTGCATAAAGTCTTATATTGCCCTCTCCAAAACAGCCAGAACCGAAGCAGCATAGTTCTTGGGAGGAAGGATGCAAGGAGTATAGGTTCTCTCCACTGGTTCACTAGATGCAAATGCAGGAGAGACAGGACCCCAGTCCTGGCAAAGCCAGCTGCCACAGCCCCCCTGACTCCCAGTGTTCAAACAGGGGAGCAGCTGCACTCAACACCTCCAAGTCTCCGAGTGAGCTCCAGAATAGCAAAGTGATTCAGAGATTAGGAGCACAGGCTGCGGAGCCCAGCTGCCTGGACTCTGCCCAGCTCTGCCACCTGCTTGCTGGGAAGGGCCCTCCGCCTCCCTTATCACTAAAACAGAGTGGGGGTGGGGAGAGATCTGCTGTGTGGGGATGTCAGTCCTTCCTGAACGACAGGTACCATCATGCTGATTCTAATTGGGGTAGAAAGAGTGAGAGACTGAGATTCAGAGACTTCAGTTGGAGTCCTTGTTCCATGTCTGCCTCTTCCCAAGTGACTCGGGAGCAGAACCGCTGCATGCAGAAGGCATCTACGGATACTGAAAGGCAGGCAAGCAATGATCTGGGGGTTCAGCTCACTGGACACCAGAAATCCAGACACTGGAAGACGTGGAAAGAATCCATCTCCAAGTTCCTGACCCAACACCACCTGCACAGGACTCTGCAAGTTCTTCCCAGTGACTTGGGCAGGCACTAGATGGAGCCCTGGATGGAAATGATAACCACACAAAAGCTTCCAATGCAAGTCAACAGTGGGGACCCCTCTCCTTGAATAGGAACTTATGCGGGAAAAGCCCAGATAACTGTGGATTTTCAATCTCCCCGGAAAATGTGGATCCAAACTCAGTGGTCCCATGGCTCCTCTCAGATGATGTCAGGTCCCCAAATGAGTCTACACACTTCCGCTCTCTTCAGCTTCCTTCCAGGTAAGGAAGCCAGGTCTAAAACTATGGAGCCATTGAGAGTGTGGAATTCATGGCTGCCACCTACTTACTGTCAGACCCAGCGCAGAAGTGCCAAGAAAGCTAGGAAATCTTACCAAAGTCTCAGAGAACACTGAATGAATGTGATCAATTGTTAATGGCTTCCCTCTAAGAGGCATTAGCGGAAGACTAATGTGAAAATTCTCTCTCCATGTTGTTGCCAAGAAAAAATGTCGAATAATTGAAGGAGAAAACAAACAAACAATACTTCCAGAAGCCAACCAATCAAGACCTTGGGCTCCAACAGATAGAACACTAATGGTTTTCTTTCCTCTTTTCACACCCGTAGGTCTTATTCCAAAGAAACAGGAAAGAGAGAAGTGTGAGTTTATTACAAGAAAGAAGAGACATCATGTGAATGCAAAAGAAGACCTTGATGAAATTTAATACATCTCTGCCATAAATTGTTTCCCCTGGTCTGAATTACACAGCTCAACACTGCACATTTGCTTCAGAAGATTTTTAGCCTATTCATGGAGCAGGAGTACAAGTCCTGTGCATTGACTAATAATAAATGTGGATGTGGATGCACTGGGAGAGGATTTAGGGTGTGCCTGTATGGTGGTGACAAGATACTCTTTAGGGGTACTGAGTTTCAAACTTAGGGCTTCCTCCTTGCTAGGCAAGTGCCCTACCACTTTAGCTATGCACTCCTAGTCCTTTTGTGCTTTAATTATTAGTCTTGGATAGGGTCTTGTATGTTTTGCCCAGAGCTAATCTCATACCACAATCCTCCTATCTATACCTACTGAGTAATTGGAACTACAGGCATATGCTACTGTGCCTGATTGACAATTTTAAACTCGTAGAATTTCTCAGAGTCTAGAAATTCATCCTGCTATCTGTGCTCGTTCCACATGGAATATGCACTTTCTTAGCATTATTTCTGGCCACTGGCATAAGAAAAGACAAACTGGTATCTATACCCCAGTAAAATTTCACTAGAGCTATTTGGCTTCTCCTTCAGATAATCTGGAAGTTAAATGCCAGACATTTAAATAGAATTAAAAAAAATACTGTTCCAAGATGGGTGCTTGTGGCTCACACCTATAATCCTAGCTGAGGATCTGAGATCACAGTTCAAAGTCAGCCCAGGGCAGGAAAGTCCATGAGACTCTTATCTCCAACCACCAGAAAACCAGACGTGGTGCTGTGGCTCAAGTGGTAGAGTGCTAGCCTTGAGCTGAAGAGCTGAGGGACAGAGCCCAGGCCCAGAGTTTAGGCCCAGGACTGACCAAAAAAACAAAACAAAACAAAAAACCAGTATTAGTACGAAAGCTAGAAAGAAAGAGGGGGGAGGGGGAAGGAAGGAAGGAAGGAAGGAAGGAGGGAGGGAGGGAGGGAGGGAAGGAACTTAAATCTGAGTTTTTCGCACAGTGACAAGATAATTGCCTACTGTGTAAGAGGTCCTCTCAAACCCCAGCACCTAGCACCAAGTACCAAGATAGACAGACAGATAGATAGACAGACAGACAGACAGATATGATATGATATGATATGTAGACAGACAGAGAGGCAGATAGAGACAGGCAGACAGGCAGGCAGGCAGGGCATCTCCTGGAGTCCTGCAGTTACTATGAGAAACAGCATCATCCACATCAAGTGCTTAGCACCATACCTGGCACACAGTCATATTCAGTGTATAGTGTATCATCCATTATGCTCTCCTGGCTGTGGGGTGGGGGTGGGGGTGCCACATGGAGAGCATGAACCAGAAAGGCCAGGCGGCCCAGGCATAGGAAAGGAAAAACCCGACCCTCTTCCCCTGTGACTGGCTTCCTCAGTGAGCACTCTCCCTCATGGTGGACAGGAAGAGCTTAAGTCTGCAAAAATCTTTCCAATCAATAAGACAAGGTGCAGTAACTCCATTGCCTTGGTAACATCAGCAATCTACTCTTTTCAAACGTATAAACTCTGGTCTCACATCTTTAGAATGTTTTCGTTGGGGGTTGGTTGTTATTTTTTCTGTGCTGGGATTGGGGCTTGAACTAAAGGCCAAGGTGCTGCCCTGAGCTTTTGCACTCAAAAGTGGTGCTCTACCACAGGAGCCATAATGCCTCTTCCAGCCTTTTAGGGGGTTCATTGGAACAAATTAATGAGGGTCTCGGGGACTCTCCTGCTCAAGTTGGCTTTGAATTGCCATCCTCAGAACTCAGCCTCCTGATTAGACAGGATTACAGGTGTGAGCCACAGGGGCCAGTCTTCCTAGACAATTATTTGATAAGGAAATCATTTGGTTACCTCTGCTATGTTCGTTTCAGGACTTTCTTACACCTCTCCTTCACAAAGATAAGGTGCAGGTTATTTATTTATTTAAAGTAATTTGGAAGGCCTAATGCCAGTGGCTCACACCTGTAATCCTGGCTACTGAGGAGGCTGAGACCTAGAGGATTGAGGTTCAAAGCCAGCCTAGGCAGCAAAGTCTTGGAGTTCAGCAAAAGGCCAGACTGAAGGCATGTTTCAAGTGGTAGAGTGCCAGCCACGAGCTAGAAAGCTGAGCAAGTATGAGTGAGGCTCTAAATTAAAGATATGGTACTGTCATCTACACACACACACACTCATTATTTAGTTAGATGATTACCAAGCAAGGAGAAAGACTATTTTCAAATGCAGACATGTAAAGTTTTTCACTAGTTGAAATAACAATTGTCATTTTCATGTTTTTTTTGTGTGTGTAAGTAGGTAGGTAACCGCATTTAAGCAAAAAACGAAAACTTCTTAAACCTTAGGGGCTCAATGAAAGTCAGATCACTCAAGGTAAGTTCAGCATTAACTTTAAAAATTCTTTTCAGTGTGTCTTCCCCAGGCCTCAGAAACACATAAATCATCCAATATTATTCACATTGACACCATTACCCAAAAAAGGAAAAGCAACACAAACCTTCTTTTGATTTCTCAGTGCTGCTGTGGCTGAGAAGAAGCACTCAGGGAGAGAGACACCCAGTGCTGCTTAGCAGGGCTTGTTCCTCTGCTTCTCCACCCAGAGTTTCTCAGGTTCTGCAATCAGGGAGCTACCAGCCCACTAAATCTGTTTGATTCATGTTTGACTTTCCCTCTAAGTTCGGCCACAACAGGCTGCCTGGACTTAGAAACTGAGCTCTCCGGCTATGACCACGAAGATCTAAGAACTGTGTTCTGCCTGCAGCGTTTTCCCTTCTCAAATTAGCTACTGAGGAACATGGACCATTTAAGGAAAAACGAGAAGGGAACACAGTAGATTTTCCTGAGGTTCTTATAGTTTTCCACTAGAACCTTAATAATATATTCTCGAAGAACTAGTTCCTTTCTTCCTTCTCTCTTCTTTTTTCTTCTTTCATTCTCTTTCTTTTTCTTCTGCTTTTCTGTATTCCCTTCCTTCCTTCCTCCTTCTCTCCCTTCTTTGCTTCCTTCCTACCCCTTCTCCTTCTCTTCCTTCTTTCCTTTATCCCTCCTACTTTCTTTTTTCCTTCCCTTCCCTTTCTTTCCCTTTCCTTTTCTCTCTCTTTTTTTCTTCCCTCCTTCCTTTCCACAATACTTTCACTGGAGAATGATAATTCCAGAACTCAATTTGCCTTGTCTTTTAAAGACTTTCTTTCAATTGGGTAAACTAAAAGTAAAATTGACAGGCCTTGTCCATAATTATCATACATAAGATTTATTGCTACTAAAGCTGTTAAGAAATGGCCTTACTTAATCTGGATGATTCATGCACTTTTGTTAAATTAGGCATACAGAATATTATGCATCCAAGCACAGAAACGGAGATCTTTATGATATAACACACTTTTTTTCTTTCTAAAATATATTAGTCATTTTTAAGAATTGATAGAATTAAGAATAGTGAATGGAAGCTGAGTGCTGGTGGCTCACACCTGTAATCCTTGCTACTCAGGAGGCTGAGATCTGAGGATCACAGTTCAAAGCCAGCCCAGGCAGGAAAGTCCGTGACTCTTTTTTTTTTTTTGGTCCAGTCATGGGGCCTGAACTCTGGGCGTGGGCACTGTCCCTCAGCTCTTCAGCGCAAGGCTAGCGCTCTACCACTTGAGCTACAGTACCACTTCCAGCTTTTTTTTTCTGCTTATGTGGTGCTTAGGAATCAAACCCAGGGTGTCATGCATGCAAGGCAAGCGCTCTACCACTGAGCCACATTCCCAGCCCTCCGTGAGACTCTTATCTCCAATTAACCATCAGAAAACTGGAAGTGGTGCTGTGGCTCAAGTGGTAGAGCACAAGCCTTAAGTGGAAGAGCTGGGGGACAGCTCCCAGGCCCAGAGTTCAAGCCTCACGACAACAACAGCAAAAAAATAATGAATGGAAAGAATTCATTTTTAGCTAGGCACTGGTGGCTCACACCAGTGATCCTAACTACTCAGGAGGCTGAGATCTGGGGATCAGGATTCAAAGCCAACCCAGGCAAGAAAGCTTTCGTGAGATTCTCATCTCCAATTAACCACCAGAAAACTGAAAGTGATGCTGTGGCTCAAAATCGTAGAGCACTGACCAAAGTGATTCTGTGGCTCAAAATGGTAGAGCACTGACCTTGAGCAAGTGCCCAGGCCCTGAGGTCAAGCCCCATAATCAAAAATAATAACAACAAAAGAATTTTTTTTGTTTGGTCAGGTTGAAGTTAGTATGACATGACTGTTTGGGGTCTTTTTAAACTTGTTTTGTTTTTGTTTGCTAGAAGTTGGGCTGGGTGCTGTTCCTGAGCTTTTGGCTCAAGGCTGGTGCTCTACCACTTGAGTCAGAGATACATTTTTGGCTTTTTGTGGTTAATTGGAGACAAGAGTCTCTTGGACTTTTCTGACCAAACAGGCTTTGAACCTCAATCCTCAAATCTCAGCCTCCTGAACAGCTAAGATTATAGGCGTGAGCTACCAGCGCCCAGCTGGGTCATTTCATTTTTATCTGTTAGTAGGTCAGTAAAACAAAACAAATCACTTAAGGAAAGAAATAGAAAGACGGTAAATTTAACACAGTGTTCCGTCAGAAAAGTCTCCATTGTATTTGTGGGCAAGATGGGAGGAGGAGACTGGGGGAAAGTGAAGGAAGAGGTGACATTTCACAAAACATACTCACTGCCTGGCTTACAAAATTATAACTCCTCAGCACAACACCTTAATAATAAACAATTAAATTATACATTTTAATAAGTCTCCATTCTCTATACTGCATATAAACAAACACACTTTATCTCTGAGTGCAAATAGAGAGAACATGGAACAATCTATATTGTGAGTGATTGCTTATCCGCTTTAATAATGCTTCTTTCTCGAAGACAGCATTCACTGATAAGGAAGGGCATGAAGCAGAAATTCCAAGCTGAAGTATTGGCTGCCATTCAAACTGTGTGTGCTTCAAATACTCAGCTGCAAAGACTGTGCCAATCAACAGTCTAAATTTAAAAGTGTATTATTCTGTCTATCCTATGATCTGTGATACAGAATTCACAAATTATTGATATCCAAGATTTTGTCTTTCTTTTATATTATCTTTAAGTAATTGTACAAAGAAGTTGCCATTCAACAAAGCAGTTTATGAATACAGTGCATCTAGGTCAATATTCCCCCTTTGAGAATATGGCTTATATGAGATTTTTCTGTATATCAAACAGTAAAATAAATAATTGCACTAAAAATGTGGCAATAAAGTAATGGCAGAATAATTTATTGAAAAATCTACCAGGGCTTGCATAGCATGCATGAAGCCCTGGACTTGATTCTTCAGTTAAAAAAAAAAAAAACAGGAAAAACCAGAAGTGGTGCTGTAGATCAAGTAGTAGAGTAATATCCTTGAGAAAAAGAAGCTCAGGGGCAGTGCCCAGGCTGAGAGTTCAGGCCCCAGGACTGAAAAGAAAGGAAGGAAGGAAAGAAGAGCGAAGGAAGAAAGGAAGGAAAGAGGGAAGGAGGGAAGGAAAGAAAAGAAAAGAAGATAGATAGATCTACCAGGAAGCTACATATTTCTGTGTTTTTGTTTCGCTTGTTTTTTGTGCAGGTGCTGGGGCCTGAACACAAAGCCTTATGATCTCACTTAGCTCAAGGCCAGTGCTTTACCTTTTGAACCACATCTCCCACTTGCAGCTCTTGCTTGTTAATTAGAGATAAGAGTCTCAGGGACTTTTCTGCTCAGGCTGGCTTTGAATTGCAATCTTCAGATCTCAGTCTCTTGAGTAGCTAGGATGACAGGCATGCCCAGCTCTGACAATTACATATTTCACTAAATCATTTAATCTTTGAAACAACTCTATGAGGAAATGGCATTACTAGCTTCATATTACCAATGAGAAAACAGGCTTGGAGAGTAATTTGCCCAAGGCTGCAGTGAGCTGAGATCTGAAGCCAGGCTTTTCTCTGTTACCTGTGTTCCTGACTCTTCTTTCCATGAATGTAACCTTCTTGTTATAGCTTTGACTCTGATTCAAAGAAACAATATATGTTTATATTAGCTTATCTTTTGTTCTTTTGATATCTATATTAAAGAATAGTTACCTTATAAACAAAAGCATTTCACAGACTTTTGGGGTTAGGGATGAACTGAGTTGGCCCTCTTCCATTGAACCATACCTCCAGCCCAGCTTTTTGCTGGTTATTTTGAAAATGGAGTCTAGCTAGCTTTTCTGTCTGGGCTGCCTTTAAACTACTGTCCTCCAGATTTTAGCCTTCTGAGTAGCTAGGATTACAGGTAAAAGCAACCAATGTCTGGTAACTTTGCAAGCTTATGTGTATGTTGCGGGAGGAGGGAGTCCTAAAAAAAAACTCAGGGTGTGGGTGCTGTCCCTGTGCGTTTGTGCTCAAGGATGGCACTCTACCACTTGAACCACAGTGCCATTTCCAGCTTTTTGGTGATTAATTGGAGACAAGAGTCTCAAAGACTTTCCTGCCTGAGCTGGCTTTGAACCTCCATCCTCGTATCTCAGCCTCCTGAGAAGCTAGGATTACAGGCAACTATGCAAACTTTTTGACATTATTAATTTTTTTGTTTAAATAGCTCTCAAGGTCACTTTAACCCCCTCCCCCAATAACTTTAAAGACACAAGGATGAATGAGTGATATTTTGTATCAAAGTCTATAATTTATTAAGTATAGGCTGCCTGTTTTCTAAAGAAACACTCACCTGCCTACAAGGAAAAACACAATTTGAGGGCACCAATGGCTCACACCTATAATCCTAGCTAGTCAGGAGGCTGAGATCTGGGGATTGTGGTTTGAAGCCAGACCAGGCAGAAAGTCCACAAGACTCTCATCTCCAATTAAGCACCAAAAAATTCCAGAAGTGGAGTTGTGGCTTAAGTGGTAGAGCATGAGGCTTGGCCAAAAAAAGCTCAGGGGCACTGGCCAGGCCCTGAGTTCAAACCCCAGCATCAGCACACACACAAAAAAAGAAGAAGAAAGAAAAGAAAAAGAAAAACACAATTAGAATTCACAAGCCCCGGAGTTTCTCTTTTAAAGATTAAGTGAAAACTATAACTAAAGGAAAATTATTGTTGAAGAGATATGAGTTAACTATTTCATAAATCTGCTGGGGAAAAAATCTGTAACAATTCTTGATGAACAACCTCCTAAAAGAGTAATTTTAATCTCTTTGGATCATAGGGGATTTTTTCTTTTGGTGGAGACAGAAAACCTTGCTCCTAAAGTATCATTCCTGCTTTGTCCCACATAGTAAACCTAACAGATTTCATGAGCAACTGAAAATAGTACTAAGAAACACCTCACTTTTAAAGGGGAAAAGGAACCCTAACTTATTTAAATGTTTCCATGTTAAACCCCACAGATAAAAAGGGTTATGATTTAAATGAATTGTACCAAAAGTTATTACAAAAATCTGGCACTAAAAGATGAGAAAAATATATGGTTATAGCTGGGTTCCATTCATTGGCTTACACCTGTAATCCTAGCTATTTAGGGACAGTGCCCAGACCCCAAGTCCAAGGACAGGCACGATCTCTGTCTCTGTTTCTCTGTCTCTGTCTGTCTCTGTCTCTCTGTCTCTGACTCCATCTCTGTCTCTCTGTTTGTCTCTGTCTCTGACTCTCTCTCTCTCTGTACAGTTCTAAGTTTAGAAGTCTACATGTATTCACAGGAGATAGAATTTCTCTCTCATTTTTGAGATACAAAATCATCTCCACAATTAGGCTTGTGAATATGTTTACATTGTCTGCAATTTTTCTGTTCATAATAAAGTAACAAAGACTTTGCCTGAGAATTTGAGCATTTTTTTAGGTAAATAACCATCGCTTTCTTTTGTTTTCTGTGCAGGTATTGGGGCTTGAATTCAGGGCCTCCATTCTCATTTGCCTTTTTAGCTCAAGACTGGCAGGCTCTCATTTGAGCCACAGCGTCACTGCTGGCTTTTTGCTGGTTCTTTGGAGATAAGAGTCTCTCAAAGCTTTCTTGCCTGGGTCAGTTTCAAATGGTGATCCTCAGATCACAGCTTGCTGAGTAGCTAGGATTACAGGCGTGAGCTACCAGTGCCTGATTTTACTAGTTTTCTTAATTTTATTTTCATCCATACTTTATCATATGTTCACCAACAGAAATCTAAAGCCACCAGTGTCGACAAAACAGACCCAAAGAACATAGCCCTGAGGTGCTGCAGAATCAAGTGGTGCTTAGGATCACACTGTACATACTTCATAAAACCATCCTGGACTTAAGGAGACAAAGCCAAGTCCAAAATGCCCCAACTCTAACAGAGAACCACACTATGTAAACTGAGGAGTCACTTCCCGGAAGTATGGTCCAGAAAACCATCGTGATGGTGGAAGTCATCTACTCTTAAAGATTAGCCCAGGTGTTCACAGGAATAGAGAGCTAGGCAGGGCCAGCCAGGGGGCATAAGGCCAGCACAGGTGGCACAGTGAACTGTTCTCTGGGATGGCCTATCGTCTGAATGCCTAACGCCAAGACTAGACCTTGTGTCTGAATCGTGGGAGTGAGAGTGGAAAAGTGAAGTCGTTGCCAGATGATGCAAGGCTTTCAAAATACCCAGCCCAGGTGGTTGGCAACAGCTTAGGGGTCCAAGAAGATATCTGAAAGGGAGACAGACCTGCAGGGCAAGGCACTGGGAGAATTGGTCTCGTGATGCCAGGACAAGATGACCTGACTCGCCCTAGGAGCAGCTGGGTTTCCACCCAGATGAAGGATACAGAGAACGGGCCATGGAACCTAACAACCCTTCCAGGGAACTAAAGTTCTCCCAATTGAGGGACTAGGAAGATAGATCATAAGAGGACTTGACTGTGGACTGTAGGAAAGCGTATGGTTTAATGGAAGTGAGCAATTCTTGATTCTCAAGAAAAAAAATTCATGACTAGGTGCTTACTGGCTCAAGCCTGTAATCCTAGCTACTCAGGAGGCTGAGATCTGAAGATAGCAGTTCGAAGCCACCCCAGGCAAGAAAGTCCCTGAGATTCTTACCTCCAGTGAACCAGTCAAAAGCCAGAAATAGAGGTGTGGCTCAAGTGGTAGGGATCCAGTCTTGAACAAATAAGGCAAGTGAGAGAGTGAGGACCTCAGTTAAAGCCCCAGTACGGGCACCCACCCCCACCCCTTCCCAAAAAATAGAAGAAGACACTTCACAATACTCAAAAATCCACTTCAGCAAACATCAGACTCTGCTCAGTTATCTAAAACCTATCCTTCTGACTATTAACAGAAATTACATGCCTAAAACTAGTGGTAGATTTTGGCTTCATACATGCATTTATAAGCCAACAATGTGACCCGTCCTAGGGTAAAAACAAGAAAAATGTAAAGCATTTAGTTCTGACTTTTGAACTCTTTTCAAGACACTAATAGTTCATCTCCAGAAAAGAAGCAGGAGTTTCTTCTCTAGTCCCAAGGCGTCCAGTGTATACATGCATTTTAATTTGTACATATTCACTACGTATAATTATTCTCACTTTGTAAACTAATAAAATAATCAGAATTATGAAATACAATCCTTATCAAAATGGGTGAATGATTTCACGTTGCTGAATCTGTGCTATATACATGATTTTTAATATGATTTTTTTTCACAATTACCAAAAAGGCTAGCACTTTTTTGCCTTCATTTTCTAGTGGTGCCAGGGATTGAACCTAGAGCCTTTTGTACATGCTGTATTCACATGGGTGTTCATGTATTCTTCCTTGTCAACAATTTGTTCAACACTGCTCATGGGTAAACTCTATACTTGAATTGTCAAAATTGGCTCGACTGATTTCTTTTAAAATCGCCTTCTGCTTCTGCTTGGACATTATCCTGAGGTTAGAGCATGCACCCTAAGTATCATAATCCCGTAAAGAAATATTACCTTCTTATGCAAATTCAGGCTATCTACAGACCATGAAGTGAAATCACTAACCCTGTCACTGATATTCAGTCATATAACCTGCCAGATGCAATATGAAATTCTCCACTCAAAGCCATTCTGATAACATAGTCTGGTAAACTCATGAAAGGGTAACAATAAACCAGTACAGGAAAAAAGGATTTCTTTTACACTAAGATATACACACTCACACACACACATACATACACATCTGTGCGACTTAGGAAGGTTTCTCTTTTTTTTTTTAACCTTAATCAATTCAGTTCAAGATTTGAAACAGCAGAAACTTCTGTATGTATTTGAAAGAAATTACTTTATTTTAAAAATATATACATGTGGTCCTGAATAGCTATAATCAACTAGGGCAGAAGTAGTAGCTCCACACCAGACATATTAGGAGCTGGCATTTGGGGTGAAAGTTGGCACGAGGTGTCCCGTGTAATGAGAGAATGAGGCGAAGGGAGAGATAAAGCAGCAAGCCAAAAAGCACAGCAGTACAAACATCCCAGGGACTTCCTCTCATGTAACCCACAAGCTGCTCCCCTAGTTTCAATAAATGAACGACTATTTTCCTCCTAGAGCCTAACATCCGGAGGTCCTGATTGAGAAAGGAACTTTGCAATGGTCTCTTGTCCTATCTTGGTTACCTGGGGAAGAGCTACCAGCAGACAGAACTATTTTGACGATTATTAAGTCATCCCACAAGTCTATGGGAGCTCCAAAGAAACAGGCAGGATTCTGAGAAGCAGATGAAGTTCTTAATTTAAAAAAAAAAAAAGAATTCACAATGATAATAACTCCGAAAGGTGTGATCCGCATCATTAACACACAGGACGGCTCAAAGGAAAGGGAAGGGAGTTGGGGAGAAAGTCCTTCTGGTGGACACAGCCCTCTCTGACAACAAGAGGCTGTTTCCTTTGGTCTTACCTGCTAGTAGTTGTCTGAACCAAGGCTACGTCCTGGGTGGAAGTGGTTGGTTTCTCCTTTGAAGAACTTGTCACCGTGGCTCTTCCTACAGCCCCCAACAGAGAGGTTGAAGTCCTGGGACAGCTACCCAGCCCCACAAGAATAGAGAAGAGAGAGGGTTTCCCACTTGCTTTCCTAGGACTAGCCAACAACTGAGGTCATGCAGGAAAGAGGGCAAAAGGCAGCCGCCTCTCCCTGAAGCCCTCAAGTCCTGATCCGCACAACTCTGAGCTGCTTCTCTATTCTCCCACCCAGACTTTTTTGTTTGATAGGTTGTCCCCCCCACCTCCTCTGTCCCTTCACTGTTGCTAGGTGCTGTTGGGTGCCGAGCTGAGGTTTCTCCTCTGGGGTTGTCTTCCCAGCCGGGTCTGTGCAGTGACTTGGCTGGAGCTGAGCTCGCTGCTTGCTATATTTAAGCAGTGTGCTCAGCGAGTCACGCCTGTCAACAGCTGAGAAGTTTCTAGCCGGCTCTCCTCAGTCCCTCAGCAGCTGAGTTATCACTGACCACCCTGGAAAAGACTGTTGGAGGAACCGGCAGACCCTTTTAAGGACCTCTGGTCTCTCCCTAGAGGTAATTGCTGTTTGAAGCTCTTAGCTGGAGATGGTGATGGGGGAATTAGGTTTGAAAAATCTGAGAAGAAACAGAGCCGGCAGTTGTCTTGAGCAGAGAGCCATTTACCAAGGCAATATTCTTCTCAATTAGACGCTCCGCAGATAAGGCTTTGCAAGTGGTTTTTAAAAGGTTTTAAAAAAACAAAAAGAGAGAAAGTGTTGGACAACTGTTGGGGAAAGTTCACAGTAAGAGATCGTTTCTGAGCAAGGCACTTCCTCGTTCATAAAAGTATCTGAATGCTATTTATTTTAAAAAAAAAGCCTAAAGACGTGTCTGTGATTTTAGGATTTGGAAAGAAATAAGATTTGGGGGAGGGGGAAATGTTGTCACTCAGGTGGCACATACAAAGTAACAGACTGGGAAGGAAAGCCGGCTACTCTGCCTCTCAGAAGCCCCACCTACCCTTAACCCTTCACCTCCCAAACCAGAGAAGCCTCAGGCTCGCCCTCAGCTGAAACATGAAGACCGTCAGAGACACACAGAGAGAGATAGAGAGAGAATAATCTCTTTCTATATATGAGATATATATATATCACAGAGATATACAGAAATAATTATATATCTATATCTCATCCAAATATATAGAGATAGTTATATGTATATTTAATATAGCTATTTATAATCTATCTATATCTATAGATCATCTATTTATAGATGATCTATAGATACATATAGATATACATATATATCTAAACATTTAGAGATATAAATATGTATATATATGTGAATATGTATTTATATGTATATATGTATATCTTCAGTCTATATCACAAAACAGCACAAATCTGCCAAGATGATGACTCAGAAAATAGGAAGGAGGGGAGAATGACAGAAGGGGGTGACCTTGATCAAATTGCATTGTACACATAATTGACACGTTGAATCGAATCTCCTTTGTACAACCGCTTAAAGATAATAAAATACTTTTTAAACAATAGATTATGTATTCATTTCTTGGGACTGTTTTACTAATGACTTGTGGGCAATTAATAGCAAGAGAGATTGTATGAAGTCCTTTCAGTCACAGGCAAAGTAGGCAGACAAACAGAACATTATTGGTTAATAAACTAGAATATCATCCTTTAAAAAAGTCTCATCAATAGCATTATAAATGTTGATACTCATTTTACCAAGTTAAAGATACTCTCTTTTTAAACCAAACCTGGTAGCACAGACCTGGGAGACTGAGATCAGACTGAGTTACATAGCTACATAGCAAACCTGAATCGATCAGTCAATCAACTCTGTAATATTCTCTCTCTCTCTCTGTCTCTTTCTCCCTCTCCCTTTCTCTCTCTCTCTTTCTCTGTCTCTCTCTGGGTGTCTCTCTCTCCTTTCTTCTTTCCTTTTTTTTCAGGACCTCTTGCTTCTCAATTTCATCATTCATGGCTTGTGCTCTACCACTTGAGCCACACTTCCAGTCCAGCATTTTTCAGGTTAGTTGGATATGGAGTATCTGGTACTTTTTTTTTTTGCTCAGGCTGGCTTTCCACTGAGATCCTCCAACTCTCAGCCTCCTGAGTAGCTAGTATTACAGGCATGAGCCACAGTGCTTGGCTCAATTCTCTTTTTGACATGCAAACTGCAGACAGGTCCAGGAAATATGTACATGCATGGATTTAAGTTTTTACAAATTGCACAGTGGCAATATGCAGTTTATTACTGAGGAACACCAAGGTCTGTCTAGGAGAGCTTGCCATATCACACAGGTGCGGAGGGTGGATGTATAAAGGAATGACCCTCACCATTGAACTAGCCGATTCCCACACCTTCACCATCAGACACATCTGTTTCCATCCTCAGCAGCACACTGACAACCAGTATCTTTTCCCCTGAACTTATTTATGACTTAACACATGTAAAACTGCATTTTTTTGCAGGTGTAGTCTTTCTGGGTCTGAGCCTATCTTGATTTTAAAAAATAATAATAATGTTTATTAAGATGAAGGTTCTTGCGTGTGAAATGAACTGTCTCTTCTAGAATGGATATCATAGAAGTGTGGACTATCCACACTCCCTACAGGTGGGTTCTGATGTGGGTGAAATGTCTGCCTGAGCTATAGAGTAATTGTACACCACCAGGACAACACTATGAAAGGGTTGGATTGGGCTATTATTCCTTAGAAAGCATACTCCACAGCAAACCAGGTGTAATGTCCCCAGGAGAAAAACCCCAGAGAATGCTGGGACTATATGATTCACCCTGTACTGAACAATTTTATAGATGTGTCCAGTCCCAATGAAGCAGAGAGGAGTAGAGCCCAAGTTCAGATAAATGAGAGGAAATGACCCAGTGTGCCTTTATGCATCTAGACAATACCAGTGGAAGGCTACGAGTTATTTCTTCTGAAAATATCCAGATAATTAGAAATTAATTTATATGTTGCTGTCCTTGTTATTTTATTGCTTTGTTTTGATGACAAGTATGAGGCTTCAACTTAGGGCTTTATACTGTTTCACTTATAGTGAGTGTTCTACCACTTGAGCCACACTTTAGATTCTGGCTTTTTGCTGGTTAGTTAGAAATAAGAGTCTCTCAGATTTTCCTGGTTGGGCTAGATTCAAATCTAGATTCTCAGATTTCAGCCTCCTGAGTAGCTAGGATTATAGACATGAGCTAGAAGTACCTAGAAAAGATTCAGCGTTGTATTTTGTGAAAATTGAGTTCTTCATCATTGTGGTGGAGGGGAATTTATGTTATTCTTTGGACTAGATGTTTAATATTACTATTAGTTTATTTTGTGTGTGCATGTGCCTATACTGGAGCTTGAACTCTAACCTGGTTTGGTTTGGTTTTGCTTTTTGCTTAAGTCCGTTGCTCTACCACCTGAGCCACAAGTCCACCTTTTGATGGTTAATTGAAAATAAGCTTCTCTCAGGTTTATCTGTGCAGGCTGGCTTTGAACCACAATACCCAGGTCTCCTGAGTAGCTAAGATTACCTAGGATTACAGATGTGACTCATCAGTGCCCAGCCTTGTTTGTTTTAAAATAGTGTCGGGAAAAGCTCAGGGCAAACAGAGCATGTCATGTAATTAAATTAGGGAGTTTTGCTACCTTCAGATTATGATCTGCAGTTTCACTAGTCATACACTGTATGTGCAACCAACAGTCTCTCTCCCTCCCCCCTTCAAGTGAATTTATGAAGGCTTTCCCCTCGAGAATCATTATTCAGACTAAAGCATTTCCTACCCAATCCACAGAGGAAGAATGCCATTAAAAACTATTAGAAATGTGTGCTTTGTACACAGTCAATGAGGAACTGATTTTCAACACACATTGTTAATACAGGGCTGCATCCTTTCCCACCGCTTCAGTGGGAGCATCCTGAGAACTGTGGCTGAACTTCAAGGAGGAGGAAATCATGAGATACGTTTGTTTTTAAATAGAATTAACAAATGTTGGCATGGTGAGGAGTAGAGAAGCAAATGAATTAGATAAGAACGTACATCCATGCCTACAATATTTCTCCTACCTGGTTCCTTTCAAAACAATAGTGTGTGTGTGTGTGTGTGTGTGTGTGTGTGTCCGTATTGGGACTTGAACCCAAGGCCTCTTACCCTCCTTCAGCTTATTCCATTCAAAGCTGGAACTCTCCTACCGATCACAACTCCACTTCCAGCTTCTTGCTTGTGAATTGGAGATAAGAGTCTCATGGAATTTTCTGCCTGGCTGGCTGTCCTTGGTGATCTTCAGATCTCAGCCTTCTGAGTAGCCAGGATTAGAGGTGTGAGCTACCAGTCTCCCACTGGATGTATTTGATGCTTTGCTTTGGTTTTGCTGATGGAGTCAAGGTTGCTCACATGGGACCAGTGTTCTACCATGAGCTGTACTCCAACCCCTAAAAAAAAGTCCATGTAAACTTCCGCAGCATTAGAGGCAGCTGGGGGTGGAGGAATGAGATCATTTCATAATGAGCACAGCAAAATAAAAACTCATTGGAACTGAAGTCCTATTGGACACCAGAGAAGAGAAAGTTGGACTATAAAGAAGATAATTGCTTTAAGAAAAAAAATCTATTTTTAAGCAAGGGATGTGAGCTATTTAGCATTCCCTCTAAATCAAGCAATGCATGATGATATTCTGTGATGAATGAGTTTACCGCTTAATGAAATCCTACAATTATATTCTAAAAATATGCTTTGGGACTATGATTTGGTAAGCCATTTAGAAATGTTTATGAGCTCTGTGTTTACAACCAACTCATCTCAAAGATGTAACCAACAACAAGAGAAAACATGCACACATACACAAAGACAATAGAGGGGAAATTATATATTAGCTAGTTATTTGGCATGAAAAGGATGTTGTGTTGTACTGGGTATAATCAGGTTTTACAATTAGAAAATGTGTGCCTTTTCTATTGATCTAATTATGCTTCTATTTAGATTTTATAAAACTTTAAAAGGAACAATGCTGTTTGCATTATCTGCAAATATTCATAATCAAATATCTACTTAACCTGCTAATAAGTAAAAGAAACACTGTCACACCTATAAATATTCATGAAATACTGGATTTAATTTTAAAAACAGAATGAGACCAACTTATTTGGGGGTGGATTAAGACACCATAGACCAAACTGGCCTTCATCTCAAGATCTTCTTGCCTCAGCCTCCTGAGTGCTTGTGATTAATCTGGCTATTTCTGTTTGTTTGCTTGCTTAAGGGGTGTGTGTGTGTGTGTGTGTGTGTGTGTGTGTGTGTGTGTGTGTGTGTGTCCGAGTGCTTTACCATTTGAGTTATAGCTCCACTTCTGGCTTTTGGGTGGTTAATTGGAGTTGAATCTCACAGAATTTCTTACCTGAGATGGCTTTGAACCAGATCTTCAGATCTTAGTCTCCTGAATATCTAGGAGTACAGGCATAAGTCACCAGTGCCTAGCTTGGAGACTAGTTTAAGAAGCAGGTGGAATATTATTGTTTATATTTGCCTGAGCAAAGGAAGCAGTTGTATGTATATATTAGACATTAAAATTCCCACTTTCTTGCTGGTTTGCTTGTTATGAGTGATTAAAATTAACCCTGAAAGTTTATTATAGGATCACATTGCTACAGATCACAAACATCCTACTTGTTTTGTTGTTTGTTTATAACAAACTGGATAATATGCTTTCCTGCATGTTTTCCTTTGCTGAGCCAGTCACCGCCCACTCCAGCTCAGCACTTGAATTCTTAGTTGTGGGAGGATGTGTCTAGCAAATTCTTAAAAGGAAGTAGGACTTTTACTCTTTAGAAAATGAACGGAAAGCGCAGTGATTAGATACAAAGCAATGTAGAAAAGTACGTTTTTCTCCACAAAGTTTTTAAGTGTATACCTAAGTTCTACATAGATAACTGGCGGGAAGGAGGGAAGTTGTTTTTTGTTTTGTTTTGTTTTAAAGTAGTGTCCTAGCTACTTGGGAGCCTGAGAACTGAGGGTTGCAGTGAAGCCAGCCTAGGCAGAAATGTTGTGATACTCTTTGTTCCAACTAACCAGCAAAAAGCCAAAAGTGGCAGAGTGGTTCAAGTAGTAGAGTGCCGGCCTTGAGCAAATATGCTAAGGGATAGCACCCAGGCATTAAGTTCAAGTAAAAGCCCCAGTACTGGCACAAAAAAGGAAAGGAAAAAAAATACAGCATGGGAGAGGAAGAGAGGAAAAGAGGTGTGGTGCATCATAATTGGCATCAGCTGTCAGCAGATGAAAGTGAATAACCTTCACGTAGGCTTTTTCTGTAATAAAATCCCGTTTAAAATAGTATTGCCTTGGCGCAGTCGCTCATCTCTGTTACTCCAGCTTGTGTGATAGAAATCAGAAAGATTGTGGTGTGAGGTCAACCTAGACAAAATATTAGTGAGACCCTATCTCAAAGAACAGCAGCTACGGTTCTTCATGTCCATATTCCCAGCTACTCAGAAGGCAGAGGTGAGAGAATTAAGGTCCAAGGCTGGTCCCAGGCAAAAAAGCACAAAATCCTATCTGAAAAATAACTAAAAATAACTAAAGCAGAGCATGTAAATTCATGGCATGAGTTGTAGAGCACTTGCCTATCAAGTGTAAGACCTTGAGTTCAAAGCCCAATACCTCTACTTAAAAAAAAAATAACTCTTTGGATCCAACTAAGTATTTATATGGAGGTTACGTGATGCCAAACATAATTAGAGAATGAAATTAATAACAATACTAATATGCATAGTAGCTACTGTTATTAAGCATTCATCAAGAAGGGCCAGGAGTAATTTATAATTCCAGCTACTTAGAAGAAAAAAAAAACACAAGAATTGTGATTCAAGACCAGAGCAAAAAGGTAGAGAGACAACCCCACCATCCCAATCAGTAAGTTAGGTGTCATAGTACATGCCTATAATCCCAGCTATAGTATCAAGATCACAGTCCAAGACTGACCCAAGACAAAAGGACAAGACCCTATCCAAAATACAAACTACAGCAAAAAAAAAAAAAAATGGAAGCATGGCTCAGATGGTACAGTGTAACCTGAATAAAGAAAAAAACAAGAACAAAGTAAGGAAACTAGAAAGGTCTGCCCGCAGCAATTAGCTCATAAATCACCGGAAAAAGGGCTTCTTCCTTGCTTTTGTTCTCAAAATCCATCACCATATTGTTATGTTATGCCTCTCTGATAATCAAAGGGGAAAATACCAAGAAAGTCAGGCAGCCAGACAGCAACAGCTTGCAGAGCAAGGGAGAAGGTAGGAGCAGGAAATATCCATACAAAAGACAGACTCTCTGGAGGAAAATCTCCAGAGAGAAACATTCACAAATGTCGACTTTAATATTTGTTTTACAGCTGAGCAGGCCCTGGTGTGTTTAATATTTGCATTTTTTACTTCCTTTGTCTAAAACTGAGGTCATGATGGGGCTCCCAGGAGAAATGCAACAAATAATCAGAGGCAGGAAAGTGCTTTGAAAAGAGGAATTATCTGAAAACTTGGTGCCTTGCTGCTTGCCTTTCCGCCACATTTTTAAATGGCTTACCAAATAATAGTCCCAAGAGGAAATTCAACCACACGTGGACATAAGGGAGAGAGTACTTTGAAAAGCATTACAGGTTTGCATAAACATAAATGCAGGTGAGACAACAAAAAGTACATGAAAATTACAAAGCAGACATTTTTGTAAGCAAACATTACCTCTATATAATAATTACCAGTTAAAGAAGTCAGAATCAAAAATCAAACATCAAACAGTGAATTAATCATTTCAGTTACTTTCCTCATCAGGTGAGATAGACAGTCACAGAAGTGGGTGGTTTCCACCGGACTCCATATTACCTTTCGTGTAAGGACCAAAGCAGTAGATTGTTCCTCACCAAGACCAATGTCCCTGCTTGGGAAATTTGGCAACATTTCCAATCTTGATTTCTCAGAAGGTGAAATGGCTTAATTTCAGATGAGTGACTGGAATGTTCTTTCTTAAATTTTATTTAGTTAACTCATTCATTCCTTCCTTCCTTTTTTGAGACAGGATCCCTTTGTGTAGCTCAGACTGGTTCACATTATCAGTCCTTCTGCCTCAGCCTCAGATTACAAGAATGCACCACCGTGCTCAGCTTAGTGACGGGAACGTTAGCGCAATGGGTGACTTCTTTATTTCAGCCTAGTCTGTTGGGGTTCATTTAGAAGCCTAGTTCAAAACAATACCTCCCACACACATTGTTCATGCAATGCAGCATTCATTCCTGCTTTTAACATATTCAATTGTCTTCTCTTACAGGCTGTGATCGATTAGTTGTAAACACTACAGCCCAAGTAGACAAGGACTGACTAGATGTAGAGACAACCGCGATTTTAAAGAAGAGTTGTGACATTGACAGAACTCTCTATAAGAATATACTCCTCAGAAGATTCTAGCTCCTATTATGTCTCCAGCTGTGGTGTTTTGATTTGGGACACAGCATGTTCAATGATGGTTACTCACCTCGTATGAGACATGGAGAAGAATCCTTTGGACACAAAGCACATGACACCTCCCTCTTATTTGTAGTGTATCCTGGAGTCATTTTCTGTGAATGTGGTCAGGTAGAGTTGTATATGTATATGTCCAATATGTACTATTTTGTTTTTGTTTTGTGAGAAGAACCCATTTTTGATAACAAGAGTAAATGGCAGAAAATTGAAAAATAAAATAAAAGAATTAGCAGTTCATGGGTGACTTTTTAGCCATTAAAAGTAGCATTGCAAGCTAACTACTGGTGGCTTACACCTATAATCCTAGCTACTCAAGAGTCTGGCAGGAAAGTCTGTGAGACTCTTATCTCAAGAAAGGAAGGAAGGAAGGAAGGAGAAGGGAGGGAAGAAGGGAGGAAGGGAGGAAGAAGGAAAAGAAAGAAAGAAAGAAAAAAAGAAAGGAAGGAAGGAAGAAAGAAAGGAAAAAAAGATGGGCTGGGAAGGTGGCTCAGTGATAGAGCGCTTGCCTTGCATGCATGAGGCCCTGGGTTCAATTCCTCAGCACCACATAAACAAAAAGAAAAAAGCCAGAAGTGGCACTGTGGCTCAAGTGGTAGAGCGCTAGCCTTGAGCTGAATAGCTGAGGGACAGCGGCCAGGCCCAGAGTTCAAGCCCCACGACCGGACCCGCCCCCCCCCAAAAAAAAGAAAGGAAAAAAAGAAAGGAGAAAGAGAAAAGAAAGCTGGAGCAATAGCTCAAGTGTGAGAGTGCTAGCCTTAAATAAACAAAAAAAAAAACCTACAACCGGCACACACATAAGCACATGTGTGTGCACATAAACACATGCACACACAAAATAACATTACAGAAGAGAATTAAATTATTATGAATTGGAAACAAATTCACAGAAAGTTCATTGAAAATGGCATATGATAAAAGAATATTAAATGTATTAAGTATTAAAAGTAATAACTTAACATACATATATGCATATTGTATGTATCTGACTTACATAAACCATAATTGCAAGGTTATTTATCCTTGTGTTTTCTTACTTTGCACATTGACATTTTTGTTGTAATGACAGGAGAGGAAGGTCACTAAAAGTCATTTCCAGCCAGGTTCTGGCTGATGCCTATAATCCCAGCTACCTGGGAGGCTGAAAACAGGAGGATCACAGTTCCAAGGACATCCCAGCTAAAAAAGCTCTCAAGACCCCTTCTCTATCTTACTTAGGTGCAGTAGTGTAAGTTATGTGGGTAGGTGAGATCAGAGGGGTGAGGTTCCAAGCCAGATTAGTAGAAAAGTAGTAGAAGAGTCCCCACACCCCAACTCCCTCTCCACGGAGGGAAGCCAGACACAATGGCATGTACCAATAAATACAATGCCTACACTAGGGGGATTGCATTGCAGGCATGTACGAGACAGGAAATGAGACTCTGTTTCAAGAATAACCAGTGAAAAATAGCACTGGAGACATGATTCATCTGTATTGTACTGCTTAGCAAGCACCAGGCTCTGGGTTCAAACCCCAGTACTACAAAGAAAAGATATCACAATCATCATTTCTCCTTGAGGTGATTTTTGACTATTTGAGATTTTTGCTTGGTACAGCCTGCCTCACCTGTTGCTATGCACAATTTCAATGAGTTTGTCTCCAGATGATGAGATAATTGGACAATGAATGCAGTAGAATAGTATCTGTTGTGGTCTGGAATCCAACACCATTCACTTAATCCCTCTTAAGATTCACTCATAGAAACAAAGAGAAAGAAACGATTACCCCATAATTCCTCAAATGAAAGTCATGTTGCTTCCTGTGCTGGCCCTGGGTTTTCTGATTTTTTTTATCCTTCAGCTGTCTTACATCTTTCGAATACTAGAGCACTGATTTTTTTCCCCCTGGCTTTCTCCAGTGACATGCACTTGTGAGTCACGGATTGCTGTCGGGGCTCCCAGACATGGAACAGGGAAGTGTTTTCACTGTTGGAGTTTACTGAAAGACAGGCTCCTGCCATTCTGTTGCTGCTGGTCCCAAGCACAAGAAGACAGAATACTGTGCACTTCCTCAGCTGGAGTTGAACATGGCATCTGATTTGAACAGGTCTGTGGTAGAAAGAGCCTTGGGGAGCCAGGGATGGTGGTTCATGCCTGTGATCCTAGCTACTCAGAAGGCTGAGATCTGAGGGTCTTGGCTCAAAGCCAGCCCAGGAATATAAATTCATGAGACTCATCTCCAATTAACCAGCAAAACTCCAGAAGGAGAGCTATGGCTCAAATGATACCGTTTTAGCTTTAGGTGAAAAATCTAAAAGATAGTGCCAACCTGAGCTCAAGCCCAAATGTCCTCATGGAAAGAAGTGGAAGGAGGGAAGGAAGGAA
Source organism: Dipodomys ordii (assembly GCF_000151885.1). Classification (NCBI taxonomy): domain Eukaryota; kingdom Metazoa; phylum Chordata; class Mammalia; order Rodentia; family Heteromyidae; genus Dipodomys; species Dipodomys ordii. The sequence goes on along the minus strand of NW_012267398.1, from coordinate 2,912,681 downwards.
CGAAAGAAAGAAGCAAGGAAGGAGGGAAGGAAGAAAGGAGGAAAGGAGGAAAGGAGGTTTGAAGGAAGAAAGGAGGGAAGGAGGGAAGGAAAGAAGGAAGGAAGGAAAGAAAGAAAAAAGAAAGGAAGGAAGAAAGAAAAGAAAAGAAAGAAAGAAGGAAAGAAAGAAAGGAAGGGGCTGGGAAGGTGGCTCAGTGGTAGAGTGCTTGCCTTGCATGCATGAAGCCCTGGGTTTGATTCCTCAGCATCACATAAGCAGAAAGAAAAAAGCCAGAGTGGCACTGTAGCTCAAGTGGTAGAGCACTAGCCTTGAGCTGAAGAGCTGAGGGACAGCGCCCAGGCCCAGAGTTCAGGCCCCACAACTGGACTCAAAAAAAAGAAAAAGAGAGAGAGAGAGAGGGTGGGGGGAGGGAAACAGGAAGGAAAGAAGGAAGGAATGGAAGGAGGGAGGGAGAGAGGAAGAAAGGGAGAGAGGGAGGGAGGAAGGAAGGAAGGAAGGAAAGGTGTGTCTTAGGAAAGAAGAGTTTGCCCTGACCCCAACATTCAAGATGGTTTGTTAAGTTTTGTCAAGTGATTTGGTTGTTCTCAACCCATTTTTACAACTGTTAAATGTTCATGGCAACGCATGATCCCCATATTCTACCATAGTTTGGTGGCCTCCACCATCGCCAGTGTTGATAGCAAGGGTGGTGGAGAGCCGGTGCCATGGGAGGGCTGAGGCTGGAATGGGGGACAGAGGAGGCAACGCAGCGCGAGGTTCAACCTAATCCAATCCCATCACCGAACCGTCCCTGCATCGCCCAGAATTACTTTCATTACCTAAAATGTGTTACTTGTTATGAGCTTTGTTTCTAACATAAACATCTTTTTTTTTTACAAAACATATTTTATTGCTTAGGTTTTTACACATAATTCTAAGCTGTTGAAAACATTGTCAAATATGTGAACATAAGAACACAGGAATATTTCTTTTCAAAAATTGCTGACTTAATTAGTTGTAGCTTTGCTAAAGGAATGTGTGTGTGTATATATACATTTCCTAAGCCAAATATTTCTTGTGTGTGCCAACAAAGTCTATTCTAATCTTCCATCCTTCCCTCCTTCCCCCCCAACCACCAGTAATGGGGCTTGAACTCAGGGCCCCACACTCTTGCTTAACTTTTATCCTGGAGGCTGGCACTCTACAACTTGAGCCACACCTCCACTTCTGGATTTTTGCTGGTTAACTGGAGATACTTGTCTCTTAGATTTATCTGCCCAGAGTGTCTTTGCATGGGGATCCTTAAATCTCAGCTTCTTGATTAAGCTGAGATTACAGGTGTGAGCCACTGGTGCCTGGCCTATTCTCATCTTTGTGTAAGTGTCCTTGGAAGTTTAGTTATCTGTAAAACAAGTGCACTGGAACATAAATTAACAACATTGGTCAGAAAACAGATATACACAGTATTAAAATACTGAGCTTGGGCTGGGATGTAGCTCAGTGGCAAAGCGCTTGCCTAGCAAGTGCAGCGTCCTGGGTTCGATCCCCAGTACCAAAAAAAGAAAAGACAAAAAAAATACAGTTAAAAAAAAAACCCAAACAAAAGAATATTAAAAAAAAATAAAATAAAATACTGAGCTTTAGCTACATACCAACAGGATAAAGTTCCAAGTGTTTTCTTCATATAAATAAAGGAGAATGAGAGAACAGGTTTAAGGAGACTGATAGTAAGTGTGACATTAGACATATTCTGTCAAGTAATTCTGTAGTAATTAATGCTATTCAAAATGAGCCAGGCACTGGTGGCTCAATCCTGTAATCCTAGCTACTCAGAGGGCTGAGATCTGAGGATCATGGTTCAAAGCCAGCCTGGGCAGCAAACTCTGTAAGACTCTTATCTCCAGTTAACCACCAGAAGACTGGAAGTCCAACTGTGGCTCAAAGTGGAAGAATGCTAGCCTGAGCACAAAAGCCCTGGTACATCACCCAGGCCCTCAGTTCGAGCCCCATAACTGAAAAAAACAAAAACAAAACAAAACTGAGTCCTGGTACTGGCCCTTGAACTCAGCACCTCTCACCTCTGGCTTGTTTTTTTTTTTTAATGTAAGGCTACTGCTGTACCACCTGAGCCATGCCTCCACTTCCAGCTTTCTTCTAGTTAATCAGAGATGAGTTTCACATAGTTTTCTGCCTGGATTTGCTTTGAACCACAATCCTTAGACCTCAACCTCCTCACTTAGGTAGGATTATAGGCGTAAGCCACCAGAGCCTGGCTTCAAAATTGAAATTCTTGCTTTGGTTTGTTTTTGTGCTGGGCCTGGGGCTTGAACTCAGCACCTGAGTGCTGTCCCTGAGCATTTGTGCTCAAAGCTAGTATTCTACTACTTGAATCAGAGCTCTACTCCTGGCTTTTTTTTTAGTGTTTAATTGGAAATAAGGGTCTCATAGACTTTTCTTCCCAGGCTGGTTTTGAACCACAATCCTCAGGTCTCAGCCTTTTGAGTAGCTAGGATTATAGGCATCAGCCACCACACCAGAACTGAAAATTCTTTGAATGAGCTTTGTTAGGAAAATGGAGGAGAATGGAAATGGAACAGGCCAGACTCAATCCTCAACAGGTGAGGACTGTTTATTGAGGAACAGCGAGGGGCACAGACCTTCCTGCTGGTTTGGAGGTTGTGCAAGGGACTGGATTTTGGAGTGGGTTTATATTTTGGGGTGGGCAGAGAATAAAAAATAAACTATGGTCTCTTGGAGGCCCAGGGCACTGTCCTTGGCCAGGCCCACAGTAGAAGCGGGGTATGGGGGAAGCTGGGTGTGGGGGCCATTGTCTCTTGGGGGCCAAGGTCGGAATGACCTGCCATGGACAAGCACATGCGTACACCCCTGGTGCTTTGCTTGACCCTGGGGAATAAGGCAGGATTCAATCCTTCAAGATTGATATGCCAAATAAAAAAAGATGCCTTTCGTGCTCACTTCTGCAGCACATACACTAAAATTGGAGCAATACAGAGATTAGCATGGCCCCTGTGCGAGGCTGACATGCAAATTCATGAAGCATTCCGTATTTTTAAAAAACAAACAACAGATGCCTTTTGGGAGACACTCTGTCAGAGTCTTCAGATCTACAGAGGTGAAAGCTCAGCTGTTGATAGCTCTAAAGCCTTCTCCTGAACATTGTACAACTAATTTGATTTTTATCTTTGAAGGGACAAAAATGGTTAGATATCAGTTTCTACGTAGGGCTTTTCTTACTCATTCAAGTATCTCAAACCTAAACTTAAAGTCTCAATGTTTCAGAGTATTATTAAATGCTTTACCAGTACTGAGCAGGGCTTACTCTGAGGTGTAGAAAGCTTGCGATGCTTCATTTTAGTGGTTCATTATCCTATTTATTCCACTGCAAATGAATAGAGGATAGAATGTGTCTCAAGGTATATTATTGCTAAAGCTGATTCTGGGTAAACCTAAGCAAAAACCCTTCTGTGTGCCACTGTTCCAAATATAAGCAAATACATGTACAAAAGCCCTGTGATCAGGGGAAAGGAAATAGCAAAGAAGCAGCAGTCAGGTGGAGCTTGCCTGGAAAGGCTTCTAATGCTTTTATGATTAATCAACCTAAGGGGAAAATCTAAAGCACGTTTGAAATGTTAAGAATGAACTATTGGAGAACAACTGTGCTTCAGAGAGTAGCAAAGTATGCAAGGCTGTATGGGGGAGGGGTTGCTTACACCCCCCAATTCCTTAGAAAGAAGTAGAAGGACCAGGTGGTGGGTGCCTGTAGTTCCACTTCCTCAGAAAGCTGAGATCTGAGAAGCCAAGCTAGCTTAAGCAAGCAAGGCCACGAGACTCTGATCTCCAATTAACCACCTAAATACCAGAAGTGGAGCTGTGGCTCAAGTGGTAGAACACCAACCTGGAACAAAAAAGCCACACAAAAGCAGGTGGCCCTGAGTTCAAGCCCCAGTGCTGGCATGAAATAAATAGAATAAAATGAAGTAACTTGTGCTTATAATGTCACTCTGTATGGCAGTAGGGGACTCTCAGTAATGATTTCATTCATTCCTATTTCACTTCCCTTTTTGTTCAAGCAATGAATCAAGTTATTTAGGAGGAAGTGGAAAAGAAGAAAAAATAATATTAGGCAGGCCCCAATATGAGTATCTTACTGATAAAACCTTAAAGCAAATGACTCTATAGAAGTATGAGAAGCTCAGGTATGTTATTAGGCAAGTCTACATGATTGTCAGAAGGAGAAATCTGAGGTGACATGCAAAAATAGGTGCATGAAGTATGTGTGTAAAAGGCTACCTACAAATTGACAGTTCCTTGGGAAACAAAGGAGGAGGCTACAATGCTTGATAAGAAATGTACTCATTATCTTGCCCATGTAATTGTAACTCCTCTGTAAAAAAATAAAAATAAAACAAAAGAAAAAAATTGACAGTTCCTTATCCTGCCCCTTTTTCTGTGATGAGATGTACAAGAAGCTGAATTGCAGCCTAAAATAGATACTACAAAGATATGACTGATATTCTCCCTTTTGATTAGCTTATAGTTAGATACTAGATTACCCAGCTAGCTGGTATTTCCCAAACTCCTTTGTAAACAGATCCGGCCTGAAGACGAAGCTCTGGCCACACATAAAGAAGTGTTGTGCATCCACAGGATCCAGGCCCAAGATAATCAGCCTGCATTCCTGTTAGGAATGGGTCAGGATGTTGGGGTGTGTTGTTGGAATAAGGACACTACCTCTAAAGGAACTCAGTAAGGCAAAGTTTAGTTTTGCAGAAGAAAGTGTCACCAGCCAAAAATCTGGCAAGCAAGCGTAAAGAGCGGTCGACTGCTCCCTTTCTACCCCTAACACAGCAGGCCCCGCCCCTCTTCTCCAATTGGCTGAGATGTGTTTCACAATCCGCTCATGACTGGCTAGTTTGAAGAGAGTAGGATGTGTTCATTACTCACACCCTCTGCTACTTTATTTGCTGAAATTATCTTACAATAATCAACTAGAGCCAAGTTGGTAGCCCATTCAAGAACTGTTGAGCAACCCACTTTGATAGAAAAATTGACTTTTCTCACAATCCCCTGCCCCCTACCCTTTTATGTTTAGTTCTGCCTCTGGGAGAACCCAAATCTTCATTTTCCACCGCTAGTTTTATGTTTCTCTTAAAACAGCTCTCTAAAACAGCCATTTTTACTTGATATTAGTATTGTTGTTGTTGTTCTAAAAAAAAGCTGAGACCTAGGTACTTTCTTTTTTTTTGGGGGGGGGGTCCGGTCATGGGGCCTGAACTCTGGGCCTGGGCGCTGTCCCTCAGCTCTTCAGCTCAAGGCTAGCGCTCTACCACTTGAGTCACAGCGCCACTTCCGGCTTTTTTCTTTTTGCTTATGTGGTGCTGAGGAATGGAACCCAGGGCCTCGAGCATGCAAGGCAAGCGCTCTACCACTGAGCCACCTTCCCAGCCCTAGGTACTTTCTTATGAAGACTTGTGTAGAGAATATACTAGATGAATGACCCTACAAGGAAATAAATAATTCATAAAACGTATGGGACTCATAAATTTGAACACAGGATCTGAACCAAGAATTCAATCTCTTTACCTATGCAACTCATACAATATGCTTTTGCAATTTCAAGGATAGATCAACAAAGAAAAACTTGAAGCTATTTGAGGAGCCCAAGTTCTGTGCCTGTTACTTCTATGTCAAGCAAAGCATGCAAACAAAACAGAGAATACCTTTCCCTTTTGTATTGACGCTGTCATCCATCCATACATGCTTTCCCAGTTAAGTGAACAGTCTGGTAGGGAAAAATCCTGCAAACTTGACACATAAGCCAGCACACTGGCTTTAAGTATCAACACTATAAATAGCATGGAAGTATTCCAAGATCTTAGAGGGAAGGGGAAAAAAAGACTGTGTTTACTCTTCACCACCTCTAGATAGAATCTAAACATCACATTCTTAAAAGTATAGGCTGTATCAGCCACATACACCCTGACCAATTGCATTCCTTCTGGTCAGCTGAGCTCTGCGGCATGATCTTAGGCTTTGGCTATTTGAGGTAAAGGAACCCTGTGGTCACGCCCGCTTCAGAAAGCCTAAAAATGTGGATTATCTTCAGAGCGGTAATGAGTCATTATTTACCCTTATTGGTTTCAGATTTGTTTAAATTCTTTTGTATTTTTTTTAATGTCAGATGTTTTAAAAATTATCTGTAAGTAGTTGTACAATTCATGTCAGTTTCTGAGTACAATGTTGATGTCAGATTTTCATAGGCAACATTTATCAAATAATGGCTGGGAAAGGATGTGAGCCAAAGCAAGCAATGCTGTCATCAGAAAGACTTCATGCGTACAGCAGATGCCATTAAGCTAATATGATCACGTTTATGATTTTGATTCAGACTACAAGAATATCTACAGAACCACAGGCTACAGAGGGTCCATGTTTATACATTGGAAACACACACTTACCTAACAAATGTTACATACACATCTAAGCAAAGGAACTTCTCATCTCCAAAATTCACAATTCATTTGTCCAATGACCTACACATAGACATAGGTAGATATACGAAGTTTAATTAACTAATGAAACAAAAATTATATGCATACTAAATTGAATTCATCTTCAAAAATCTCTCTTGCCAGGTGCTAATAGCTCACACCTGTAATCTTATGTGGTTAGGAATCTAAGATCTGAGGAGCATGGTTCAAAGCCAGCCTGGGCAGTAAAGTTCATGAAACTCTTATCTCCAATTAACCACTGAAAACCTGGAAGTGGCGCTGTGTCTCAAGTGGTAGAGCACTAGCATTGAATGAAAGAGCTCAGGTACAGAACCCAGAGTCTGAGTTCAAGCCCCAGGACCAACACACACACACACACACACACACACACACACACACACACACCAAAGGGAGGGATGGGATGGGACTCCAAATGCTTTGGAAAAATGAAGACTAAGGGAGTATGAAAGAAACAATAATTATTTGTTTTGGGGTGTTTTTGGGGGGGGTCCAGTTATGGGGCCTGAACACTGGGCTTGGGCACTGTCCTTCAGCTCTTCAGCTCAAGGCTAGCGCTCTACCACTTGAGCCACAGCACCACTTCTGGCTTTTTTCTTTTTTCTTATGTGATGCTGAGGAATCAAACCCAGGACCTCATGCATGCAAGGCAAGCACTCTACCACTAAGCCACCTTCCCAGCCCAAGAAACAATAATTATGCTGATAATTCAGGAACTCATGATTTATTTCTATAATTCTAGCTGTTCAGTAGGTTGAATCTGAGGATCATGGTTCAAAGCCATAAAACTCTTATTCCCAATTAACCATTAAAAACTCAGATGTAGAAATGTGGCTCAAGTGGTAGAGTACCAACCTTGAGTGAAAAGGCTAAGGGACAGTGCCTAGAAAATAATAATAATAATAAGGTTCAAGAATAAAAGATCATCTCAGCTAAGTGCTGGTGGCTCACAACTGTAATCCTAGCTACTCAGGGGGCTGAGATATGAAGATCCAGTTTCACTCAGCCCATGATACTCTAATCTCCAATTAACCTCCAGAAAGCCAGAAGTAGGGCTATGGCTCAAGGAGAGAGAGTGCTAGCTCTTGAGTGAAAGAGCTCAGGGACAGCATCCAAGTCCTGAGTTCAAGCCTCATGACCAACCGAGAAATAATAATGATAAAAGCTAGAAAAGTACTATGTTAAAAAAAAGTAGTATGTTTTTACTTTCATATTTTTTCCACATTTTGAAAGTAGTCTATAAAACTAATAGTCTCTGCAGTAAAGCGAACGCTTCACCAAGAAAGTCCAAAGGGAAAATGTGCTTCTGTATCTTTGCCTGTATCTCCTCTCAGCATGAGTCAAGTTCTGGAAGGGCTAACCTTTTTTTAGAACAACAACAACAATAATAATAATAACATCCTTTTTATCATATCTGTCAAGAATCATTTTTCTTAGCTGGGCGCTGGTGGTTCACACCTGTAATCCTAGCTACTCAAGAGAGTCAAATGATTAAGGTTCAAAGCCAGGCTGGGCAAAAAAGTCCTCAAAACCCCCAAAATAACCAGCAAGAAGTTGGACTGTAGGTCTGGCTAAATTGGTAGATCATCAGCTAAGCAGGCATGAGGCGCCGAGTTTAAGTTCTGGAACCAGCAGCAAAACTGTTGTTTTTTTTTATTTAATTTTACTTTTCCATTACCGTACCATAATAGTTTGAGGGGATTTCATTGTGATAATTCCACAGATGTGTACAATATCTAACTTTTTTTTTCCTTTTGAGACAAAGGAAAGAAAAAAAAAGTTTGGGGCTTTCGCAGATAGCCTCAAACTCCTAAATTCTCTTGCCTCTACTTCCCTAAGGATTACAGGTGCATGCCACCACCCCAGCCAGTCCAGGTTAGTACTCTATCACTTGAGACACAGCTCCCAGCTCCACTTCTAGACTTTTGCTGATTACTTGGGGATAAAAATCTTAAAGGCTTTCTTGCTCAAGCTTGCTCTGATTTCAATTCTCAGATCTCAGCCTTCTGAGTAGCCAGGATTAAGGCATAAGCCACCAGTACCTAACAGCTTATCCATTTATACGACAGAATTTTTTTATTACATGTTTGCAGTACAATTATAAAATCCTCACTTATTTTGCAAGACGCCAGAGAAACAAAATTCAAGACGCCAATGATAACATTTTATTTTGATGTAAATCTGGTTTTAATCATGGATTCATTCACATATAAAGAGGAAATTCTCAACATGAAATGCTTTTGGTTTTCAGCAGAGTTGGTTGTTTTACTGTTCTACACTAATCAAACACTCGCTTGTGCTCACACTGCTGGATGGCATGTGAGTGCCCTCTGCTGGTCAACCTGTTTTATAGCATTAGTCTGAACCAGTCTGAAGACACTGCATATTATCAGACTCAATATCCAAATGCCAAATGAAAATAAGTTATTCCTAGCCATACAAGGAATCATCTGCTCAGAATATGCAATCATGACTCTCACAGGACTCACAGAAGAGTATTTTATGGGGGGTGTCTTTTGTATTTTTAATTGTTATCATAAAGGTGATGCACAGAGGAGTTAGTTACGTAAGTCAGATAATAAGTACAATTCTTCTTTAAAAATGCCACCCCTTTTCTTGCTCTTTCCCAGTTTTTCCCCCTGGTCCCCACCCACAAGTTGTGTAGTTCATTTTCGACATAGTGTCTAGCGAGTGCCCCTGCTGCATTTGTTCACCCTTTGTCCCACTATTTCTGTGCCTCCCCTTATATTCCTTGGAGTTCATTTTGATAAATATTATTTTGTATGATCAGGTGCACACAGGCATTACACCTTTCTGTTCCTCTCCTAAGAGTACCCTCCTTTGGTCTCACCATGTGTGAATGACTAGAGACCTGTATAATTTATCATATCCCATTGTGTTTTAGATCTAGCTTCCATGTAGGAGAGAAAACATGTGGCATTTGTCTCTGAGCTTGGTTCACATGTTTTGTTAGGTCCATCCAATTTCCCTGAAAGTAACATAATCTTATTCTCTCCAATGGTTGTATAAAATTCCTTTGTGCATAGATACCACATTTTTTGGATCCACCCATCTATTGAAAAGCATCTAGGCTGTTTCCACAACTTGGCTATTGTGAATAGAGCAGCCATGAACATGGATGTGCAAGTATCTTTATGGTATGCTAGCCTATAATGTTCCATTGTATTTTAGATCTAGATTCCACATAAGAGAGAAAACGTTACACCAATTTGTCTCTCTGAGCTTTGTTTACTTCACTTAACATGATTTGTTCTAGGTCCATCCATTTTCCTCCAGAAGAATTTTTTTGGCTTTGTGTGTGTGTATGTATGTGAAAATACCATACAGAGGGGTTACAATTACATGGGCAAGATAATAAGTACATTTCTTATCAAGCATTGTTGCCTCCTCCCTTGTTTCCCCTCCAGCAGAATTTTTTAAAAATAATATTTGCTTTCTTTCACTTTCTCTCTATACTTTGTTATGTTCTCCTGCTAATCTATAAGTTAATTCAAGCCTTGGCATGGTGGCTCATGTCTGTAATCCTAGCTATTCAGAAGGCTGGGATCAGAGGATCACCATTCACAGCCAGCTTAGCAAGTGTGGCTCAAGTGGTAGAGTGCCAACCTTTTTTGGGGGGTCCAATCGTGGGGCCTAAACTCTGGGTCTGGGCGCTGTCCCTCAGCTCTTCAGCTCAAGGCTAGCGCTCTACCACTTGAGCCACAGCGCCACTTCCGGCTTTTTTTTTGCTTATGTGATGCTGAGGAATCAAACCCAGGACCTCAGGCATGCAAGGCAAGCACTCTACCACTGAGTCACCTTCCCAGCCCCTAGAGTGCCAACCTTAATCAGACAGAGCTAAGTGAGAGCACAAGAATGTGTGAGATAATGAAGCCTCAGTATCAACACACACACACCATTAAATTAAATTAAAACAGCAGAAAGCGTGGCTCAAGTAAAAGTCCTACCTAGCAGAGAATTTTAAAAGCACAAGTAGACAAGGGACTAATCTCCACTAATTCTGACAGGTCTGGAATGGAACAAGATGGATCAGTGAATTCTTAAAGCTCTCCTGATGATTTTGTGAGCCAGTTTTGGGGGTTTTGTTTTGTTTTTTTTTTCTGGTTGTGGGGCTTGAACTCTGGGCCTGGGTGCTGTCCCCCAGCTCTTCAGCTCAAGGCAAGCACTCTACCACTTGAGCCACAGCACCACTTCTTGTTTTCTGGTGGTTAATTGGAGACAAGAGTCTCACAGACTTCCCTTCCCAAGCTGGCTTTGAACTGTGATCCTCAGATCTCAGCCTCCTGAGTAGCTAGGATTACAGGCGTGAGCCACTAGCGCCTGCATGAGCCAGGTTTTGTAAGTCTTAGGCTTCTCCATCTATGCAAATGTGCATGTCTTAGCTGTTCTAACAGCTCAATGTATGCTGGCCAAGATGAAGTCACTAGAGCCTCCATGTTTGTTTGAGGATCAGAGAGTGACATGCCCACCCCTGAGAATTTGGTTTCCCTAGGGATGAAAATGGTAGAAGCAGCTCCTTATTCGAAGGAAATGCATGCTGAAATATCAGGATGCATCAACTTACTTCAACTGGTTCAGAAAAATAAAACACACACACACACACACACACACACACATGGGCATATGTGAGGCTTTTTCTGGGCCCTTATGAATTAACTAAAAGTCCTCCATCTTTGTATCCAGGCCCTTGTCTCAGAGCAATTCTCTGTGGTGTTACTTTGCAATCACCCGGATTCCAGGAAACAAAAGCCACTGATAAGTAACTTTCCCTCAAATAAGACACACCTTCTTCTTAGCATCTTAAAGGGAACAACCAAAACCTCTAGAGATCCACCCCTACAACCCCCAGACAACTGGTCTTTCCCGAACTCCTCCAAGAGCAAAGATGGAGCTCAAGATCAATCAGACTACAGCTTGGACTTTGGACCATTTTGACTCTGTACACCTTTCTCACACACACCCAAAGGTCCTTATTTATTTAACCAGGAGCCCGTGCTGCACCCCTGAAGTTCAGTGTCTGCACCCCTGAAGTTCTACACCCAGTCTTCCTACAGCTGCTTCTTTTTTTCTAAGGGGGTGTCCGGTCATGGGGCCTGAACTCTGGCCCTGGGCACTGTCCCTCAGCTCTTCAGCTCAAGGCTAGCGCTCTACCACTTGAGCCACAGCACCACTTCTGGCTTTTTTTTTGCTTATGTAGTGCTGAGGAAGCGAACCCAGGGCCTCAGGCATGCAAGGCAAGTGCTCTACCACTGAGCCACCTTCCCAGCCCAGCTGCTTCTTAATAAATCTCCATTCTTTGCCCTTCATTTGCGTGTGGATGATGTGTTATACATGCAACTTTAGTGGGTATCCTTCATGAGTCAGGATAGATAGACGAGACAGGGAAATTACATTAATTTTTAACAAATATTGAAAGCCCCAGACATAAATTAGAATCAGTAAGTGAACATAAAAGTACTGGGAAGGTGGCTTAGTGGTAGAGTGCTTGCCTCACATGCATGAGACCCTGGGTTCGATTTCTCAGCACCATATAACTAGAAAAAGCCGGAAGTAGAGCTGTGGCTCAAGTGGTAGAGCACTAGCCTTGAGCTGAAGAGCTGAGGGACAGTGCCCAAGCCCAGAGTTCAAGTTCCATGACCAACATTTAAAAAAAAAGTAATAGAAGAAAGAGCCATGTAAGTAAGGGTGGGGGACTCTTGGCAATAATTTTAGGTCTTCAGGAGGCTGAGATCTGAGGATCACAGTTCAAAGTCAACACTAGTACTAGTACCACCCAGCTGCAGAAACATCTGTTGGACTCTCATCTCCAATAAAACAGCACCCCCATCTTCAAAAAAACAGAAGTATGTACTTGTGTTTCTCTGCACTAAGCCATTCTTTCTGTAGTCAGTTTGCAATCATCTTGGAATTCAAGACAACATATCCCTGACCAGAAACATCTCTCTGGGGATCAGAACTGCTCTCAAAAGGGGCAATGAATGGTCCTCAGGACAACCTTCCCCTCCTCCCTCCCGCCCTCCCTTCACCCCCTCTCCCCCACTCAGGCCAGGCAGCTAGGAAACATTCATCCTGACCAGCGATGCCCACAACTTCCTGCAGACCCCTCACAAGACAAGGACTGAAGTGAAGGTGACCACCCAGCTCCAGCTTGTTCCAGGGACTGTTGGCTATACATACCTTTTGCCCTGTGCCTCACTTACCTGTCTACTAAAGCCTATAGCTCATGTCTGTACCTCAGAGATGGCTGAAAGCACTGAAGTGCTGTCTTCCCATGACTGCCATGAAATAAATCTCCTTTTTCTGCTCTCCACCAGGTATATTTGACATATAGGGACGAGGGGCCAAACCTGACATGGGGAACTCGTGGAGTCTGGGCCTGGAGTCAAAAACCTCGTTTCAATTTGAGATGGAACAAGAACATAATAAATAAATGAACTATATATATATGTGTGTGTGTATATATAAACATATATATTTAAGTATATATGTCTATACATATGTATGCATACCTATGTACATCTATACATATAAATACATATACATAGTTTATCTATACACATAAGTACATGTTATACATGTGTGTACATGTTTATACACATATATTTACAAAGATACATATATATGTACCAACTATTGCATACTTTATTTAGACATTCATTCCTTTATTCATCGTGGCTCAAAATTGAACCCAGAAAGCCAGGCACCAGTGGCTCATGCTACTCAGGAGGATCATGGTTCAAAGCTAGCCCAGGCAGGAAAGTCTGTGAGACTCTTATCTCCAATAAACCACTAGAAAACTGGAAGTGGCACTGTGGCTCAAGCAGTAGAGTGCTGGCCTTGAGCTGAAGAGCACAGGGACAGTGCCCAAGCCCAGAGTTCAAGCCCCACAACTGACAAAAAAAAAGATAGCTAGCAAAATGTCAAATGATAGCTATGGGTCAAGGGGTGAAGGGCCAGCTGATCAAACAAGCCAAGCAAACACCAGGCCCTGAGTTCAAGACATGGTACTGGCAGAAAGAGAGAGAAAGAGAGTATGTGTGTGTTAATGAACACGTCCAGGCACTAGGGCACACTTGCAAAGCTGGGACACCCTCTGGTAAAGCCATCTAGAAAAGATATTTTATCCCTACATCTGCAAAGAAGGAAATTCTATGAAAAACCTTTATGAACAAAGAAAAGATTCTCCCCATCCTCAAGTCTCTAGAACCATCCATGGCCCTGCTCATGTCTGAATTTTAGACCCCTGACACCTCTACTGACTATAAGAAGGTAAGACAAATGTTTGCTCTATTTCAACATACCAGTCAATTGGGCACAAACAGAAGTCAGGGATGTGTGGATTCATCCTGCTAACTAGAGCTGGGCCGGCAACTACGGCAGCATTCACAGAAGGCCCTAGAATAGATCTTACCTTCATGATTTCTCTTCATGTTGCCACTGAGCTCTCGTGTGTGGGCCTCAGGGTTTCTATTGGGAAGCATTTTCTCTGGATCACAGAGGATGTGCACAGCTGAGGACAAAGCCAGCTGCTTCATCTCCATCCAGTGGCCTCGGAGACAAGACTTCCCTTTTTGATGTTCTTATAAAATATCCCATAGAAAATTCCTGACAGGCAGCAGCTAGCTTTGAGTGATGGAGAAAGGCAATCGTTCCCAGAACAATAGATCTTCCACTGGCCTAGGCCAATAAAGCATGCCATAGGTGTCAAAGTTAGAATTAAGTCTACCTCCCGCAGCCTCAGGACAGTGAGTGACTGCCCCATGGGTTATGTCTAGAGAAGGACTGAGCTCTTCAAACCCCTTACACATTAATAAAAATGTGTGCTGAAACAAAAGCTAGGGTCATTCTCACCCTGGAGATGATCTGCTTGCAACCATTGGAAAGTGTGTTCCAGCTGGGCGCAGGTGGAAGAATAGCCCCTCCCCCCTCTTCCTCTTCCAGAAAGGTAGCAAGTGGCCTTACCTGACATCACCTGCCTGTGAGCCAGCAAAGGACCTCAGGCTCTGAGGTCACTTCCGGAACTGTCCCATCCCACCTCCTTTGGAAAATAAGAGGTTCTCCAGGCTCTGAGACTCCTTCCCCATCCACTGGGGTCCAACGTCCCCACCTTTCCCTAGCTAATCCCTCTCAAACACAAGTCCTCTCCTCTTTTTTTTTCTTCTCTTTTCTCTCTGCACACCTCCATCTCTTGAGAGCCAGCAGTTTGCTCTCTCCCCACCAATAAACTCTTTTCTGCCTTGACCATCTGGCAGCCTCCTATCAGCTGAATCTTACAGCTCACGCCTGTCATCCTAGCTATTCAGGAGGCTGAGATCTGAGGATTGTGGTTGAAAGACAGCCTGAGCAGGAAAGTCTGTGAGACTCTTATGTCCAATAAAACCACCAGAAAACCGGAAGTGGCGCTGTGGCTCAAAGTGATAGAGTGCTAGCCTTGAGCTGAAGAGCTGAAGGACAGCGTCCAGGCCCAGAGTTCAGGCCCCATGACCCACCAAAAAAAACAAAACAAAACAAAACAAAAAAGCTGGAAGTGGAGATATGGCTCCAGTGGCAGAATACCAACCTTGTGTAAAAAAGCTAAGGGAACAGAACCCAGTTTATACCCTAGTCCACACAACACACACACACACACACACACACACACACACACACACACACACATACCACATGCACACCAAAGGAAAAAAAGAAAAGAGAGAAGGGGGGAGGGGAGAAAGCATATTCTTTTCCTAATGAACTTTCCTATAGCTTTCACTGCTGTTTTATGTCTTGCCTGACCACTTATTTCTATCATAGGAGGCAAAAACTGAAATAGCTATTCTGACCTTCTGGTAACAGCTACTTGTTTCAGATTAGATCAAGGAGGGACGGGGAAATCCCTGGAGGACACTATATAGAGAGATATTGTATACATATATGTGTATATATACACTATATAATATATAATAATATATTTAGTTATTTATCTATCCCCCTTCCCCAGAGGATACAACATTTTATTTGGCCAAGTCAGGCCACATAAAGGGAACTGGGAAGGGAATAAAAGGAAGGGAGCTTGATTCTAGATTCAGCTGGGCTAGTCTAAGCAGCAGTTTCTCTGCTCATACCCAGGAGGCTCCAGTGATTTCATTCACACTGCACAGCCAGGATTTCCTCATCTTCCTCATCTGTGTAATTGTTAGAGGCAACTTGAAAGATGTGTTTACCAGGTTCTATGAACAAACTGAACATCCCCAACTTTATACCTGTGCCCTCTGAGTTCAGCCATTTTCTGCTGCAGTCTTTTTGCAAGCATCTTGTTTGGAGAGGGAAGAGAAGGTTCCCATAATCCTCTTGTGCAGAATGCAAGCTGCCCCTCAGTAAGCATAGGCATTCTTGTTCTGCTCCAGTAATAAAATGATAACTCCTCCAAAATCCCTCCAAGGACAAACATTGAGCTAACGGTCAACCAGGTCTCCCTCATTTGTGACCTGGGACTGTTTTAACTCTCTACCTCTTGACCCCAAGTCTCCCTATTCAACCTGGAGCCAATGTCTGCACCCCAAAGATTGCTGAGATGCACTGAAGCGCTGTCTTCCTGCTGCTGCCATGGAACAAATCTCCTTTCTCTGCCCTTCACCAGGTCTTTTTATGTGGTATGTGGGGATGACTGCCTGGGCCTAACTTGGGATTCCTGGACTTTGAGTCTGAGGCCTAAAAACCTAGTTTCATAATGAAGCAAACAATATAGTTGTTAAAATGATCATTTATATGGTTATCACGACAAGTGCATAAAGTACTTAATACAATGCCTGACTTGGAGGAAAGCTACATATAAAATTCCAGGGCTGGGAAGGTGGTTCAGTGGTAGAGCACTTGCCTTGCATGCATGAGGCCCTGGGTTCAATTCCTCAAAGCACCACATAAACAGAAAAAGTGGCACTGTGGCTCAAGTGGTAGAGTGCTAGCCTTGAGCTGAAGAGCTGAGGGACAGCGCCCAGGCCCAGAGTTCAGGCACCACTACCAACACCCAATAAATAAATAAATAAATAAAATTCCAAAAATCAAATCTATACACTTCAAAGTGCTCCTTAACCAATAATACCACTATTTTATTAATTATGAATTATGTAGCAACATAATCTTCATGGCATAATCTTGACCCAATAGATAAGAAAGAAATTAATCTTTTTAGATAATTGTTTTAAGGATTACATTCATTCTTTTCATTTTAGCCAAGTCATAAATCTAATCATGATTTCAAAAATCACACAATCTCATCCAAACCTCTATTACTAATTTTCAAATCCATAGTGGAGCAGCAGTCATGTAGTAACTTTTTAATCAGGGGTCATTAATGAGTCATTAACAACAACAACAACAAATCAAAGAAATAATGGAATAAAAGACGGAAAACTCTTACCATAGCCACTGTCACTGTTTTCCAGAAGCTTCTGGGCATTATGTTTTGCTAAAACTGTTCAAAGATGGAAGGGTTTCAGAAATTGTTTCCCTATTCTTAAGTACCCAACAGAAAAATGTCTGTCCTTGGCTAGTTGAAAGGCAAAATAAAAGTGGTAACACGCAAGGCATTTCCTTGCATTTTAGCAGCATTTCATTGTACTTCTAACTTATGTGTTCATGTTGCTTTAATTGTGGGGCTGTGTGGGAGGTATTGTCTGGACCCAGGCATGCTGATTATTTGGTCAGATGGGAGACTCAGAAGAAAACAAGGGATACAATCTAGCTTGCCCTGCTAGTAGGAGGCAAGTATGTGTTGAGGAAATATTTGTCATACTCACCACATTTTTGACATGTACTTGTCTCACGGAGCCAGTGAACAGCTTAGAAGAGAGAAGAATGGCAGCTGTGACTTCTAGAACCCTCTTTTTAAAACCTCAGCTTTTCCATTTTGAGGTTGGCTTAAAATTGTTTTATTTTTTCATTTGATTTTTGTTGTTTCTTTTGTTGTTTTTGAGATGGAAATTGCC
Organism: Dipodomys ordii; assembly: GCF_000151885.1. NCBI lineage: Eukaryota > Metazoa > Chordata > Mammalia > Rodentia > Heteromyidae > Dipodomys > Dipodomys ordii. Next base: position 2,895,184 of record NW_012267398.1, on the reverse strand, counting down.
TGACCAGCCCAGGCCATCCTTGAATTCAGGGTGCCCCTGCCACTTCCTCCCTCCTAAGTGCTAGGATGGCAGACAGATGTGCCATCACAGCCAGCTTCAAATGCTCTCAAAGGAGGCTTCCAACGGTGGCTCATGCCTATAATCCTTGCTACTTGGGGGTGGGAGATTGAGTAGATCTCAGTTGGAGACTAGCCAAGGCAAAATGTTCCTGAGACTACATCTCAGTCAATAGCCAGGCGTAGTAGCAAATACTTCTCATCCCAGTGACTCTCATTACAGCCACGAGAGAGCTAGAAGTAAGAGGCTCTCAGCTGAAGCCAGCTCAAGTATAAACATGAGATGCTATCCTCCAAATAACTAAAGCACAAAGGGCTGAAGGGTGGCTTGGAAGTAGAGTCACCTCTGTCCTCCCAGCTGCCTGAGATGGAGATCAGGAAGATCAGAACTTGAGACCCACCTAGGCATAAAAGGTAACAAGACATCATCTCAAAAAATCAGCCAACTGGGGCTGGGAAGGTGGCTCAGTGGTAGAGTGCTTGCCTTGCATGCCTGAGGCCCTGGGTTCGATTCCTCAGCACCACATAAGCAAAAAGAAAAAAGCCGGAAGTGGTGCTGTGGCTCAAGTGGTAGAGTGCTAGCCTTGAGCTGAAGAGCTGAGGCCCAGAGTTCAGGCCCCACGACTGGACCCAAAATAAATAAATTAATTAAATTAAATAAAATCCTCCGGACTTCTTTAAAAAAAAAAAAAATCAGCCAACTGGCATCCCAGTGGTTCACATCTGTAATCCTAGCTACCTAGGAAGCTAAAATCTGAGGATCATAGTTCAAGGCCAGGCAAGGCAGGAAAATCTGTGAGATCCTTATTTCCAATTAACCACACACACACAAACACACACACACACACACACACACACACACACAGAGCAGATATGATGATGTGTTTATCTGTAATCCCAGCTCCTCAGGATGCATAGGTAGGAGATTCATGGTCTGAGGGTAGGCTGGGCACAACCCAGAGACCCTATCTCAAAAATAACTTGAAGGGGAAGGAGTAGCTGTGGGTATAGCTAAAGTTGTGGAACATCTGCCTGTTGTGAAGTCCTAACTTCAAATGTGAGAACTAGTAAAACTTAATTAAAAATACCTACTCAGAATCATAAGGAACATGTTAGAGATGATAGAAGTGAAGGTGAAGAAATAATACACCCTTTTTGTGTGTATGGTACTGGGACTTGAACTCAGGACCTTACCCTCTTGCTTAGTTTTTTTTCTGCTCAAGGCTGTCATTGTACCATTTGAGCCCCAATTCTACTAGCATTTTGTTGGTTAATTCAAAATAAGAGTTTCCCAGATTTGTCTACCTGGGCTAGTTTCAAACCTCAGTCCTCAGATCTCAGTTTCCTGAGTAACTAGGAATAAAGGTGTGAGCCATCAGTGTCTCGCTCAGAATGATGCATCCTTCAAATCAATCATCTAGCTCTGACAAAAGTTGATAACCAGATGAGAATATATTTGAAAAATAGAAGTAAATCTGTAGAAAACATCAGAAAGCCAAAAAGGAAATCTTTGTCTCAGATTCCCAAGGTTCTCAAATATATTATATTATTATCCAAAATAAAGATGCTAGTCAAGGGCTGAGAATGTGGCTTAGTGGTAGAGTGTTTGCCTAACATGCATGAAGCCCTGGATTCAGTTCTTCAGTACCACATGAACAGAAAAAGCCAAAAGCGGCACTGTGGCTCAAGTGATAGAGTGCTAGCCTTGAGCAAAAGCAGCTCAGGGACAGTGCCAGGCTCTGAGTTCAAGACCAAGACTGGCGCGCGCGCACACACACACACACACACACACACACACACACACACATACACAAATGCTAGTTTTAAGTAGAAATGAAATACTTAAACAAGAAATGTGACCTTTTCTTTATCTGTAATTCTTTATTGCTTGTTCTCCTCTTACAAAAGACATTGCAACATAAAATATAAGATGGAATATGTCATATTTGGTGATAACCAAATACATATTTTTTTTAAATTCCCCACAGGACTAAACTAATGAAATTTTCGGACATACACTCATCCTAACTTCCTCTCACCTTCTTTAAAAAAAAAATCTAGGGAGGGGGGACCAAGATGGCGACGGGGCAGTAGGGGAACGCCACAGCTCTCTCCAACCAAAAAGAGAGTTCGAGTTCCAACGCTTAATCTCCCCAAGAGACCGACAACAACAAAAAGACGAACACTCAGAGAAAAAC
>NW_012267398.1:2856636-2884480 GCF_000151885.1 Dipodomys ordii | reverse complement strand
AGTGGCGCTGTGGCTCAAGTGGTAGAGCACTAGCCTTGAGCTGAAGAGCTGAGGGACAGCACCCAGGCCCAGAGTTCAGGCCCCACGACTGGACCCAAAAAATAAATAAATAAATAAACAAAATAAAATAAACATAGATCTTCCCTACGCCCCAGCCATACCACTCCTGGGCATCTACCCTAAACATCATGAGCCAGGATATCATAAAGACACTTGGACACTGGTTGAGGGACAGTGTCCAGACCCTGAGTTCAAGCCCCAGGACCAACCAAAAAAAAAAAAAAAAGACACTTGCACATTCATGTTCATTGTTGCACTATTCACAATAGCCACATTGTGGAAACAGCCCAGATTCCCAACAATAGATGAGTGGACAAAACAATGTGGTACCTATACACACAATGGAATTTTACACAGCCATTAGAAAGAATAATATTATGTCATTTGCAGAGAAATGGATAGACCTAGAACAAATCATGTTAAGTGAAGTAAGCCAAGCTCAGAGAGATAGACAGCTTGTGTTTTTTCTCATATACAGAAGCTAGGCCAGGCGCCTGTGGCCTGTAATCCTAGCTACTCAGGAGGCTGAGATCTGAGGATCTCAGTTCAAAGCCAGCCCAGGCAGGAAAGTCCATGAAACTCTTATCTCCAATGAATTACCAGAAAACCGGAAGTAGCGCTGTAGCTCAAGTGGTAGAGCACTTGTCTTGAGCTGAAGAACTGTGGGACAGTGCTCAGGCCCAGAGTTCAAGCCCCACGACCGACAAAAAAAAAAAAAAGAAGAAGCTAGATCTAAAATACACCAGAACGTGATAAATTATACAGAACTGTAAGGAAGCTAACTTAGGGAAGAAACAAAGGCACAATTTCTATGTGTCTCTGATCTTATAAAATAATATATATGGAAATGAACTCCAAGAAATGGAAACAAGAGGTTTTTTTCTTTGTTGTTATTTCTGTTTTCTTTTCTTTCTGTCTAGTTAGGGGCAGGGGAGGAGGCCCACAGGATTTGAGGGACAAATGGTGAACAAATGTAGCAGTAGAACTCACTGGATACTATGTTGAAAGTGAACTCTACAACTTGCAGTTGGAGATGGGAGGGAGGGACTAAGAGAGAGCAAGGGAAGGGATGACACTGCGCACAAGGAAATGTGCTCATTACCTGACTTATGTAACTGTAATCCTTCTGTATATCACCTTTATAATAACAAAACAGTAAATTTTAAAGAAACGAGCCTATATTATTATGGTGTGCTTGAGATAATTCCACAGTCATTTAGTCAGTGTTAGCTTACCATCTGAGACTCATCATCAGTGCTTTTTTTTTTTTTTACTTTTGGGTCCGGTCGTGGGGCCTAAACTCTGGGCCTGGGCGCTGTCCCTCAGCTCTTCAGCTCAAGGCTAGCGCTCTACCACTTGAGCCACAACGCCACTTCCGGCTTTATTTTTTCTGCTTATGTGGTGCTGAGGAATCCAACCCAGGGCCTCATGCATGCAAGGCAAGCAGTCTACCACTGAGCCACCTGCCCAGCCCATCAATGCTATTTTTTATTTAATTTTTTAATAAAAGGCATTAGCATTGATACTGTAAAAATTAAAATAAGTTAAAAAAAAGTAGGAAACTTAATGCCTGACAGACAATAAGTTCTACATCCAGATGAGCTTTGTATAGCATTAATGCCATGTTTGCTAGAAGACAGGGCCATGGAGGCAAGCTGCCTTGTCTTCTAGATAGAAGACCCCCCCCCCCAGCTAGGGTGGGGGAATGGGGTCCAAAGTATGCAATGAAGACCTGTGATATACAAAAGAGATCAGGAACAGTTCCACACCTGTGACAGAGCACCAGACTTGAGCCACAAAGCTAAGGCTAAGGGAGAGTACCAGGCTCTGCATTCAAGGCATGTTCCAGTACAAAATGGATAGTGACAGAGAGGAGGTGGGGAGAGAGAGAGGAAGGGAGAGAGATTGAGAGACAAGAGATCAGTTCATTCTCAGGGCTTTATCTAAGAAGTTCTCCTTCCTCAGCAATAGACCACTGGCCATTACATTCGCAATCTATGATGTCCATTGCCTATATAATCAAGACTAGACATCAGTCATAGGATAGGGTCATCAAGCCTTTTGTTGTAAGAAGTTGGAGTGTGTGTCTGTCTGTCTGTGTCTGTATGTGTGTCTGTCTGTCAGTCTGTGTCTGTACCTGTGTCTTTGTATGTTGTGTGTGCATACTGGTACTGGAGCTTCAACTCAAGGCCACCCACTCTATTCATTTTTGCTTGGCTTTTTCCCTGATAGCTAGTGCTCTACCATTTGAACCATACCTCCAGACCAGCATTTTGCTGGTTAATTGAAGAGTCTCTTAGAAAATGCCTAAACTGAATTTAGATCCTTAGATCTCGGCCTCCTGTGTAATTAGGATTATAGGCATCAGCCATCAGCATTTGGTTGGATTTCAATTTTTTTTTATTTATGTATTGTGGATGGCTTAAATTCATGGCCTGGATACTGTCCCTGAGTTTCTTTTGTTCAAGGAGAGTAGTCTACCTCCTGAGCCATAGCTCCACTTCCAGATTTATGCTTGTCATTTATTGGAGATAAGAGTCTCATGGACTTGCCCAGGTTGGCTTTGAACTGCAGTCCTCAAATCTAACCTCCCTAAGATTACAGGCATGAACCACTGCTACCCAGCTGAATTTGAATTTTTGAGATGTTCACTTGAACCAAAGATGTAAATTAATTGTGCTCTAGGTGGTTCTGTATTCATAAAAATAGAAAAGACTGGGGCTGGGAAGGTGGCTCAGTGGTAGAGCGCTTGCCTTGCATGCATGAGGCCCTGGGTTCGATTCCTAAGCAAAAGAGAAAAAAAGCCAGAAGTGGTGCTGTGGCTCAAGTGGTAGAGTGCTAGCCTTGAGCTGAAGAGCTGAGGGACAGCGCCCAGGCCCTGAGTTCAGGACCCACGACCGGAAGCCCTCCCCCCCCCAAAAAATAGAAAAGACTTGCCTACAGAGAAAAACGTATGTCCAGAGAGAGGCAGAGATGAGAGAGCTCTAGTGTCTCCTGAGAAACACAAAATCTTCTAAGGAAGATGGTTTTCCAAATTGCAGTTCAAGACCTGAGAATACTCAGGGCTAAACGGATACCCTTGACTCCCAGAGATCCCCATGTTCCTTACAGTAAATTTCCATTCCTTCTTAAATCTTGCCTTAGTGAGTTTGTTATTTCCCACTACAATAATCTTGGCTTAGACCCCAGATAAGTTTAGTATCAATTTCCCACCTAATAGTTGTCCTGAATAGTTAATATTTTACTCTTCTAGATATCTGAATATCACTGTTACATAATATAATTTAACATGACAACAGATCAGATAGTGTTCCTCACCAACAAAGTGTGTGTGTGTGTGTGTGTGTGTGTGTGTGTGTGTGTGTGTAAATTTTTTGAGCTGGGTGCCGGTTGCTCACACCTGTAATCCTAGCTACTCAGGAGGTATATATAGATATAGTTACTCTGGCTGGGAATGTGTCCTAGTGGTAAAGTGCTTGCCTAACATACATGAAACCCTGGGTTTGATTCCTCACTACCACATAAACAGAAAAAGCCAAAAGTGACACTGTGACTCAAGTGGTGGAGTGCTAGTCTTCAGCAAAAGAAGAGGGACAGTGCCCAGGCCCTGATTTCAAACTCCAGGACTGGCAATTTATTATTGTTGTTGTTGTTGTTGGTTGATTGTGGAGGTTAAATTCTGGGCCTGGGTGCTGTCCCTCAGCTCTTCAGCTCAAGGCTTAGCACTCTACCACTTGAACCACAGCACCACTTCTGCTTATGTGGTGCTGAGGAATCGAACTCAGGGCCTCATACATGCCAGGCAAACACTCTTGATCCTTTGATTAAGAAGAAAATGCCTTTATGGAAAACTATAGAAAAAAAGTCAGTATTTCTTGTCTGTAATCCTAGCTGCTCATCAGACTGAGATCTGAAGATTAGGGCTCAGAGATAGCCAGATGGGAGTAATAGTGGCTCAAGTGGTAAAGTGCCAGCCTTGGGCAAAAAATTGCCAGCAAGAGCAGGAGGCCTTGAGTCTCAGTTCTGGCACACACACACACACACACACACACACACACACACACACACACACACTTTCAGTACATTTGGATTTTAAATTCTACAGATATGCAACTTGGACGTTTTTCTTAATTAATTTCAATTAACATTCACACATACTATTTGAAAGCACAATTATGCTAAACTAGAACTGTAACAAAAACAAGTCATCTGGAGTAGAGATCAAGAGCAAGGAGGCCTGTGAGATCTCTGGCAAACCTCCATGGCTTTTGCAGGTGTACCCCACTGTCATTGCATTTAAGTATATACAAAATAGAGGTAAAACTTGGAAATACTTAGATTTATAATACAGAAAATTTTCAGGAGGGGAGGGGAAGGGAAAAACCAAAATGTTTAAATAGGGATACAGGTTGACCCATTATAACAATGAGATGTACAAGGCACTATGTTGAAAAACGAACTTTACGATTTAGGCGGGGAGGGGGATGGTGGTGAGGGGGGCATGGAGGGAGTGTAGTTGTGGAGGTGGGAGGGAAGCGATGGTAGGGGAAAAACAAAAGAGGAGGCAACAATGCTTGCTGAGAAACGTACTCATGACCTTGCTCATGTAACTGGTAACCCCTCTGTACAGTATTTTTACAATAAAAAACTTATTAAAAATTTTTTTTCAGGAGGATTTCATCTAACATCAGGCACAATAGCCTGCATCAGCCTCCTGGTGCTGGGACTACAGGAAGTGCCCCGGCACGTCCCGCTGAAGGGCCCACTGTTAATTTTTCAGCACTTGTTTTGCTTCTTGGGTCTCCATTCATTTCCCTTCATCTCCATCCTATTTCTCATTCCATCCTTTCCAGACTTCCCTAAGAGTTCCATGTTTTCCTCCCACTATCATGGGAGTCCCAGCCACAGATATGCAGAACAGTATCTCACTCAGTTTAATATGAGCTGAACTTCTGGTATTAAAGAATAATGGTTTTAAAGCCACCTGTCAGTGGCTTGCACCTGTAATCCTAGCTGCTCAAGAGGTTGTAATCTGAGGGTCACGGTTCAAAGCCATCCTGGGCAGACTAAACCAAGAGACTCCTAGCTCCAATTAACCAGCATAAAGCTCAAACCAGAAGTGTGGTTCAAGTGGAAGGGCACCAGTCTTGAGCAAAAAACAAAACATAAGCAAGAGGCCCTGAATGCAAACTGTAATACTGTCACAAAAGATATTTTTGCCAATCCTGGGGCTTGAACTCAGGGCCTGGGCACTGTCCCTGAGCTTTTTGCTCAAGGCTAGTACTCTACCACTTGAGCCACAGCGCCACTTCTGTCTTTCTTCGTTTATATGGTACTGAGGAATGGAACCCAGGGCTTCGTGAATGCTAGGCAAGCACTCTACCACTAAGACACATTCCCAGCCCACCCCTGGCTATTTTTAATATCAGATTTAATGTTACTACTTACAAATCTAGAACCCAGATTATAATAGTTAAAACACAAATACTTGCTAGAGATGTTTCCCATGAGTTTGATCATAAATACCTTAGAAAAGAGCCCAAACTGGAGATGACAAAAATTTACAACAGCCCTAGCTAAAATTTTGTAAAACTGATTTTACAATTGACAGAAGTCTTGTGATTTTCATTGCATATGGCATTTGAGGATAATAATTATGATTGGCAACATTACACCTACACTATCAAAGCTCTCCTTGTTATAATTAGGAATACAAGCTGGGTGCTGGTCCCTCATATCTATAATCCTAGCTACTTAAGAGGCTGAGATCTGAGGATCACGGTTCAAAGCCAGCCCAGGCAGCAAAGTCCTCATGAGACTCTATCTCCAATAAACTAATAATTTTTTAAAACCATCTGTGGCACTGTGGCTTAAATGATAAAGTGCTAGCCTTGAGCACAAAGAGGTTCAAATACAGTGCCCAGACCCTGAGCTCAAGCCCAAGGACTGGCAAACATAAAAAATAAAAAATTAGGAATGCAAGCACACATACTTGTAAAAGCCTAGTGGCACTAACAATTTGGAAATTGCTGGTAAAATGTTGGTTAAAGTATTCCTCTGGCATTTTAGATATACTTTATATATTCTTAGGGAACACAATTGGAGTTAATGTATATAGGAGTCAGCAACAATTAGCATCATAGTTACCCAGATGGCACACATACATATTAATTTAGTTTTTAGCTTTGGAGTAAAGTGAGAATCTGTGGCTAGGTACAATAAATGTACTCACAGAAGAAAAAGATTTAACTTTCTTGCAAAACAGTATCCCTGGCCACCCAATAGGCTTATGTATCAGATGATAAACAGATGGGCACAGCATATCTTGCATGTACAAAATGTCCACTTAGCTCAAAGAATAGGGCACAATGAGAGCACTTAATGGTTATCCTGTATGTATAAATACACATAACCTCTAACATTGTACATTTTGGCATAACATCTGAATAAAATGTAGGTCTATATAGCTGCTGAAGGTGTAGTTCAGGGCCATGCAAGCAAGAGGACCTGAGTTCAAGCCCTAGTTACCACTACCACCACACACACACACACACACACACACACACACACACACACAAATCTGTTCAGCCAGGCACCGGTGGCTTGTGCCTCTAATACTTGCTACTCAGGAGGCTGAGTTCACAGTTTGAAAGTAGCCTGGGCATAGGCTGAAAATACTGGGGTGGGTTGAAGATCTTCACCCTGACCTAAAGCATCTACCAAATGACTTCAGTTGCTTGCTTGGGCAAGAGTGTATCTCTCTTTGCCTGAATAAGCCATATGTCTGTTCTTAAACAAGTTTTAAATTATTCACATCATCTCAGTGAACCTACCAAGGAATTCCCAATAATTAGCAAGATTGAGATAAGAAAAATGCCTCCTTGTAATGATATCTGTGCCGCATCCTGCCTGTCGGGCCCATCAGATCAACTGTGCCAAGGCTTCTGAGAAAATGCCCATATTGAAATGTACTACTATAAATAGTGATATATAAGGTCTTAAGATATACTGAGCAAGAAAAAGTAAAAGGCATATAAAAAGATTCAAGAAGCCAGGCACTGATGGTTCATGCCTGTAATCCAAGCTACTCAGGAAGCTGAGACATGAGGATCACGGTTCAAAGCCAGCCCAGGTAGGAAAGTTCATGAGACTCTTATCTCCAACTAACCACCAGAAAACCAGTAGAACTGTGGCTCAAGGTGGTAGAGTGCTAACCTTGAGCAGAAAAGCTCAGAGAGCTCCTAGGACCTGAGTTCAAGCACCATGACTGACAAAAAAAAAAAAAATCAGGAACCTAAATGATAATAACTGTTTCTTGTAAGTGCAATGCTTTGGATTTTTTTTCTCTTGTGCCAGTCCTAGGGCCTGAACTCAGGGCCTGTGCACTTTCCCTGAGCTTTTTTGCTCATGGCTGGCAGTCTACTACTTGACTCTACTCCCAGCTCTTGGATTTTCCTGCCCAGCTGGCTTCAAATTGTGATCCTCAGATCTCAGCCTCCTGAGTAGCTAAGATTACAGGCATGAGCCTCTGGTGCCCAGCAGGGAAATATATTTTGAATGAGTGAGCAAATGAGTGAATGAATTTAACACAGAGATCTTTTTTTTTGTTTGTTTGTTTGTTTGTTTGGGTCTGGTGGTGGGGCCTGAACTCTGGGCCTGGGTGCTGTCCCTCAGCTCTTCAGCTCAAGGCTAGTGCTCTACCACTTGAGCCACAGCGCCGCTTCCAGCTTTTTTCTTTCTGCTTATATGGAGCTGAGGAATCAAACCAAGGGCCTCAGGCATGCAAGGCAAGCGCTCTACCACTGAGCCACCTTCCCAGCCCCAAACACAGAGATCTTTAATGGTATCCTAAAGTCATTTGTAAGGAGAACCAAATAGGCTCTTTTACAAGTTATCACCTACAGAATTATTTAATCTGCCTAATTGCTATATAAAACTCCACTTGAAATAATACATGCTTTTCTCTACTGAGGCTTTTCAGATTTCAGCAATAAGTAATGGCCAGATGGTAAGAGCTTTTCCACAGCAGGTCCTAATGTGGAGATGGACAGAGTGTGGGTCTCTGGGAGGGAGACCATGAGAGCGTCTCTGGGGAACTACAAGACTGCTGGTAAGAAATGGACAGGCAACAACTAGCTGAGGCCATCCATGGTATACATAGAGAAGATTGTATTTACATAGTATGCAATTATATACGCATGTATGTATATGGTAATATGCTGCATAAAGATGACCGACAATGGTGATTCCACAACACTATAGTTGCCTAGTGATGTAGCCATTTTAGTAAAATACACTATTTGATGGTGTGTGTGTGTGTGTGTGTGTGTGTGTGTGTGTGTGTGATTTTGTCATTTTTTAATGCTGTCTCATAAATCCCATACGTTTGTTTTACTCCTTTACATCCTCCTGTGTGTGTGTGTGTGTGGTGTGTGTGTGCCAGTATTGGAGCTTGAACTTGGGGCATGGGCACTATCCCTTGGCTTTTTCACACAGGCCTTACCACTCGAATCACATCTCTACTTCTGGTTGTTTGGTCTCACAGCATTTCCTACAAGAGCTGGCTTGGAATATTTTTCTTTTTTTTTTTTTTCAGGTCTAGTCGTGGGGCCTGAACTCTGGGCCTGGGCACTGTCCCTTAGCTCTTCAGCTCAAGGCTAGCGCTCTACCACTTGAGCCACAGTGCCACTTCCGGCTTTTTTCTTTTTGCTTATGTGGTGCTGAGGAATCCAACCCAGGGCCTTGAGCATGCAAGGCAAGCACATTACCACTGAGCCACCTTCCCAGTCTCTGGCTTGAAATCTTGATCCTCAGATCTCAGCCTCCTGAGTAGCTAGGATTATAGGTATGAGCCATTGGCTGCAGATATGCTTTCAGAACTATGAGGTGAATTCATTTATATTCACCATCACACACCATCCAAACTTTCAAGCAACTGTGAGGATACAACAAAAATGGTCTGGATTAGTGATTACAATGGTCTCTCATTTCTGAGATTGAAGTATGAAATTATAATTTCTCTTTGGGGCAGCTTCCCTTCCCCCACTTCATGGATTGTTTGCTATGCCAGCAGCAAGCTACCTTGCTTTTTTGTTGTTGTTGTTTTTTGGTTGTTTTTTTTTTGGGGGTCTGGTCGTGGGGCCTGAACTCTGGGTCTGGGCGCTGTCCCTCAGCTCTTCAGCTCAAGGCTAGTGCTCTACCACTTGAGCCACAGCACCACTTCCAGCTTTTTTCTTTTTGCTTATGTGGGCTTTTTTCTTTTTGCTTATGTGGTGCTGAGGAATCGAACCCAGGGCCTCATGCATGCAAGGCAAGCGCTCTACCACTGAGCTACCTTCCCAGCCCCAAGCTACCTTGTTTTGAATAACCCTAATGAGGGTGCCAATATACTGAAAAATTAAACTCTTATAAACAGCCATTAAGATCTACCCCTACCAACTGCCACATGACTAACCTTATATACAAACCCTCCATAGAAACTATTCATTCTTTGTATTAGTATTGTTGCATAGTAAAGTCCCCTAATGCAATAGTTTATTTGTTATTTGTTTTGTTTTGTTGACAGAAGGATTCATTATGTAGCACAGGCTTACTTCAAACTTCTATTATCTTGCCTCCACTGTGATTACAAGTATGTTCCACCATACCTGACTAGAATTTAGCGACTTAAAACAATATTTGCTCTCTTCTCATTCCTGTGTCCAGCAGTCCCAGCATGGTTTCACCAACAGTTCCAGTTGAGGGTCTCTCATGAATGCAAATCAAGCAAGCAGCCTAGATGTTAATTATCCCAAAGCTCTCTTGGGAACAGAGAATTTGTATCTGAGGGTAGTCAGGTGACAGTTGGTAGATCTTAAGTCCTCAGTGGATGTTCGTAAGAGAGTTTAATTCTTCAGGACATTGGTATCCCCATTAGAGTTGTTCTAAATAAGATAGCTTGTACCAGGTGCCCATGGCTCATGCCTGTAATCCTAGCCACTCAGGAGAGTGGTTCAAAGCCAGCCTGGGGAAGGAAAGTCCGTGAGACTCATCTCCAATAAACCACCAGAAAACTGGAAGCGGAAGTTGCCTGGCCATGGTGGTGCATGCTAATAATCCTAGAATTGTGTGGGCTAATGCAGATGGATCATGAGTTCCAGGCCAAACCTTGTCTCAAAAACTAAATAAATAACACAATAATAAAAAGCCTAAATAACCTAAATCAATTTTAACTATGTTAAGCAAATAAAACATAATAGAGGGAAAGAAAGTATAATTCTGTTATACCACATAAATAAGATTACAATACTTTAAATGCTGAACATTGAGTTAAAACAGAAATTTTATATAACTAAAAATTGTGGGAGAATAAAAGGAGAGGAGATGACATTGGTGACGAGTTACAAGTTGCACTATGTTCATAAACTGCTTTGGTGAATGGCAGCTCCTTTGTACAACTACTTAAATGATAATGTAAAAAAATATTCAAAGAGAGAGAGAGGAGCTGAGCACTGGTGGTTCACACCTCTAATTGTAGCTACCCAGGAGGCTGATATCTGAGAATCATGGTTCAAAGCCAGCCTGGGGAATGAAGTCTGTGAGACTCTTATCTCTAATTGCTCATCAGAAAATGGGAAGTGAAGCTATAACTCAAAATGGTAGAGTGCTATCCTTGAGCAAAAAAAGCTCAAGGACAGGGGCTGGGAAGGTGGCTCAGTGGTAGAGTGCTTGCCTAACATGCATGAGGCCCTAGGTTTGATTCCTCAGTGTCACATAAGCAAAACGATGATAATAATAAAGAACCTTAAAAAACAAATTTTTTAAAACCTCAGGGACAGCATCCAGGTCCTGTTCAAACCCTGTGAAAAAGAGAGAGGGGAAATGGCTGTCAGTATGAGAGTATATATTTTTTTGAGAGTATATTTAGATGAAAGGATGAAATCATCTTTTAGAATCACAAATAAGTAGAAAATAACAACTTAAGAGTTAGCCAAGTGTTAGTGGCTCATGCTTATAATCCTAACTACTTGGGAAGCTGAGATCTCAGGATTTGTAGCAGCCTAGACAGAAAAGTCTGTGAGACTCTCTTTTCTCCAATCAGCCAGCAGAAAGCTGAAAGTGGAGGTGTGACTCAAGTGACAGCACCAGTCTTGAGTGAAAAAGCTGAGACAGAGCCCAGGCCCTGAGTTCAAGCCCCAGTATTAGCACAAGCTAAGATCCTGGAGTCATTAACCTCCTGTTGCTAGTCAGGCATACCCACTGTGCACAAGAGATTGGACTAGAAGGGAAGTCCATGGAAGAGCAAGGGAATGAGAAGATGGGCTGGGAAGGTGCTCAGTGGTAGAGTGCTTGCCTTGCATGCAAGAGACCCTGGGTTCGATTCTTCATAAGCAGAAAAAGCTCGAAGTGGCGCTGCAGCTCAAGTGATAGAGTGCTAGCCTTGAGCTGAAGAACTGAGGGACAGCGCCCAGACCCAGAGTTCAGGCCCCACAACCGACAAAGAGAGAGACAGAGACAGAGAGACAGAGAGAGAGAGACCTACCTAACTCTCAAGATCACTGGATAGTCTCCAAGTCATCTCAGTGCCAATCAGAAGTCCTGCACAGACTGCACCAACTCTCCGTAGCTACCTATTCTGGCATCCACCTTTGGGAACCAATCAGTGCCCACAAGTCTTCCAGAGGCAATGTCTATGGCCCCAGGGTTCGTGACTGCTTGAGGCCATGGCGATGAGGGGTCTGAAGCTGCATCTGGGACTGCTCCAAGCCAGGGTGAGGGATGCAGAACCTCTAGGGGAGGAGGCCTTTGTCCTGATTGCCTGGCTAGGCTCTTCTGCTCTCCTGGGGCCCACTTATGAATCATAGGAATCTCTACTCCTCTCACAATGGGAAATCAAACCAAATGCAAAATTGAACACAAGAAATAAAACTGGTGCTTTTCCAGTATCTGACATAGTGATAAACAGGTAGTTACTTACTAACCTATTTTATAACTCCTCCTCCTCTTCCTCCTCTTCCTCCTCCTCCCTCCCTCTCCACCCCCTTCTCCTCCTCATCTTCTTCTTCTCCTTCTTCTTTTGTTGGCTGTAGGGCTTGAACTCTGGGCCTGGGTGCTGTCCCTTAGCACCCAGTAGATAGGATTACAGGCATGAGTCACCAGCACCTGGCTGTCCTCTTCTTCTTCTCCTTCTCTTCCTTCTCCTTCTCTTTCTCCTTCTCCTTCTTCTTCACCTTCACTGTTACCTTTGCCTTCACCTTCTTTTTCTTTCTGAGGACATTATGGTTTGGTGGGATATGATGAGATTAGTGGACTAAAATTTCAATAAGGTCCAATCTCCCACAAGAATTAAAAGACAAGAACTGGGAATGTGGCTTAGTGGTAGAGTGCTTGCCTAGCATGCATGAAACCCTGGGTTCCATTCCTCAGTACCACATACACAGAAAAGGCCAGAAGTACACTGTGGCTCAAGTGGTAGAGCACTAACCTTGAGCTGAAGAGCTGAGGGACAGCGCCCAGGTCCAGAGTTCAGGCCCCACAACTGAAAAAGAAAAAGAAAAAGAAAAACAAAATATTTTTTAAAAAGATAGCATTTCAGGTCCAAAACCCAGAGGGCTAGTTTACTCCATTACTTTTTTGATGCTCTGAAGATTTAAGTTTATTAACCTTAATAAGCTTAATAAACAAAAAGAACAATTCAGGTCAGGCACTGTTGGCTCACACCTGTAATCCTAGACACTCAGGAGGCCGAGATCTGAGGATCAAGGCTCCAAGTCAATCCAGGCAGAAAAGATCCTGTGAGACTTCGATCAACCACTCAAAAACTGGAAGTGGAGCTGTGGCTCAAGTGATAGAGCACTAGACTTGAGCAAAAGAGCTCAGGGACAACACCAGGACCTGAGTTCAAGCCCCACAATCAAGAAAGAAAGAAAAGCAAGAAAGGAAGGAAGGAAGGAAGGGAGGGAGGAGGAAGGAAGGAAGAGAGGGAGGGAGGAAGGGAGAAAAGAAAGGAAAGAAGGGAAGGAGGGGAGGAGGGAGGGAGGAAGGAAAGAAAAAGCAATTCAAATTGCAAAGTGAAGTTAACAAATGTAAAATTTTCCATGCACCAGTGACTCATGCTTGTCATCATAGCTACTGGGGTCGATGAGAGCTGAGGGTCATAGCTCAGGCAGAAAACCCTGTGAGACTCATATCTCCATTTAAGTACCGAAAATTCCATAAGTGAAGCTATGGCTCAAGTGGTAGAGTGCTAGCCTTGAGCACAAAAGCTCAGGGACAGTGCCCAGGCACTAAGTTCATGCCCCAGGATCAGAAGGGGGAGGGAAGGAATGCAAAATCCCCTTGGGTATGGTATAGTTCATTCCTGCTGATTTGAAGGTAGCCTGGGCAAAATGTTTCAGAGATTCCATTTCAACCAATAATACACACACAAACACACACACACACACACACACACACACTATGTATATATTTGGGTGTGGTAGTATAAATCTGACATTCAATGTACACAGGAAATACAAGAGAAGAATTGCTGTCCAGGCCAGACTGGGCCTATTCACAAGACTTTTTTTTCTTCTTTTTTTTTCTCGTCGGTTGTGGGGCCTGAACTCTGGGCCTGGGCACTGTCCCTCAGCATTTCAGCTCAAGGCTAACACCCTACCACTTGAGCCACAGTGTTACTTCCAGCCTTTTCTGCTAATGTGGTGCTGAGAAGTCAAACCCAGGGCCTCATGCATGCGAGACAAGCACTCTACCACTGAGACACCTTCCCAGCCCAAGACTCGTGTGTGTGTGTGTGTGTGTGTGTGTGTGTGTGTGTGTGTGAGTCCTGGAACTTGAACTTAGGACTTGGGCACTGTCCCTTATCTTCTTTTGCTCAAAGCTAGCACTCTACTACTTAAGCTACAGCCCCACTTCTGACTTTTTTCTGTGTATGAGATACTGAGGAATGGAACCCAGGGTTTCACGCATGCTAGGCAAGCACTCTACCACGAAGCCACATTTCCAGTCCAAGACTCCATTTTAAAAATAACCAAAGCCTAAAAGGGCAGGGATATGGCTCAATTTGTAGAGTACCTGCCTAGCAAGCCATAAATTTTAATTCGTTGAGGGGGAGGGGATGGGGAGCAAAATCTCATTCACTTTTTTTTTCCTCATTCATTTTTAATCTGGAGTCAGCAGTAGCGAAGAGGACTTTCAGAAAAGGGCATTACAAGCCACATTTCCTCCTTAACTGGAGATGATAAATGAAGAATGAATAGCCACAAAGAAAGGCATCTTGTGACATTGACACACAGGACAACTACAGTACCAATAATGTGGAAAAGTTCCGTTCATAAGCATGATTTCTTACTTTCAAATTTCCTTATAGGCCTACCCATTCTATTTTAGTCCTCATACATAGTAATGAGAAAACTTGAACTTCAGAGTGTAAACGCACCCAGATGCCAGGCCCAGGTTGACAGTTTTTCTGGCTGAGTCACCTTGGCAAAGTCATTTAGCCTTACAGTCTCAGATTCCACTGATACTATAAAAATAATGGCTGCTGTATGAACAGTGTTGCCCTGGGAATCTGGAGAGTATACCTAGCATATCTGACAACATTGTTTTTACATAATTCACACTTATATTACCTTGACCAGCAGTTTTACTATTACCTTTTCTTTTTTATTTATTTGTTTACTTCTTTTGGTGCCAGGATACTCAGGCTTGAGCTTAGGACCTGTAGCTCTTACTAAGCTTTCTTGCTCACAGTTGGTGCTCTAGCACTTGAGAAATACCTCCAGTCAAGCTTTTTACTGGTTAGTTAGAGATGGAGTCTCTTAGATTTTTCTACCCAGACTCGTGGTTTCACTATTATCTTTGAGCTTATTAGAAATACAAATTAGTGGGTTCCTCTCAGACTTAATGAATCACATAGTCTTGGAGAGGGTCACTTGAGCCACAGCTCCACTTTTGGCTCTTTGCTGGTTAACTAGAGATTATAGGCTCTTGGATTTGTCTACATAGACTGGATTTGAACTGTGATCCTCATATCTCAGCCTCCTGAGAGACATGAGCCACTAATACCAGGGTTCTATGTTCTTTCTAAAGCTGTAAATCCTTTTACATTTCAGAAAGCATTTCTTCTATTTGAGAAAGATTTAAAATGCTGTATAGCCTGGAGCCAGTGGCTCACACCTATAATCTTAGCTACTTAAGAGGCTGAGATCTTGGGGGGGGGGGGAAGAGGCTGAGATCTGATCTGAGGATCCTGGTTCAAAGCCAGCCTGGGGCAGAAATGTCTGTGAGACTCTTATCTCCAATTAACCAGACTCTTTTTTTTTGGGGGGGGGGGGGGATCCGGTCATGGGCCTGAACTCTGGGCCTGGGCGCTGTCCCTCAGCTCTTCAGCTCAAGGCTAGCACTCTACCACTTGAGCCATAGCGCCACTTCTGGTTTGTTTTTTTCTGGTTATGTGGTGCTGAGGAATCGAACCCAGGGCCTCATGCATGCAAGGCAAGCGCTCTACCACTGAGCCACCTTCCCAGCCCCCAATTAACCAGACTCTTATCTCTAATAAATTATTCAGAAAAAAGCCAGAAGTGGTGTTGTGGCTGGAGTGGTAGCCTTAAACACAAAAAGGCTCAAGGACAGAGCCCAGGCCCTGAGGACTGGCATTAAAAAAAAAAATGCTGCTAGGCGCCAGTGGTTCACACCTGTAATCCTAGCTACACTGGAGGCTAAGATCTGAGGATCACGGTTCAAAGCCAGACTGGGCAGGAAAGACTGTGAGACTTTTATCTCCAATTAACCACCAGAAAACCAGCAGTGGCATTGTGGCTCAAGTGGTAGAGCACTTGCCTTGAGCTGAAGAGCTCAGGGACAGCACACAGGCCTGGAGTTTAAGCCCCACTGTATGAAGAAAACTGTGCTTTCAAAGAAGTGTATTAAAACCTGGTTACTATTTAATTACTAACTATAAATCCTTACCCATATAGAATATGGGTTACTTTGTTTCAAATAGTTTCAAATTTGTGGTGGCACTGCTGTTTGAACTCAAGGTTTTCAACTTGCTAGCCAGGCACTCTACCACTTGAGCCCCTACAAATAGTTTTATATAAAGCATTATTTTTCCCATTTAAATTTTCTCTATGTTGTTGTACAAAGAGGTTTCAATTTTTTTCTTTTTGATACAGGGCCCATGTAACCCAGATTGGCTTCAAACATGCAATTCTGCCTCAGGCTCCCAATACTGGGATTACAGGTATACATTACTGGATTGGGCTATGTAGAGCACTTTATTTTTTTCTTAATTTTTTTATTGTAAAGATACTGTACAGAGGAGTTATAGTTACATGAGCAAGGTAATTAGTACATTTCCTATCGAGCATTGTTTTCTTCCCTACCATCCATTCCCTCCCCACCTCCCCATCTACTCCCTCCCCCCACGAAAGTTGTAAATTTTGTTTTCAACATATTGTCTTATACATCTTATTATTACAATGGGTCATCCTGAATCCTTATATCAGCATTTTGTTATTTCCCTTCCCCTCCCCAAATTAGAAAAATGTATATACAAGATGCAGGACACCGGAATCAAATACAGAGACGACAGGGGTTGTACCATGGGGGAAGAACATACAAAGAAACAAACAAAAAAATCACATAGTACATTATAAGTACATTAAAAAGAACAGCAACAAAGATAAACCTCTTGTTTCCCTATCTTGGGGTTCATTTCATTTAGCATCAGGTTATATGGTCATATGTACATAGCTTTTGACCTCTTCTGCTTCTCCGAGACATATATTAGTTATTGCAGATAAGGTAAACCATGGAACCTATGTTTCTTTGAGTCTGGTTTGCTTCACTTAATATAATTTTTTCCAAATCTTTCCATTTCCTAACAAATGGGTCAATGTCATTCTTTCTGATAGAGGCAAAGATTTCCATTGTGTGTGTGTGTGTGTGTGTGTGTGTGTGTGTGTGTGTGTGTGTGTGTGTGACATTTTCTTGATCCATTCATCTACTGAGAGGCATCTGGGTTGGTTCCATATCTTAGCTATAGTAAATAATGCTGCAATAAACATAGTTGTGCTGGTAGCTTTAGTGTGGTCTTGTTTGTAAACATTTGGGTAAATGCCCCAAAGTGGGATTGCTGGGTCATAGGGGAGCTCTATGTGGAGTCTTTTGAGGAACTTCCACACTGCTTTCCAAAGTGGTTGAACAAGTTTACACTCCCATCAACAATGCAGTAAGGTTCCCTTTTGACCACATCCCCTCCAGCATCTGTTGTTATTAGGGTTCTTGATTATAGCCATTCTAACTGGGGTGAGGTGGAATCTCAATGTTGTTTTGATTTGCATTTCTTTTATGGCTAGAGAGGTTGAGCATTTCTTCATGTGTGTACAGCACTTTAAACCATACTAAATTAGAAGAGACTCTAGGATTTATAGCCTTAGACAAAACAAAACTTTATTATTCTGTATGTATAACCAATCAACTGAGATCTTTCTTCTACCAGTCCCCAATCTCACTGAATCAAATGATCTCAGCAATGTAATCACACACAGATTACTGATCCTTTTAAAAATTACTTTTCCCTATTTTACAACCACAATGTTATTTGAGGCATAGATATTTTGTTGAGTTCTGAGAAATATTGTATTACATGGTCTATCAGGGCTCTAAATCTCAGAATTCCATGACTTTGAAGTTTCCTTAAGGAAAATATTTTAAACATGTTATATCCATCTGTTTATTCACTTGAGATATGTACTACTGTCTATTGACTCAAGGTTCTCTTCAGTCAAAAACTGTATTGCCTGGGCTGGGAAGGTGGCTCAGTGGTAGAGTGCTTGCCTTGCATGCATGAGGCCCTGGGTTCAAGTCCTCAATACTACGTAAGCAGAAAAGCCGGAAGTAGCACTAGCCTTGAGCTGAAGAGCTGAGGGACAGTGCCTAGGCCCAGAGTTCAGGCTCAACAACTGACAAAAACAACAAAAAAGCAAAAAACAAACTGCATTGGAAGATCCTTTTCCAGTTCATAAGGGTGATGTTTGGGTTCTCTCATGCTTTGTGACATGTGCCTTTCTCTAAACTCTGTTATGATGTGGGCACATTATCTGTCTGATGTGGAAAAAAAAAAACTTTATTGCCATCGAGGGTGTAGCTCAGTGGTTGAATGCTTGCCTAGCAAGTACAAGATCCCCACACCACAGAGATAAAATCATCATCATCATTATCATCATCATTATCATCATCATCATCATCATCATCATCATCATCATCATCATCATCATCTAAGGATCACAGTTTTAGGCCAATGTGGACAGAGAAGTTTATGAGACTCTTATCTCCAAGTCCCACTAGAAGCTAGAATCGCAACTGTGACTCAAGTGGTAGACTCACAGCCTTAAGTGGAAAAAGTAAGGGGCAGCACCTATGCCCTGAGTTCAAGCCATAATATTGGCACACACACATACAAAACAAAGCAATATAGCACCAGAAGGAGAGAAATAATACTCTTCTCAGTGCTCTGACACAACACTGCTCAAATTATTAAATTGTCTTGAATGGGAATATATAATCTCATATATCAAGTCCTTAAATGGCAAGCTAAAAAAAATTGCAGAACTTAGGGCCTGGGCAGTATCCTTGAGCTTTATTTTCCCAGAACTAGTACTCTCCTACTTGAGCCACAGCTCCACTTCTAACTTTGTACTGGTTAATGAAAGATAAGAATATCACAGACTCTCCTGCCCAGGTCGGCCTCAAACCATGATCAACAGGTCTCTACCTCCTAAGTAGCTGAAATTACAGGAGTAAGCTATCAGTTCCTGGCCTTAACTCCCAGACAAATTTTATGATTGTTTATTGGAAAATAGAGTTATGCAAAATTTAAAGCATTTCTTGCAAAATCGCAAGTGCACAGAAATCACAAAAGGAAATTTGGACAGAGCTAGGATTGAATATTAGCATTTTGTTAGACACAATTCACACATTTGGGGTTTTAAGTAAATGATAATGGTCAACTTTTAAGGCTCACTCAACTCTGAGATTTAAAAATTCTCTTATGCTTAAAGACCACTTTTGTCATATTTTGTACCCAGACATTCAAGAAAATCTGTCATACTACTCTGTGAAGGTAAAAGAGGAGCCATCAGAAAGACCTCTTCCCATTTTGAAGCTACCTTATCCTTGAGGAAAGAGAACCAGTAACAAAAATCTCTCCAATGTTAGATAATACCATGTCTAGTCCATATCACAGTGCCCAACTCAATAATTTCATCTAGGTTTGATTAATGTCAAAATTAACATTCCTAAAATATTTTACTAAAAAAAATCCATTCCATACCCAACATGGACAATTTGAGGTATTTTCCATGATGTAATAGAATAAGCCCCAGTAGAACACAATTTACAATTTTGATAGACACATTGTTACAATATGGCTTTCCAAGAACCCTAAAAAGTACTGATACATAGCTTAAGATTGAAGATTGGTGTGATTCCTTATCCCCAGCATAAATTGTATCAGTTTTTACTATTAATTTCATGAATTCCTATTGGTAAATAGAGTACTAGGCTTATACATTAATAAGTGTTTAGGTAACTTAGAAGAGATCTAAATCTCCAGGAGAAATAATAGA
The DNA here is from genome assembly GCF_000151885.1 of Dipodomys ordii. Classification (NCBI taxonomy): domain Eukaryota; kingdom Metazoa; phylum Chordata; class Mammalia; order Rodentia; family Heteromyidae; genus Dipodomys; species Dipodomys ordii. The sequence goes on along the minus strand of NW_012267398.1, from coordinate 2,864,810 downwards.
TGACCATACATTAAGTGAATCAGCACTATTTCTCAGGGAGCTGTTTGTTGAAAGTAAAATAATATCACTTTTGTTGAAATTTATTCAAGGTGTATTTTGGCTTGACCACCCACCACTACAAAAGAAACACAGTATTTGTCCCAGTAATATGAACCTCTGGTCCACAAGCTGCTTATGGACTCTGAAATCAGTAAGTCTGGTCCTGGCTTCTGAGGTCAGTACCCAAAGTTTGATTAATCTGAGAGCTTGTTTCAAAGTGAAATTTAATAAATCTAGACCCCTAAGGGACATCATAAATATCCAGTGGCTCTTGGCAGAAAAAAACAGTTCCTTATCCTTGAAACTGTCAGGTAAATGCCTCAAATGAATAAGAAGAGATGGAGAGAGAGAGAGAGAGAGAGAGAGAGAGAGAGAGAGAGAGAGAACTAACTACTAGGTACTGTGCATTGTTCTAAGTCCTTTACATATATGAATTCATCGGATCCACATCACCACTGGATATGGGTGTTGCATTATCATTTCCATTTTTACACACAGAGAAGGTGACTACAGAAAGACACCCCAAACTGACTCAAACACTTGCCCAAGAAGTGGTAGAGCCTTTGGTGCCCATTCTCTCACATGACAACAGTCCCTTGCATTTCTGTTCCCCATGAGATCATGAGTTCCCTGAGGCAGATGCTAGCCTTTTGGTATTCCTACAGTATTCCTAGAGGCCATGTGTGAATTCTGAATTCTGCTGGAATGGATAAAATCCAGAGAAATACAGTTGCTTTGAAGTGGAATTTTTTTTCTTTTTACTTTTCTCTTTTTTTTTTCTTTTTTGTTGTTGGTCATGGAGCTTGAAATCTGGGCCTGGGTGCTGTCCCTCATCTCTTCAGCTAAAGGCTGGTGCTCTACCACTTGAGCCACAGCACTACTTCCGGCTTTTTCTGCTTATGTGGTGCTGAGGAATAGAATCCAGGGCCTCATGCATGCAAGGCAAGCGCTCTACCACTGAACCAACTTCCCAGCCCCTTTTTTACTTTTTTTTTTGTCGGTCGTGGGGCTTGAACTCTGGGCTTGGGTGCTATCCCTCAACTTTTCAGCTCAAGGCAAGTGCTCTACCGCTTGAGCCACAGCGCCAGTTCCAGTTTTCTAGTGGTTTATTGGAGATAAGAGTCTCAGGGACTTTACTGTCCGGGCTGGCTTTGAATCATGATCCTCAGATCTCAGCCTCCTGAGTAGCTAGGATTACTGGAGTGAGCCACTGGTGCCCGGCCCCTTTTTACTTTTCTTAATGCTTTTCTCCCCTAGATAACTTTGCTCATGGAACCACTGTTAGGAAAGCCTTGGTTCAGGATATGGAATGGCAAGAACAATTCCTCCTTCCAAGAAAATGAGATTACTTAACTGGTCCGTTGGTGCAAAATAGGAAAACCTCCAAAAGAAGGTGTCTGTGAACTGGCTACTTTTCAGATAAAGCCTGGGGGCACAGCTCTGAGGGCTGATGCATTTAGAAGGACAATTAATACTCATGTCAACCTAGGCTGTGCTGAACTCATGGGTGTTTTCTACACTGAATATGGAACACTCTACAGAGTTCATGTTCTTTAGTGGAATGAGAACGTGGAGAGTCACGCTGTGGGGGGACACCAGTTTCACGAGGACCCCCGAGTAGTGGCTACTATTCAGGAAAGCATCAACTACCTGGAGACTCAGCAGAATATGCTTCTGATACATCATTTTCATCATTGAAAGAATTCTCTATTAAAATACCAAACATTGCATTCACCTGGCATTAAGCTGTGTCTGCAAATGGTGCTTAAACTCTCAAGAGGATTATTCTTCCTATGATACAAAGGAGGTAGTAAGTTAAGTCACTGGGTCCCTTGCATTTTCTAAAGCAATCACTGATTACTTTTTTTTTTTTTTTTTTTTTTTTTTTGGTTCGGTCGTGGGGCCTGAACTCTGGGCCTGGGTGCTGTCCTTCAGCTCTTCAGCTCAAGGCTAGCGCTCTACCACTTGAGCCACAGCGCCACTTCCGGGTTTTTTCTTTTTGCTTATGTGGTGCTGAGGAATCGAACCCAGGGCCTTAGGCATGCAAGGCAAGCGTTCTACCACTGAGCCACCTTCCCAGCCCTGATTACTTTTAAAATCACCAATCACCTCAGGAATCAGCTGTGTTCATTTCCCTGAGTATGTATTATCCTAGAACTGCTTGTTACTTTAAGATCTTGATAAGGGCTGGGAAGGTGGCTCAGTGGTAGAGCGCTTGCCTTGCATGCATGGGGCCCTGGGTTCAATTTCTCAGCACCACATAAGCAGAAAAAGAAATGGAAGTGGCACTGTGGCTCAAGTGGTAGAGCACTAGCCTTGAGCTGAAGAGCTGAGGGACAGCGCCCAGGCCCAGAGTGCAGGCCCCACGACTGGATCAAAAAAAAGAAAAAAAGAAGATCTTGATAATTCATTTATTTCAGTGTATCTCTTCAGTAATAGTCTATATTTTGACAATCCCTTTTGTCATTATTCTATATTCCAATAGTGATTTTTTTTGGGGGGGGGGTCTGGTCGTGGGGCCTGAACTCTGGGCCTGGGCGCTGCCCCTCAGCTCTTCAGCTCAAGGCTAGCACTCTACCACTTGAGTCACAGCGTCACTTCTGGCTTTTTTTTTTCCTTTCTGCTTTTGTGGTGCTGAGGAATTGAACCCAGGGCCCCATGCATGCAAGGCAAGCACTCTACCACTGAGCCACCTTCCCAGCCTCCAATAGTGATTTTTTTACATTCTTTTGCCTGGCAATATTTTAAAATTATTTACACACAATAGCTTTCACTAACTTTATTTTTCTGAGATTTAAAAATATTATGTACTCAGTACAGCTTACTGTATCATATCAAATGCAATCCATAAAAGTGTTGGACCAAGTATATCTCTTTACTTTGGAAAAAGTGTACTCATGTGTCATCTGTATTCATTATGGTTTTCACTTTAATGATTACATCAGGCTACTTGGATCTTATCACTGCATTAAAAATCTAGAGACTTGAAAAAAATAATAAAATACATAGCAGGTGGAGGGTTTAAAGGAGGTTGTTTATAAAGCCAGGAGCCAACCATGAACATAGATGAGATTCTTATCTCCAATTAATCACCAAAAATGCTAAAAGTGGAGCTGTGGCTCAAGTAGTACAGCACTAGACTTGAGTTAAAAAAAAAAAAAAACAACTAAGGAGTTCAAGCCTCTGAGTTCAAACTCCAGGTCTGGCCAAAAAAAAAAAGGAAAAGTATAGGTAAGTGGTGGAGAGTAATTGGGTTGATTTCCAGTGTCGGAAAAAGTAACAAGCCACCACATCAGAAGGTAGTTGGAGGCTAATGGACAAGGCTACAGGATAATGCTAGGTATGGAAGACCTGGGATCTTAGGTTATTTTCCTAACAACAAGGGGAAAATGTTTAATACCACCTCCATGTCCTCCTCCTCCTCCTCGTCCTCCTCCTCCCCTCCTTCACCTTTCTTTCCCCTCCACCTCCACATCCTCTTCACCTTTCTTCCCACCTCCTCCACCTTCTCCCACCTCCTCTCTCTCCACTCTCTCTCCTCCCTTTTGAAACAGTGTTTCAATATTCATTCCAGGTTGGCCTTGAACTTGTGATCTTCCTGTTTTACATTTCAAGTAGTCGGATTATAGGCAAGGGACACTATGCCCAGCTCAAGCTCAAGGGTTTTTATTGTTGTTGTTAGGGTGGTGGGGGCAGAGAAAAGAGATTTATTTCATGACAGCCACAATAATACAGCATTCAGTATATCTTCAGCCATCTTCCCAGTCAAGGTTGTAAACAGTCTTGTGATCACACACACACACACACACACACACACACATTTAAAGAATTTTTAAAAATGTAATCCTTGTATGAAAATGAATTAGAGCAGGACAGAGATTAAAGTAATAACCTGTTTTTGAGGCTGTTATTATAGCAATACAGCTGGGAAGTTACTGTGACTATAAATAGTACAGTCATCAGAACTGGAAAATGAATTTAAGAGGTAAGTCAGGAAGGTTTTTACTGGAGGAGGGAAAAAATGGAGGGAGAGGAAAGAAGGAGGGACAGAAAGAGAAGCGATAGTGGTTCCTAGCTGTATGGCTTTGGGAAAGTGGGTAGAAGGCAATGCGGTTCACTTTTATCTAAGCATTGAGGATGCAAGCAGCTTTAGGAAGGGTCTGTTGATCTTAGGAGAGGGCTGGTGCTCTACTACAAAGAGAATACATTCGGGGCTGGGAAGGTGGCTCAGTGGTAGAGCACTTGCCTTGCATGCATGAGCCCTGGGTTCGATGCCTGGGTTTGAAGAGCTGAGGGACAGTGCCCAGGCCCAGCATTCAGGCCCCACAACCGGACCCAAAACAAACAAACAAACAAAAAACCCCAAAGAGAATACATTCTAATGAACTAGGGAGTAGAGTATTGAGAAGATACTAAGGTATGGGACACATTGGAATGTGAAGGGGTGGTTAAGAGATATCTCTACTGTAATCCTTGCTACTCAAGAGAGTGAGATCTAAGGATCCTGGCAGGAAGGGCCAAGAGATTCTTAACTACCAGACAACTCAGAAGTGGTGCTATGGTTCAAGTGGTAGATTGCTCACCTTGACCTGAAGAGCACAGGAATAGCAACTAGGCTTAGAGTTAAAGCCCCATGACCAACCCCCCCCCCCAAAAAAACATCTCTATTATAAATTGGGAAATAGGGCTAGGAAGGTGGCTCAGTGGTAGAGCACTTGCCTTGCATGCATGAGGCCCTGGATTCGATTCCTCAGCACCACATAAGCAAAAGAAAAAAGCCGGAAGTGGTGCTTTGGCTCAAGTGGTAGAGCGCTAGCCTTGAGCTGAAGAGCTGAGGGACAGCGCCTAGGCCCAGAGTTCAGGCCCCACGACCAGACCAAAAAAAAAAAAAATTGGGAAATAAAAAAATTAGAATAGGTAGTCCTCTAAGTCCTTTCTCCCCTCCCCCCTTTTTTTCTTTCCTTCTTTCTTTCTTCCCCCCCCCCCCCCCCTTTTTTTTTTTTGCCAGTCCTGGGGCTTGAACTCAGGGTCTCGTATGTCCTTGATACTGCTCAAGGCTAGCACTTTACCACTTGAGCCACAGATCTGCTTCTAGCCTTTTGGTAGCTAATGGAAGGTGAGTCTCATGGGCTTTCCTACCCAGGCTGGCTTTGAACTACAATCCTCATAGCTCAGTCTCCTAAATAGCTAGGATTAGGCATGAGCTGGCTTATTTTTCTTTCTTTCTTTCTTTCTTTCTTCCTTTTTTTTGGTTGGTTGTGGGGCTTGAACTCTGGGCCTGAGCGCTGTCACTGTGCTCTTCAGCTCAAAGTGAGTGCTCTACCGCTTTAGCCACAGCACCACTTCTGGTTTTCTAGTGGTTTATTGGAGATAAGAGTCTCAGGGAGGGCTGGGAAGGTGGCTCAGTGGTAGAGCGCTTGCTTTGCATGTCTGAGAGTCCTGGGTTCAATTCCTCAGCACCACATAAGCAGAAAAAAAAAGCCGGAAGTGGCGCTGTGGCTCAAGTGGTAGAGTGCTAGCCTTGAGCTGAAGAGCTGAGGGACAGTGCCCAGCTCAGAGTTCAGACCCCACAACTGGACCAAAAAAAAAAAAGTCTCAGGGACTTTCCTGCTCGGCTGGCTTTGAACCACGATCCTCAGATCTCAGCCTCCTGAGTAGCTAGGATTACAGGCGTCAGCCACTGTCCTGAGTAGCTAGGATTACAGGCGTCAGCCACTGGCACCCAGCTTTATTTTTCTTTCTTTTAAAACATAAGCCACATGTAAAACTAAGGGAGTAGTTTATACAAGAATGCCTAAGTGTGCATTTAATTTGAGTAGGCTACATCTATACTGGTGGGTTAACTGCAAAACCTGGGCTACATGCTGTGGCTAAATATCCTGATGGGTTATAAAGAGAGTGAGTGTTCTCCTACAAAGAAACTAAATTCTGATGGGCTAGATCTGGGAAGATTGAGAAGGTATTAGGGTAGGAGACACATTGGATATGTGAAGGGATGATTTAAGAGAGAGAGATCATCTCTTATAAATCAGGAAATAAAAAATAAAATAGGTATAGGTGCAGATAGTTTCAGTTAACTAAAAGGAATGCATGTCTTGTTACTTGTATCTTTCTCTAAAGTTAAGAAGCAAGGAATTCCATTACGAGTGGTGGGGAATGGGTTGAAGAAACTTGAAGGGTTGAGGAATACCATAGGACGGACGATAGTGCTGAAATTCCCTATAGGGTGACACAGGAGGTTGATATTTTAGTTGAACTGGTCTTTTCTTTTTTTTTTTTTTGTCGGTCATGTGGCCTGAACTCCGGGCCTGGGCACTGTCCCTCAGCTCTTCAGCTCAAGGCTAGTGCTCTACCACTTGAGCCACAGCACCACTACCAGCTTTACTGCTAATATGGTGCTGAGGAATCAAACCCAGGGCCTCATGCATGCAAGGCAAGCACTCTACCACTGAGCCACCTTCCCAGCCCCTGGTCTCAATGGAAGGAATTTTCTTCTGCCATACTCTCTATGTCCCAACTAGGAAAGTGGGTAATGAGATTTATTCAGATTAAGGGCTTTGGGAGAGAGAAGTAGGAAAGGATAGAGATAATCAAGAAAAAGTAGCTAGGTGTGGTGTGCGGGGAGCCGGGGCATATGCCATTACAAGGCGCTGCCCACTTCCTTGCAGCTTTGAGGTAAACAACTCCATATTAGGCAGTGTTTGGCGGGACTGTGGGTCCTGGGCTTTGCGCATGCACGAGCCACTTGGAGTCCCCAGCCAATCCCGTGGCACCTGGTGACGGCGAAAGGCAGACAACCAATGATAGAACGACCTGTGTCCCTAATCCCTATATAAGCGGCCATGTTTTGTGTGCGCGCGCTCTCGCGCTCAAGCTCTCCTACAAACAAGAAGGCTCTCCAATAAAGCGTGCTCTGAGAAGACTCCTGGTGTGGTGGTCGTTTGGTGGTCTATTTTTATAATCCTAGCTACCTGAAGGGCTGAGATTGAGACAAAGTGTTCAGCAAGTGGGGCACCAGTGGCTCACACCTATAATCCTAGCTACTCAGGAGGCTGAGATCTGAGGGTCACAGTCAAAACCAGTCCAGGCAAGAAAGTTTGCAAGATTCTTTCTCTTTTCTTTTCTTTTTTTTTTTTTTTGTCGGTTGTGGGGCCTGAACTCTGGTTCTGGGCTCTGTCCCTGAGCCCTTCAGCTCAAGGCTAGCACTTTACTACTTGAACCACAGTGCCACTTCCAGCTTTTTGTGCTTATGAAGAATCGAACCCAGGGTCTCAAGCATGCAAGGCAAGCACTCTACCACTAAGCCACATTCCCAGTCCTTGTCTTTTAATTCTTGTATGAGATTGGACCTTATTGAAATTTTAGTCCACTAATCTTGCCATAACCCACCAAACCATAATATCCTCAGATAGAAGAAGAAGGTGATGGCAAAGGTAACAGTGAAGGAGAAGGAGGAGGAGAAAGAGAAAAAGAAGAGGACAGCCAGGTGCCGGTGGCTCTTGCCTATAATCCTATCTACTTAGGCTGAGATCTGAGGAGAGTGGTTCAAAGCCAGCCCAGGCAGGAAAGTCCGTGAGACTCTTACCGCCAATAAACCACTCAGAAAACCAGAAGTGGCACTGTGGCTCAAGTGGTACAGTGCTAGCCTTGAGCTGAAGAGCTGAGGGACAGCTCCCAGGCCCAGAGTTCAAGCCCTACAGCCAACAAAAGGAGAGGAAGATGAGAAGGAGAAAGGGGGGGAGGGGGGAAGAGGAAGAGGAGGAGGAGTTATAAAGTAGGTTAGTAAGTAACTGCCTGTTTATCACTATGTCAGATACTGGAAAAGCACCAGTTTTATTTCTCTTGTTTAATTTTGCATTTGTTTGATTTCCCATTGTGAGAGGAGTAGAGATTCCTATGATTCATAAGTGGGCCCCAGGAGAGCAGAAGAGCCTAGCCAGGCAATCAGGACAAAGGCCTCCTCCCCTAGAGGTTCTGTATCCCTCACCCTGGCCTGGAGCAGTCCCAGATGCAGCTTCAGACCCCTCATTGCCGTGGCCTCAAGCAGTCACGAACCCTGGGGCCATAGACATTGCCTCTGGAAGACTTGTGGGCACTGATTGGTTCCCAAAGGTGGATGCCAGAATAGGTAGCTA
>NW_012267398.1:2852107-2856586 GCF_000151885.1 Dipodomys ordii | reverse complement strand
CAAGCAGTCACGAACCCTGGGGCCATAGACATTGCCTCTGGAAGACTTGTGGGCACTGATTGGTTCCCAAAGGTGGATGCCAGAATAGGTAGCTAGTAGGAGGTGCTAAAGGATACACGGAGAGCTGGTGCAGGCTGTGTGGGGCTTCTGATTGGCACTGAGATGACCTGGAGACTGTCCAGTGATCTTGAGAGTTAGGTAGGTCTCTCTCTGTGTCTCTGTCTCTCTCTGTCTCTTTCTCTCTGTCTCTCTTTCTCTGTGTCTGTCTGTCTGTCTGTCTCTCTCTGTCAGTTGTGGGGCCTGAACTCTGGGCCTGGGCGCTGTCCCTCAGCTCTTCAGCTCAAGGCTAGTACTCTACCACTTGAGCTGCAGCGCCACTTCCAGCTTTTTCTGCTTATGAAGAATCGAACCCAGGGTCTCGTGCAAGCATGGCAAGTGCTCTACCACTGAGCACCTTCCCAGCCCATCTTCTCATTCTCTTGCTCTTCCATGGACTTCCCTTCTAGTCCAATCTCTTGTGCAAGTGGGTATGACTACGACTGGCTAGCAAGAGAAGGTTAATGACTCCAGGATCTTAGCTTGTGCTAATACTGGTGATTCTTATCTCCAGTTAATCACAGAAAAAAAATGGAAGTGGTGCTGTGGCTCAAGTGGCAGATGCTTGCTTTGAGCAAAAAGGAGTTCAGGGACAGTGCCTAGGCCCAGAGTTCAAGCCCCAGAACAGCTCCCCCACCCCCCCCCCCCCCCCCCCGCCTCCAAAAAAAGTGCACAGCTAGCAAATTCAATAAGACTTTGACCTTTTTTCCACAGAAAGGAAGCAGGACTCTATGGAGAGAGCATCTGTGACACTAAGACAACAGAAAGCTTAAAAGTAGGTGGATTGTGCTGGGTACTGGTAGCTGCCTAGCTACATGGGAGGCTGAGATCTGAGGATCCAGGTTCAAAGCTTGCCAGGGCAGGAAAGTCTGGTGAGACTCTTATCTCCAAAAGCCAGAAGTGGAGCTGTGACTCAAGTGGTATAGCACTAGCCTTGAGCACAATAGCTCAGGGTCAGCATCCAGGCCCTGAGTTCAGGCGGGTGTATGTGTGTGTACCTGTGCAAGTGTTATGCGCACACACATACACACACAGAGTACATGATTGCACGTTATGGGTCAGCTGTACAGGATTGCACCAGCCTAGCAAAAGACTGAGGTGGGAGAGAGAGAAAAAATAAATGAGCTGGTAAGATAAAGCACACCTATATTCCTATTTGTGAGGTGGAGATAAGTACAATTCTGGTCCAAGGCCAGGCTGAGGTGGGGAGTAAGACAGATATCTCTTCTCAACAGAAAGAGATAGGCATGGTGGCATATCCCTGCATCTCAGCCATGCAGAAGTATAAATAGGAAGATCACAGTCCATGCTGGTCTGGGTAAAAAGTGAGACCCTACTAAAAAATGAGAGCAAATAAGGACTGGAGGTATGGTTTAAAGAGCAGAAGACCTGCCTACCAAACAGTAAGCCTCACCCCCATCTCAAATCCCAGTACTGCAAATAAATAAATAAATTTAAAAAGGAAATGAAATAATGTGCCTTGGAGGCTGAACTAGGTAGGGAGAAAAATAAATGTAAGTGAAGACACAGAAAAGTGAGAGCTGGGTGTCAGTGGCTCATACCTGTAATCTCAGGAGGCTGGGATCTAAGGATTACAGCTTGGGCAGGGAAGTCCAGGAGACTCTCAATCATCTTCCATGAACCCACAAAAAGCCAGAGGTGGAGGTGTGGCACAAGTGGTAGAGTGCCAGTCTTGAGCAAAAAAGATAAGGGTCCAAGACCTAGGCCCTGAGTTCAAGTCCTAGTACCAGGACAAAAAGAAAGCAAGGAAGGAAGGAAGAAAGAAAGGAAAAAAGAAGTAGGAGTCAATGGGTCTAGAGATTGCATCAAGATTAAGGATGGTCATAGTAGTTGTGGGATGTTTGAATGTGGAAGAGAAGCAGATCCAAGATGAGATGTTGGACATGGATAATCAGAAATGCTGGTTATGATGGTGTATGCTTGTAATCTCAGCACTTGGGAGGTATAAAATTCAAGGCCAGTCTGGGCTACACAGGAAGACCTTGAATCAGAAAACAGTCTCTGCCCCATCCTTCCAAAAAACAAGAACAACAGAAAATGTTAGGTTTGTATTTTTGTAAATTATTAAATACACAATATTTCAAGGACATATTCTAATTTTGAAACTTTTTTGGTTAAAAACTATATAAATAGATACACAATTCTATCAATTCTTAATCATACTCCTTTGGAATAACAGTAAAGAAAATGTATTTAACATATACTTGAAAATGGACACTGATCATTGCACTTGCAATTGCAGACTTAGAATAAACTGGAAAGGAATTTCGAGATGCTTGAATGTAATGATTTCAAAATATGGTCATGCGCTTAGCTGTATGTACATTACTTGTGCACTTTCAGAAATGGTTTCTTTGGTCTCCCTCTGTTCTCACTGAATCAGACTCTGAAGGTGGGACAAAGTAACCTGTTTTAACAAGTCTTTTAGGTGATTGTTTTAATTTATACCTCTACTTTGCAGTTACCAAATTCCCACAGATCTTAGCTGAACTTAGTAAAAGCTTAAAAAGGATCCAGGCATGGGCTGGGAAGGTGGCTCAGTGGTAGAGCACTTGCCTTGCATGCCTGAGGCCCTGGGTTCTATTCCTCAGCACCACATAAGCAAAAAAAAAGAAAAAAAAAAGCTGAAAGTGGCGCTGTGGCTCAAGTGGTAGAGCGCTAGCCTTGAGCTGAGGAGCTGAGGGACAGTGCCCAGGCCCAGAGTTCAGGCCCCAAAGGACCCAGGCACTGGTGACTTAAGCCTGTAACCCTAGCTACTAAGGAGACTGAGATCTAAGTATCACAATTTGAACCCAGCTTAGACAAATCTGAGAGACACCCCCACTTATCAACAATGAACCAGCAAAAAGCCAGAAGTGGAAGTGTTGCTCAAGTGGTAGAGTGCCGGCCTTGCTTTAAGAAAAAAGAAAAAAAAAAAGCTAAGGGATTGTACCTAGACCCAGAGTTTAAGTTCCCAGTATCAGCACTAACAAAATAATGGAAACTCCTGGGCTTTGAAAGATTGTTTGTTTCAGAAGATACACTTGTTTTTAATTCCCTGTGCATTCTTTTTCATGGTTGCTACAATGTTACTACACCCCTAGTTTGGCAACTTACCATACATTCTTTTACATTGTCCTCAGGTTAGCTGGACATTTTGCCTGTCTCCACGTGCTAAAAGCAAGGTGTTTTTTCTCCTGGAGGCCACTTCCAGGAGCTACCCACCATATTCCTTCACTTCTGGTTCCTTCCATTTGACAAACCAGATGGTTTAAACAAATAGTTTATTTCTTTAGACATCTGGAGCATGGACATAAGACTAGTTGTGTCATATCTACCTCTATAACGGCTCAGTATTGTGTCATTGGCTTATCACAGCAAGTTCATGAAATTTCCTCACACAAAATAGAATAAATTACATTCATTACATTCTTCTCACCAAGTCAGAAAGGTCACTGGTTCTCTGTGAGACAGATATGCAAAGAAACTTTATGCCCAAAAGACTTCCTGAGTAAGTCCTAGTTACGGGGACAAGTTATTGTCCAAAGGGTGTATTTAACCATTAAAATAATAATTCTAGGGGGCGTCAGTGGCTCAGGCCTGTAATCCTAGCTACTCAGGAGGCTGAGAGCTGAGGATCACGGTTCAAAGCCAGCCCTGGCGGGAAAGTCTGTGAGACTCTTAACTCTAATAAAACCCACCAGGAAACCGGAAGTGACGTTGTGGCTCAAGCGATAGAGCGCTTGTCTTGAGCTGAAGAGCTGAGGGACAGCGCCCAGGCCCAGAGTTCAAGCCCCACGACCGACAACAACAAAAATCTGCTGTTGACTATGGATACAGTGTAGATTTTTGTTGTCGTCTTAAAGATCAATATCGAACAAGTTAAGAAAACCTGATCGCGGGAGCTGAACTGCAGTTGCGAGGCTACGTGGGAGAACTTTGAAAAAGTTGACATCTCCCTTAATAGAAAATGGACTCTTTTTGAAAAAGAAGGGAAAGAAAGAAACCGCAAAAGGCCACGAACGATCAGCCTGCTACGGGGTCTGGAAGCCATGGGTGCCGACTTGTCAGGTGGGCTGGTTGTTGATTTCTCTTAAAAAGTCTCCTAAAAGGAGAAGGGCGTGGTGCTAGAAGCTTCTCTGACCCGGTCTCTGGAACATTCCCGTGGGGAGGACCGTCCCCCCCTCCCTCCCCCAGCTGAATGACTGTGTTCCCTCTCCACCGTTTGATGCTTCAGGTAGCTTTCCCCCCTATTTCCCTTTTTCTTTTCTCCCTTTTTAATGGTTTAATTCCAAGGCCTTCGGAAAGACGTGAACTTTGCAGACTGACGCCAAATACCGCAGCGGCGCGGCCCGCCCTGGCGGCTCCCGGGGCCCGGCCCCA
>NW_012267398.1:2792805-2850942 GCF_000151885.1 Dipodomys ordii | reverse complement strand
TTTCCGTGTTGATTTCTCGATGGTGGCCCGAGAGTGCGAGAGCCGACTACATCCGGGCATCGTTAGAAAGTTTGGGGTCGTCGGGGATGGGTTTGGAAAAGGGGGAAGACCTAGTTTTGGGGGGGGGAGTTCTGCGGAGTCCCCGGGCTTGGCCTGTGCCACTCACGGTCCACAGGAGGCCTGGGCCCTGCCTGATCACTTACAAAATAGGTTTTGCTAACATTAAAGAATACATATAAGATTAAGGATAATTGTGACACAATCTGAGGGTCACGGGGTCAGCCGGGTGTGGGGCGGAGAGTCAGGGTAGGTAATGGACGAAGTTTCGTGTTGCCATCCAATAATTTTTATTCAGTGAAATGTTTACGGTGGGTGGATTCAACCCGTCTTTGGGGGGGGGGAATAAAAGAGGTTTTGCGTCTGGGGTCCGTGGTATTAAGTGTCGTGGTGGCTTCGGGCCGGTTTATTTGTAAATTCTTCCCCCCACCCCCTCCGCCTCCTCGGGTAGCTAAATTTCACTTTACTCCAGGCCCGAGAACTTTACATGTTTCTATTACTTCACTGTCGGTTCCGTGTTGGCTGTCTGTAATCGAGCTTATTGTCAGTACGGTTGGGAAAGTGAGTCTCCGTGTTAGTTAAAAATAATTACACTTGGCGTAATTTTTGCCATTACCGCCCTCTCCCCCCCCCCTCCAGATTTCGCTGCGCCTTAAGAGATAAAGTCTAATTGAATCGAAAACCTGTTACCTTGGTTGTTACAGGTTCTGTCGGAGGATGTTGAGGGTTTGGGTGTGCCTTGTTTACTGCTTTGATAACGGCATTTCAGTTATGAAGAGAGGTGTGGGGGAAAGTGTGTGTGTGTGTGTGCGCACACACACGCACGCGTGCGCTCAGATCCTGGGGGTTGAACTCAGCCTGGATGCTGTCTCTGAGCTTTTTTGCTTAAGGCTAAGAGTCTCACGGAGTATTCTTTCTTGCCCTGGTTGGCTTCTGGCTTCGAACCACGAGCCTCAGAGGATTACAGGCGTGAACCACCAGCACTCTGCAAGTAATTTTCTTAATTCTTGCTATGTCTAAGTGATGAGAGAGCTTTATATGAGATTCTTACCAAGATGATGAAGCTGTTTTTCTTGAGTTCAGGAAAATTCTTTGGAACACAATAGGTAACCTGTCAAGAGGCTAATACAGTAGTGCACCTCGTGTGACAGGTAATGATTGTGTTTTTGGTTAATACTGCAAACTCAAAAGATGCTTTCAGCTGTTCATTGTATTCAATGTACACATGATCATACTTTTGTGCTGTAGTATTAGTTTGAGGTTCTCTAGGCTTTTGATTCCATTTAAGTTCTGATTAGGTGGACATAGGGGAAAAAGAACACAATGGCAACAGATCTGAATTGCAAATGATTAGTTTATGTAAGCAAAGGGTTTTTGGATGTATTTTCACCTTGTCTCAGCACTTTCTTTAAGAAAATGGTAGCTTGTTTAGAAATTGAGCATAAGGGGCGAAAAGGGTTTTGATTCCTCATAACCAGTTTTCATGTATTGTTTTGAATCTTCCTAAATAATGGATAATAGCTAGTACTACTTGCATATGATACTATTTTTCCATTATTCTTTTGGTTCCTTACAGTTTTATTATTGATTGATTGGTTGTGCCAGTACAGGAGCTTGAGAATGGGCCCATGGTCTCGCTTGGCCATTTTGCACAAAGTTGGCCCTCTACCACTTAGCCACACTTATCTCCAGCTTTTTGCTGGTTAATTGGAACTAAGGATCTCAGACTTTTCTGCTTGGGCTGGTTTGAGCCATTGGATCCTGGCAACCTGACAGTCTTACTAATAAAATATTCCATTATAATTTGCCACAGATTTTTGTCTTTCCATGTTTGTGTTTTCAAAGTGTGTCTCCTGTCTCCATAGGTTTTAAAATTTTATTATTAAGACATCGATATACTTATTTCAGTTTTAATATCTACAGCACATTTCTTGAAAATCGGAAGTAGGTTTTCATTTATTCATCAGACGTTTATAACAGTATACACTGCACTGTACCAAGGTGAATAAAATAGTGCATCAAATAGTCACCAAAGTCCCTATCTTCATAGAGCTTGCATTTTAGTGGGAGATATTCAATAAACAAGTAAAAATAATCCCTTTGGAGCAGTATCTCCAATTTACATATAGTTCCTTTTGCTTTGTTCATGTCTGCTTAGATGTCCTGGCACCACTGCATGGTTTCATGTGTACACATTTACACATAAAATATTGATTTTTATATTCTGTATCAGCACTTACCAAATGATAAATTTGTTCCTTTCCAGCCCTGCTAAAAAATAGGCTCAGTGAAAGCAATGAGTTTGTTTCTTCACTGTCATATTTCTTATATCTAGAACCTATTTGTTTAAGAAATAAAGCAGACTATACTAGTGTTATGGAAGAAACATACCCAGGACAGATGGAGAAGTTGCTTTCTGGTGTGTAAGCAGGAAAGGCATCCTTCAGGATGATACTGAATAAATGCTTCAACTATGAGGCTCTTCCAAGGGGATGATAATGAAAGGTTCAAAGGCAATATGGTTTTATTGTTTTCTCTTTTTTTGTCTTCCTCATATCTGTTCACCTGTTATCCCTCTTTCACTTGGTTTTAGCAGGTTCCCCTTAGTTCATTAACCCAATGTGTATTTATTGGATTATCTGCAATGTTAGACACTAAATGATTTACAGTGGTGAGGGGAAATAAACCTATAGTATCTCCACAGAATTTCCCACATGCTGAAGAAAATCAATATCACCAAGTCATGACATAGGTAAACTTACAACTGTCCTGTACTGTAAAGGAAAGTAGAGATATTTATTAGACTGAAAATTTGATCCAACCAGGGTGATTTGAAGGGTGAATCAAAAGGGAGGTCGGTGGGAGACAGCTTTCTAGACAGAGGGGATAAAATAAAAGAGTGGGGCACATTTAGGGAAGTAGAGCAGGACAGTGTGGTGCCTGGAAAGAGAATGGAAGGTCATTGGTTACCACATGAAGAAAACTTTAGAGGGGCAAAAACCAGTTAGTGATTGAAATATAGGGCAAAGATAATGGTAGGTAGCCTGTTTTCCCATTCTTCCTTTTGATAAGCTCCCCTTTTTTTTCTGCTTTTTGGGAGCACTAACAGTCTTACTTATTCTCACATTTATTTCTTCTTTGTACTTGTTTCTATCTAGCTTTTTTGTTATTATTTTCTTCCATTTGAATTACTTTATGTACATTTTCTCCCACTTTTCCTCTCCCCCTCTCTCCCCATTAATTTTTCAACCTCTGCTAAAGTATTTGTATTATTACTTCAGTTTGTTTCCCTTTTCATTCCTGGTCTATTTCTCTTTGTAGACCTTAATCTATTAGGTTGAAAAACTGATACTGAGCTATTGTCTTCTTAGCAACAACAAGAAAGCTTTTGCTCTATGAAAAGTGCTCTCCATTACTAGTAGCTTCCTGTATAATGAATAAGAAGAGTCCAAAGCTCAATTAGTTTGCCACTTAACCAGACACAACATACACTTGTATTATAGATTGAATCCAGGGCTTGGCACTTGCTAGGCAAGTGCTCCACCACTTAACTACACCTCCAGCCGTTTTTGTTTTTTTGTGTTTTTTTTTATTGTGAAAATACTGTACCGAGGGGTTACAATTACATGGGCAAGATAATGAGTACATTTCTTATCAAGCATTGTAGCCTCCTCCTTTGTTTACCTTTCCCATCCCATCCTCCCCCCAGCCCTCCTACCCAACCCTCCTCCACCCACTACCAAAGTTGTAAAGTTCGTTTTCGACATAACGACTTGTCTCATTGTTGCAATGGGTCCATCTGTATCCCTATTTAAACGATTTGTTTTTTCCCTTTCCCTCCACAAATTATAACAACATCAAATACAGTGAAAGCAGGGGTTATACCGAGGGGGAGGGACATACAAAGCAACAAAGAAATAATCTTATAAATGTGTTAGAAACAATCACATGAAAGAAAAAAACATTTGAATACATATCTTAGGGTTCATTTCCCTAACATCAACTTATCTGACTTTTTCTGCTTGACTCAGACATATACTAGATATTGCAAATAAGGGAAACCACGAGACCTATGTTTCTTTGGGCCTGGCTTACTTCACTTAATATAATTTTTTCCAAGCCTTTCCATTTCCTAACAAATGGGGCAATGTCATTCTTTCTGATGGAGGCATAGAATTCCATTGTGTACATGTACCACATTTTCTTGATCCATTCATCTACTGAGGGGCATCTGGGTTGGTTCCATATCTTAGCTATAGTAACTAAGGCTGCAATAAACATAGTTGTGCTGGTAGCTTTAGTGTGGTCTTGTTTGTGATCATTTGGGTACATGCCCAAAAGTGGGATTGCTGGGTCATAGGGGAGCTCTATGTGGAGTCTTTTGAGGAACCTCCATACTACTTTCCAAAGTGGTTGAACAAGTTTACACTCCCACCAACAATGCAGTGGGGTTCCCTTCTGTCCACATTCCCTCCAGCATCTGTTATTAGAGTTCTTGATGATAGCCATTCTAACTGGGCTGAGGTGGTATCTCAATGTTGTTTTGATTTGCATTTCTTTTTTTTTTAATTTGTCCATTCATGGGGCCTGAACTCTGGGCCTGGGCGCTGTCCCTCAGCTCTTCAGCTCAAGGCTAGCTCTCTACCATTTGAGCCACAGCGCCCTTCCAGCTTTTTTCTTTTTGCTTATGTGGTGCTGAGGAATCGAACCCAGGGCCTTGAGCATGCAAGGCAAGTGCTCTACCACTGAGCCACCTTCTCAGCCCTTGATTTGCATTTCTTTTATGGCTAGAGAGGTTGAGCATTTCTTCATGTGTCTATAGCCAGCCATTTTGTTTTTATTTTATTTTTGCCCTAGAGTATCACTAATTTTTCCCTGGCTGGCCTTGAATTTGAAGTACTCTTGCCTCTGTCTCTGGGGTTACAGGCATGTGCAACTATGTGCCTGGCTATTTCGTGCTCTCAACTAAAGCACAATTTATCCTACATGGTAGGCATCTTGTGGAGTATGACCAAGGTCTGTAGTTTTCAATGACTCAGGAATATATATCAAAGTTCTCCACTTAGTGCTGCTCTCTTCTCTTCTGATTGTCCTACTTTGAGAAATATCCTTACGTTCTGTATTCCTGTAGTAGTTTGTTCCTTGTTCTCATTCCAATTGAAGTAATTCATTTAAATACTCAATTTCATGGATTTACATGAGCTAGAGGAGTAGAACCAAGATTTTACTTGTAGCTCTATTACTTCAAAACACTGTGCTGTTGGAAGGTCATTAGGCAGCTCATGTTGCTAGGAGTAAGTGAGAGCAGAATGGGATGGAGTCCAGTACCCCTTTAAGGGAATGTCCTAACTTTCATTTTTTTTGGGGGGGGGGTCCGGTCGTGGGGCCTGAACTCTGGGCCTGGGCGCTGTCCCTCAGCTCTTCAGCTCAAGGCCAGCGCTCTACCACTTGAGCCACAGCGCCACTTCCGGCTTTTTTTTCTTTTTGCTTATGTGGTGCTGGGGAATCGAACCCAGGGCCTCATGCATGCAAGGTAAGCACTCTACCACTGAGCCACCTTCCCAGCCCTGTCCTAACTTTCTTGAAGTAGGTTCCACCTACTAGAGTTCTATACCTCCCATAGAGCCACAAGCTGTTTGGGACACACCTATCCAAATGTACTTATTGCATTCTGAATAGCAGAATGAGATCTTAGCACTGTGTCTTGCTATTCCACCCCCAGTTTGAATTAATCCATTCTGCTGCCCCTGCCCCCCCCCCCCATTGGGGTTTAATTTAACGGTCTTATGCTTGCTAGACAGGTACTCTTTCCCTTTTTTGTTATGTTTGAGGTGGAATCATCACATCCTGCCTGGGCATGCATGTGGCCCCTGATCTGCCTAATTTAAGTTAGGCTTTCTATTATAGCTAGGTGGCAGGCAAGCCGCCACATGCAGCTTCTTTTGTTGAGATAGAGTTTCATGGACTAATTGGACTAGATCCTCCCAACCTCAGCCTCATGTAGCTAGGATGACAGATTTGCACTACTGTGCCAGCTGTGGGTTCAGAAGGGGGCCTGTGTGTGTGCCCAGGCTGGCCTGGGGACCTAGACCCTCCTGTTCTTAAGCCTCTCAAGTGTGTGTGTGTGTGTGTTTGTATGTGTGTGTGTGTGTGTGTGTGTGTGAATAACTACTGGTGTTTGGCTGTTCTGAGTCTCCTGTGTGTGTGTGTGTGTGTGTGTGTGTGTGATAACCACTGGTGTTTGGCTCCTATCTTTTCTTTGTTTTATTTACTGCCTGCCCATTCATCATTTAGTGATCATCTTGGTTTTGGGATGGACTGTACTGGCATCATGGTATTAGTGTTCAGTTTCATTTCCTGACTATACGGTTGTGATAAGACTGTCTTATCACTACTTTGAACTGCAGGTACCAGATCTCAGCCTCCTGAGGGAGGAGAAAAATCACCAGGACAGTTGATGCTGTGTTGAACCCATTTCTTTTTACTTCCTTCTCTCCTCCAGTTATTTATATTAATTAATTAAAATACATTAGTTGTATGAGGGGCAGTTCCCTGTGAACTTGTGCAAACAGAGTATGGCAATTAAACCCTAGCATTTCTTCTGACGCTTTTCCCCCTTAAGACAATTTCAGCAGGTCTTATTCTTCTATTCTCATGCATTGTCCTGGGTGAGAGAGATTATAGTCTGCAAATGAATCAACAGTTTCCTCAACTTAATTGAAGAGGCTGCCTTTTCTCGTGTGTGTGTGTGTGTGTGTGTGTGTGTGTGTGTGTGTGTGTGTGTGTGTGTGTGTGTGTTCGTGTTCTCTGACAAAATAAATGGATATAGGTATGTGGAATTTAAAAAATTTTTAAAATTTGTTTTAGGGTTTTTTTTGTGTGTGTGTGTGTTTGTGTTGGTCCTGGGGCTTGAACTCTGGGCCTGGACACTGTCCCTGAACTTCTTTGCTCATAGCAAATGCTTTACCACCTGAACCACAGATTCACTTCTGGCGTTTTCTCTCTCTCTCTCTCTCTCTCTCTCTCCACTCTCTCTCTCTGTCTGTCTCTTTTGGTAGTTAATTGGAGATGAATCTCATGGACACTTCTTCCTGGGCTGGGTTGAAACCACAGTCCTCAAATCTCAGCCTCCTGACTAGCTAGGATTGCTGCCTGTGTGGCTTTATTCCTCGATCTTTTATTGTGTTGCATTGGTCTTGGGTCTATTTCTGTGCCAGTACCAAGCTGTTTTTGTTACCATGGTTCTGTAATATAATTTGAAGTCCAGTATAATGATACCTCCAGGGCTGGGAAGGTGCTCAGTGGTAGAGCGCTTGCCTTGCATGCATGAGGCCCTGGGTTCGATTCCTCAGCACCACATAAGCAAAAAGAAAAAAGCCAGAGTGGCACTGTAGCTCAAGTGGTAGAGCACTAGCCTTGAGCTGAAGAGCTGAGGGACAGCGTCCAGGCCCAGAGTTCAGGCCCCACGACTGGACCAAAACAAAACAAAACAATGATACCTCCAGTGTTGCTGTTTTTATTGGAGATTGCTTTTGCTACTTGGAGTCTTTTCATACTTCCACAAGAATTTTTGGATTATTTCTGTATTTCTGTGCAGAATGGCATTGGGATTTTAGTCGGTATTGCATTGAATCTGTAAATTGCTTTTGGAACATGGCTATTTTCTGCCAGTCCATGAGCATGGGAGGTCTTTCCATCTTTTGGTGTTGTCAGTATTTTTCTTCATGGTTTTCAGTGGAGGTTTTTCCCTTTCTTGGTTAATACCTAAGTATACTGTTGTTTTTAAGGCTATTGAGAATTGTTTTCCTGATTTTTTTTCCCCTTAGACACACAGATTTTTGAATGTTGATTTTATATAAGAGGCAGACTTTAGTTTGATAGTTACTATTTCCCATGTGTCTTTTTATACTTTATGTGTCTCTGAATTATAAATACAACATACTTATATGCATATGCACTTATACACAAGGTATACCTATACAGAGAGAATATACAAAATTAGGTAAGTAAATCATATGCTGCATTTGTTCTTTGGCAGCTTCTTAAAGTATTGTTTGGAGTATTTAACAATGTTGATAACATCGTGGTTTACTTTTTCTCTTGTTATGAGACATAGTCTTGCTAGCTATGTGACTCAGGCTAACTTTAACTCAAGATACTCTGCCCCTGAGCACTGGGTTTACAAATATGTACCATCACACATGGCTTACTTATTTATTTGCCAGTCCTGGGGCTTGAACTCAGGGCATGGGCACTGCCCCTGAGCTTTTTGCTCAAGGGTAGCACTCTGCCACTTAAGCCACAGTGCCACTTCTGGCATTTTTTATTCTAAAATATAAATATACACTCATTCCTTGGTATCCCAGAAGATGGGTTCCAGGAGCACCAAAATCCTCAATGCTCAAGTCTCTTACATAAAATGATATAGTAATTACCTGTAACCTATGCATATGTTTCTGAATACTTTATCTCTAGATTACTAGTAATACCCAGTACAATGTAAGTGCTATGTAAATAGTTGTATCATTTACAGAATGGTGTATTTGCTCAGAATACACATTTGTGTTGTTTTTGTTGCTTATTGTTTTCATTTTTTGCCAGTTCTGGGGCTTGGACTCAGGGCCTGGGCACTGTCCCTGAGCTTCTTTTGCTCAAGGCTAGTGCTCTACCATTTGAGCCACAGTACCACTTCTGGCTTTTTCTGTTTATGTGGTACTGTGGAATTGAATCCAGGGCTTCATGCATGCTATGCAAGCTCTCTACGCTCTCTACCACTAAGCCACATTCCCAGCCCTACACATTCATTTTTTTTCCTTTTCTGTATATTCCCTATATGTGGTGGGTTAAAATTGTGCATGTGGAATTTGAGAATACAGATAACTGACTATATACTTTTTTTTTTTTTTGCCAGTCCTTGGTCTTGAATTCACGGCCTGGGCACTGTCCCTGAGCTTTTGCTCAAGGCTAGCTAGCACTCTACCACTTGAGCCACCGTGCCACTTTCAGCTTTTTCTGTTTGTGGTACTGAGGAATTGAACCCAGGGCTTCATGCATTCTAGGCAAGTACTCTACCACTAAACCACATTCCCAGACCTATACTGTTTTTTAAAAAATACAGTCTGTTTATGGAAATATATTGTATGCAATTTGCAACATACATGCAAGTTACTATTGAATACATTGCTACTGTGAACATTTTACTATGTTTTAAATTACTGTTGTGAACATTTTTTAAAGTTCATTTCCTTTTCACATATGTATGTATGTGTGTATGGATGGCAGAAGTTGGCAATGTTTCTCTGTAAAAAAAAAACCCAGAAAGTGGTGGAAATCTTAACTTTTCGTAGTTCATAGTCTGTCACAATTATTGAACATGTGCCAGTTCATCAAGAAGACAGATACATATATATACAGGAGAGTAATGTGTTCTAATGAGACTACTTTTGGGCATTGACATTTTAATATATAATTTTTTTTTTGGATCCGGTCGTGGGGCCCGAACTCTGGGCTTGGGCACTGTTCCTCAGCTCTTCAGCTCAAGGCTAGTGCTCTACCACTTGAGCCCCAGCACCACTTCCGGCTTTTTTCTTTTTGCTTATGTGGTGCTGAGGAATTGAACTCCAGGGCCTCAGGCATGCAAGGCAAGCGCTCTGCCACTGAGCCATCTTCCCAGCCCCTTTCCCCTTCATTTTTGGGTCTGTCATTCTCTTAAACTAACACAGTGCAGTTATCAAAGTCAGAAAGTTAATGCTCATATTATACTGCTGCATATTATATATTATATAAATTTTCATCATTTGACTTAAAAATGCTTATTAATAGCAAAAGAACAAACTTGTTCAGGATCCTATCTCATAATCTGGCAATCACTTTTCGGTCTTTTAATTCTAGTTTGCAAAGGTTTTGTTGTGAATGGGTGTTGTCAATTAAATTTGTTGTGAATTATATGTTTTGCTGGGAATGAGTGTTATGAGTTGAATTTATGGTCTTTAAATATTAACTTTTGCAGTTTGGAATAAACCCTACTTAAAAGTACCATCATCATATTTTGGATCAAATATTCAGACTTTATAGCTACACAGTGTTCTTTCTTTCTCTCTCTCTTTCTCTTTCTTTCTTTCTTTTTCTTTCCCTTCCTTCCTTCCTTTCTTTCTTCCTTCTTTCTTTCTTTCCTTCCTTCCTTCCTTCTTTCCCTTTTTTGGTGCCAGTAGTACCAGAACTTGAAATCAGGACCTTACACTCCTGCTTGAGTTTTTCTGCTAGTAATTGGTACACTACCACTTAAGTTCTGCCTCCAATCCAATTTTACCTCGGTTAATTGGAGATAAGAGGCTTTCTGACTTTTCTGCCTAGGTAGGCTAGCTTCATATCTTAAGATCTCAGCTTTCTGGCATGGGCCACTGCTGCCTGGCTGATATTTCTTTCTTTTTTTGGGGGGGGGTGTCTGGTTGGGGGTCCTGAACTCTGGGCCTGGGCACTGTCCCTCAGCTCTTCAGCTCAAGGCTAGTGCTCTACCACTTGAGCCACAGCGCCATTTCCGGCTTTTTTTCTTTTTGCTTATGTGGTGCTGAGGAATCGAACCCAGGGCCTCAGGCATGCAAGGCAAGTGCTCTACCACTGAGCCACCTTCCCAGCCCCTGATAATTTCTTTTTAATGTCTGGAAAGGTTTAGGTGAGGTTGGTATTGTTTCATAAAGTATGGAAAAGAATAAGTAGCAAAGCTTTCTGAGTTTTTCTTCGTAGAAAAATTGTAATAATGGATTCAGGGTGGTTTTTGTTCTTGAGGTGGTTGTTTTTTGTTGCGGTCCTGAGGCTTGCACTCAGAGTCTGGGTGCTATTCCTGAGCTGCTTTTGCTCAAGGCTATTGTTCTACCACTTGAGCCAGAGCTCTACTTCTGGCTTTTTGGGGGGCAGGAGAAGAGTAGTTTATTTGGAGATGAGACTCTCACGGGCTTTTCCTGCTCCTTCCTGCTGGAGTCAAACTGTGATACTCAGATCTCAGCCACCTGAGTGGCTGTGATTATAGGTGCGAGCCACTTGTACCTGGCTCAGATTTTGTTTTGTTTAAATTGCTATTGTGATGTTATAAAATCTTATGTCAGAGTATAATAGGTATCTTTACAGGCATTTAGGCTTTTTGCTTTTTTGTCTGTGTGTGGTGGTTGTGGTGGTGTTGGAGTTTGAACCCAGGGTCTTGTGCATTCTAGTCAAGTACGTGCTGTAACTATGGAAACATACTCCCTAGACCAGGTTTATAAGTGTTGATTATACTTGAACTCAGGGCCAGGATATTCTCTGAGCTTTTTTGCTCAAGGCTAGTTACCCTACCACTTGAGCCATAGCTCCATGTCTGGCTTTTTGTGGTTAACTGGAGATGAGTCTCATTCATTTTCCTGCTTGGTCTGGCTTGGAACAGAGTCTCAGATCTCAGCCTCCTGAGTAGCCAGGATTACAGACCTGAGTCACGAGAGCCCGGCTACATACTTTTTTTTTTTTTTTGCCAGTCCTCGGGCTTGAACTCAGGGCCTGGCACTGTTCCTGAGCTGCTTCTACTCAAGGCTACCACTTGAGCCACATGCCACTTCTGTCTTTTTCTGTGTATGTGGTACTGAGGAATCGAACCCAAGGCCTCATGCATGCTAGGCAAGCGCTCTACCACTAGGCACATTCCCAGCCTACATACTTTTTTTTAATGTAGTAAATACAAAGTTGGTATGGAGGCCCATCTGACCCTCAGAAGGAGTAGAAGGCTTTGAACTACCATCCTCAGTTCTCAGCCTCCTGAGAAGTAGGTAGTCCAGTAATTTTTAATCTCTCTGTCTGTCTCTGTCTGTCTGTCTGTCTCTCTCCCCCCTCTTCCCCCTCCCTCTTTCTCCCTCTTCCCATGCCTCCCTGCTTCCATTCCTCTTCCCCTCCTCCTTCCCTTCCTCTGCTGTACACAGAAAGAAAATTGCATAATGGTGCCATTCTTAAAAGCCTCATCTGCACATTATTTATAACTTGTAATAAGGGAGAACATTTGTTATTTGTTGAAAAAATTAATGTTTTTATTAGTGTTTTATTTATATGTTTTCAGGGAGGATTTATATTTTGTTAATCCTGTAGAGGCTCTTTCCTCCCTTAACAAATTTTAATAAGTTTTTTATTGTGAAAATACTGTACAGAGGGATTACAGTTACATGAACAAGGTAATGAGTACATTTCTTAGCAAGCATTGTTGCCTCCTCCTTTGTTTTTCCCGTACCATCCCTTCCCTACCACCTCTACAACTATACTCTTCCCCCCCCCAATTTTTTTTTAAATTGTAAGCTGGGTGTTGGCTACTCAGGCCTGTAAGCCTAGATACTCAGGAGGCTGAATCTGAGGTTCAAAGTTAAAAGCCAGCCCAGACAGAAAAGTTTGTGACACTGATCTCCAATTAATCAAACAAGCCAGAAGTACAGGTGTGGCTCAAGTAGTAGAGCACCCATCCTTGAGTGAGAATAATCCAAGTGAGTACAAGACCCTCAGCTCAAGCTTCTATACTAGCACACAGAGTTTTTGTTTTGTTTTGTTTTGTCAGTCATAGGGCTTGAACTCTGGGCCTGGATGCTGTCCCTCAGCTCTCAAGGAGCGTACTTTACCACTTGAGCCACAGCGCCATTTTGGTTTTCTGGTGGTTAATTGGAGATAAGCGACTCATGGACTTTCCAACCTGGGCTGGCTTTGAACCGTGATCTTCAGATCTCAGCTTCCTGAGTAGCTAGGATTGCAGGCGTGAGCCACCTGCACCTAGCTCAGAAAGTTTTTTTAAGTATTAAATGCACAACTTGAAATTTGCCATTTTAACCATCACCAACCACTGCCATTTCTAGAATTTCTAATTTTTTTCAAATAACTCAGTGTACATTTTTAAATGAATTTTATAGGGCTTGCCTAAGTGTGCATGAAGCCTTGGGTTCAATTCCTCAATACCACATAAACAGAAAAAGTGGAAGTGGCACTGTGGCTCAAGTGGTAGAGTGCTAGCCTTGAGCAAAAAGAAGTTCAGGGACAGTGCCTAGGCCCTGAGTTCAAGCCCCAGGACCCCTCTCTCGCCCCCCCCCCAAAAAAAAAAAGAATTCTACATTCCCCTCTAGCTCTTGGTAAGCTCTCTGCTTTTGGTCTGGGAATTTACCTATTAAAGCATGTCATGTAAGTGGGATCATATACTATTTGTACTTGTCTTTTCATTGTCTATTTTGTAGTGTGTGCGTAAGTATATCACACTTTTAAAAATTCATCCAGTAACAGATAGACGTTTGGATTGGTTCCACCTTTGGCTTTCTGTGAGTAGTGCGATGCTATGAGCGCTGGGATAGGTTCAAGTCCATGTTTTCAGTTAGTAGCAGAATGTATCTAGAAGTGCAGTTGCTGGATTGTGTATGATAATTTTTTTGGATTTCTTTATGTTTATATGCTGGTCATGGGCCTTGAACTCAGGGCCTGGGCACTGTCCCTGTGCTTTTTTGCTCAACGCTCATGCTCTACCACTTGAACCATTTCTAACTTTTACATTGGAGAAAAGACACTTGTGGATTTTCCTGTCCAGGCTGGCTTCAAACCATGATTCTCAGATTTTAGCCTCCTAAGTATTTTAGGATTACAGGCCTGAGCCACCAGCTATCGCTTCTGTTTAACTTTTTGAGGAACTTGGAAAAAGAATTTTTAAAAGACTTTTTTTGGGAGAGTGAGGTAGCAGTGCTGGTGGTTGAAACTCATGACCTTATCAAGACAGGCAGTCTTTTGGGGGGGGAGGGGGAGGGGTCCGGTTGTGGGGCCTGAACTCCAGGCCTGGGCGCTGTCCCTCAGCTCTTCAGCTCAAGGCTAGCGCTCTACCACTTGAGCCACAGCGCCACTTTCTGGCTTTTTTCTTTTTGCTTATGTGGTGCTGAGGAATCCAACCCAGGGCCTCATGCATGCAAGCCAAGCACTCTACCACTGAGCCACCTTCCCAGCCCAAGACAGGCAGTCTTGATCTAGGCCCCAACTGGATTTTTTTTTTTTTTTTGTAATTCCCACCAACAGTGCACAAGTTTGATTTTTTTTCTGTCTCCTATTCAATATTCAGTACTTGCCAGTTTTTTAAAATAGTTCATTGTTATTATAAAGGCAATGTACTTTATAATACAATTGTATTATAAAGGCAGCTGTACAATGTACAGTTATATAAGTCAGTTAAAGAGTTTATTACTTTTTTTGGGGGGGTGGTTCGGTCGTGGGGCCTGAACTCTGGGCCTGGGCACTGTCCCTCAGCTCTTCAGCTCAAGGCTAGCGCTCTACCACTTGAGCCACAGCGCCACTTTCTGGCTTTTTTCTTTTTGCTTATGTGGTGCTGAGGAATCGAACCCAGGGCCTCATGCATGCAAGGCAAGTGCTCTACCACTGAGCCACCTTCCCAGCCCAAGTCATTACTTTTTGGGCAGTTTTACCCCCTTCCCCCTAACTCTCCCAGTTTCTCCCTCCTGTCTCCACCCACAAATTGAATAGTTCATTTTCAACATAGTGCCTAATGAGTACTACTGCTGCATTTGTTCAGCCTTTTCCCTCCATTTCTGTATCCTCTCCTAAAGACAGATAAACAAGACAGAAAAATAGAGATAAAAGCCTTGTTTCATTTCCTGAAGTTCTCATTTCATTAAAAATTATTTTATATTTTTTATATATTTTAAATATATTAAGATGTCTATCCTGATGCTAGAGTACAGTTTACATGGTAGAATGCTTACATAGCAAGCACAAAGCCCTAGGTTGAGTATATGCAAATTTTAAAAAATTCTTGCAATTTAGCAGGTAGAGATAGGAGGATCACAGTTGTAGGCCAACGTAGGCAGTTAGCATGCAATACTAAGTACCTTTTGAACAACACATTTCTCAGAGTTCTTTTTTTTGGGGGGGTCCGGTCGTGGGGTCTGAACTCTGAGCCTGGGCACTGTCCCTCAGCTCTTCAGCTCAAGGCGAGCGCTTTACCACTTGAGCTACAGCGCCACTTCCGGTTTTCTGGTGGTTTATTGGAGATAGGAGTCTCACGGTCTTTCCTGCCCGGGCTGGCTTTGAACCGTGATCCTCAGATCTCAGCCTCCTGAGTAGCTAGGATTACAGGCGTGAGCCACCAGCCCGGCTACATTTTCTTTTAGTAAAATCTTTTTCCCTCCCTCCCTACTTTCTTTTTCTATTGCCCTTTAAGGCATTCAGGTTTCTTCCTGAATTCTCCTGCTGCTGGGACCTTGAACTTTAGTTTTTTGTCAGGAGAGTTCAGGACAAATTCAGCTTTTGAACTTTATTTTTCTCACCATATTCTAATGCTTCAGAGGATATTTCCTTGGTTTTCTGATCTAGTTTTTCTTGTCATCAACCATACTATCTACAGAAAAAAACTTTGTTTTTTTATTAATATGCAGACATGATTGAATTTGAGAAAAAGGTTAGTGCTCTGGGTGAATGAATAAGAATCTGATCCAAGATTGAAAAGCCTTATTTTCTACATTTCATAATACTCAGGTTCCTCCCTTTCCTTGTTCTTATTGTATCTTACTAATTTGAGTTTCTTTCTTTAGCACACACATATATAGATGTTTGTGTAGTAGAAAAGACATTTATTGTGTTGTCTCTTTAAAGAAATACGGTATTTACAAGAAATAGAAGACCAAGTTAAAAGAAAATCTAGAATCATCAGAGAGCTTGGAAATGCTCAAATTTGTTTTACATTGACTAGTCCTATTAATGAATACTTATCTCAGTTTGTTTTTATTTCAGCTTTGGCTAGATCAGAGTCTAAGAAAGATGGAGGTTTTAAAAATAATTGGAGCTTTGATCATGAAGAAGGAAGTGAAGGAGATACAGATAAAGAGTAAGGAATTCTTTCTTGCCTTAGATATTTTATACGAATTGAACTATTCATTAGAGAATTAATAATTCCATAGAAAAAAATTTTAACAGTATGGTGGCTTTTGTTTAACTCTAAAATAGTAACAGTAAGGGAAGATAAAACAATTCTTTATTGGTAGTTAATTTGGTGTATTATGTATACATAAATGTGATAGCTTAAAAGTGTACCACAGGAGATTTCAAATTAAGACAATAGTTCTTTTTAAGAGAGGGAAAAAAAACATTCCATTCAGGCAATAATTTTTAAAAAGCCTTTATCATATGTAAGTGAGCTGAGATCCCTTGAATTTCATGTAAATTTAAATCTTGTTTTCTTAGGTCAGGTTTTTGCCATTTACAAAATGCTTTCATCTTAGATCAGATTTCCACCAAAGAAATGAATGTTGGTATAGATGATAAACCTAGGTGTTCATCCAGGCAGATGTTAAGAGAAGTGTTCCCTGCATTCTGTTGAAATACTGGAAAGTATACTGTGTTAAAAATATATTTTATCTAAGCACCAGTGGCTCACACCTATAATCCTAGCTACTCCATAGGCTGAGCTCTGAGCATCATGGTTCAAAGCCAGCCTGGGCAGATAAATCTGTATCTCCAATTAGCCAGTAAAAAAGCTGGAAATGGAGTCATGGCTAAAATGGTAGATTACTAACTCTGAAAAGGGAGAGCAAGAACAGAGACCCTGAGTTCAAACCCTAGTACCAGTATGTAAAAATATAAGATTTTTTGAAACAAGGTCCTGCTATATAATGCAGAATGGCTTGGAACTTGCTATGTTCCTCAGGCTGGCTTCAAACTTGGTGATCCTAATGCCTTGGCCATCCTAAGTGCTAGGGTTACAGGTATGTGTAATTTTCCCCCCAGTGCTGGAGATTGAATCTTGGTCCTTGCCCTTGTTAGGCAATCAGTACAGACTACTTCCCCAACCCTAAAATAATAGTTTAGTGTATTTTCATGCTGTAAGTGCAGGAAGTTGAGCTGTGGCTCAAAGTGGTAGATCACTAGCCTTGAGCAGAAAATCTCAGGGTCAGTGCCCACACGATGAGTTTCAAGCCCTACAACTAACCAAAAAAGAAAAAAAAAATTATGATGCAGATTCATCTTGTTTCCAGATCCTTGTTACTGGATTGATTCTGAAAGAAACAAACTCAGAAAGAAATACATAATATACATACAAAAGTCTATCAGAACTGTAAATGGTTTTTAAAGAAATCTGAACACATGAAAACACTCAGTATATCGGATCAAAATTTTAAGTGCTTTATTTCTCTGAGAAATAGCTCTGTTAATGTGATCATTTCAGATTCCTTTAGGTTTTATGTAATGAGAATTTTTAAAAAATAAGTTGGCATAGTTTTTTTCAATCCAAATCAGTTCGTAGGTACAGTATGTCTTAGTGTCACTTGTGGAGAACTTTGAACTAGTAAATTTCTAATTTAAAGTCAGTATCTTATGGTCTTATTTCTTGATTTTTAAATATTTAAAATATTTTCTCTCATAGATACTTTTAATTCATGTAGTTTTGAAAAAAATTAAATGTTTAATTAAGCTGAAAGTTTATATATTTTTCTACCCCTTGTATCATTAAATATAAGGTGGTTTCCAGCATTAAAGGTGGGATTATTAGAAAAGAAATGAAACAAAACAGTTTACATTTTTATTATAAGTAGGTTATAGTAGTAGGATTTACTACGTGTAACAGAATTGTCTTACAAAGTAGATTTTATTTCCTTTGGAAGATTCACCATGGTTAATATATATGTCCTTTGAATGTACTACTTTGTTCATAAGGTCCTAAGGGACCTTAGTGTTTTTTATCATATTGAGATTAACATGACCTATTAATATATTAGTCTGATTTTTTTTAGAATCAGGCTAAATGAATCTTAGTGAAAGGTTGATAGTTCCAAGAGTGGTAAACTTATATCATGGTAATATCCATTGAAATTACTTTCTTGTCATTAGCTATTTTTTTCCTTCGAAAGAGTGTTTCTTCTGTATTTTGTTTTTCAATTCTTCTCTAAATTTTAATGCAAAACAGAAAGGGAAAATGAATGAGAATATAAAATATATACTTAGCAAAACACAAAATTATGTGCTCATTTAGGGATCAACAAACCATAGCCTATGGATCAGATCCTGGCAGCCACCTAGTTTGTTAATGTATTGTAACACAGCCATGTATATAATTTGTGCTTGTTTTTATATACCAATGACAAGAATAAATAGTTGCTATGCAGACCATATTGCCTGCAGAGCCTGAAATATTTAATATTTGGTCCTTTACAGAAAAAGTATGCTGATTCCTTGATTCAGTAAAAGCATAGAGGGACAGACCTACTGAATTTAATGTGGTGATTATAATTTTTACTTAAGGAATTTTTCTCCCTTATTTCCTATATAGTGGGGCACATCTACTCAGTGTAGAAGATGAGGATTCTCAAACTTCAAATGGAGAAAAGGCAAGTGTTGATTTTTAAAATGTTTTTCTTTTGGACTACATATTTAAAAATGTTACCTTAAAAAGATCTGCATATTTTCAAATATATTTTTAAGGAGTTGTACAGAGGGATTACAATTCCATAAGTCAGGTAATAAGTACAATTCTTACTGGGCAATGTCTCCCCTTCCTTTGCTTCTCCTTCCTGTCCCTGCCTATAGTTGTATAGTTCATTTTTTACATAGTGTGTATTGAATACCATGACTGTATTTGTTTATCCTTCCTCCATTTCTGTGACCCCTTCCTTTTGCCCCCTTTAAGAAGACAAAATCAAAACAACTAAAAAATAACAGCAAAAAATAAATAAAACATGTTTGAAATTTTTTTGGGGGGGAGGTCTGTCGCGGGGCTTGAACTCTGGGCCTGGGCACTGCCCCTCAGCTCTTCAGCTCAAGGCTAGCACTCTACCACTTGAGCTGCAGCGCCACTTCTGGTTTTCTGGTAGTTTATTGGAGATAGAGTTCACGGACTTTCCTGCCCAGGCTGGTTTTGAACCGTGATCTTCAGATCTCAGCCTCCTGAGTAGCTAGGATTACAGACATGAGCCACCAGCACCCGGTACATGTTTGAAATTTTAAGTCCCAGTCTTCCTCTTTCCCACCTGAAACAAATATTCCCAGTTTCATGATTTTAAGTTTAATTGGCAGGTAGCTTTGTATTGCTGTAACAAAATACTTACCAAAATATCTATATGAACTAAATAAGGGAAGAACTTTGTTTTGGCTCTCAAAGTTTTGGAGCTTTTACTCTATGGCGCTTGGGCCTATGTAGCTGGGTAGCATCATGGAGTGAGCCAGGTAGAATAGGCAGCTTGTTGCTTCTTGACAGCTGGAAGCAAAGAGAGAAAAGGAAGGAGCCAAAGTCTCCACATCTCTTTCAAGGACATTCCCCCAGCCATCTAATTGCCTCCCATTTCCAAAAGGTTCAGTCCAGAGCCTTGCACATGCTAAGGAGGTTCTCTACCTTTGAGCTATATCTCTTGGCCTAAGACAGGTACATTTCTACATTTTTGGTATATACTTAACTTATATACTTCATTGCAGTGTGTCATTTCCCCACATTTTTACCAAAATTTAATATTAGATAATTTTTATTTTTTTGTTGATTGTGGGGGCTGAACTTGGCCTGGGTATTGCCCCTCAGCTCTTCAGTTCAAGGCTAGTACCGTACCACTTGAGCCACAGTGCTTATGTGGTGCTGAGGAATCGAACCCAGGGCTTCATGCATGTGAGGCAAGCACTCTACCACTGAGCCAACTTCCCAGCCCCTAGATAATGTTCTTGTAACTGAAAGGTTCTAAGTTTTTAGAAAACCAAATTTCTATAATTATGAATACTTGAACCAATATATTTATGATTATTAAACCTATGCTGTAAAATAAATATTGCAAGGATCACAGCTCTGGAACAATGAAAACCTTAAATAAAAGTGCTGAGAAATTCCAGTTTCGTTATAGTGTCAGTGTTTTATGCCAAAAATGATGTAAATATTGAGCATTTAAAAATTAATAAGGGGGCTGGGAAGGTGGCTCAGTGGTAGAGCGCTTGCCTTGCATGCCTGAGGCCCTGGGTTCGATTCCTCAGCACCACATAAGCAAAAAAAAAAAAAAAGCTGGAAGTGGCGCTGTGGCTCAAGTGGTAGAGCGCTAGCCTTGAGCTGAAGAGCTGAGGGATAGTGCCCAGGCCCAGAGTTCAGGCCCCAGGACCGGACCCCCAAAAAACAAAAATTTCTATCACTTTTGCTTTTCCATTTTACAATGTAACTCACTGAAGAAGATATTACCTTGGCTCAAAACTTCCAATTCCAAGCCTTGCTTCACCTTTGAAGGGAATAGACATGAAGCAAGGGAAAGCAAGAAGCCCTACAATTGTTTTGTAGCCAGAAGAGATTTCAAATACCAATATTATAAATTGTTTCTTACAGAAGCTTTTTTAGACCCTAATACCATAGATAGTTAATACTTTTATAAAATGAAAAGTATTCTATCAGGAAGGGAGAAATGAATCAGTATATGAAAAATGGAGACTGGGGATTGAGAAGTTGATTCTTTTAAAAAGATTAGTACTTTTTTATTCTTTACAAATGCTTAGTGGATTCTTCAGCTCATATACTTGAATTTTGAGTGACTTAGTAACAAGTAGGTACATACAGATCAGGAGTGGATAACCTGTTTATCTGTTGCTGCTCATTGTGATATTTCTAACATTATTCTCAGGCTATATAAAATTACCAATACTGGTAGATGCTTCTGTTTGTCTCATAGTATACTAAATAATTTCAAAGGCCTATAACAACCAGGCTGTGTGATTTCCCCCTACCCCACCCTGGTTTAAATGAATATTGTTTCTTTTCTCTATTTGAAAGTGTACATGGAATTAGAATTTACTTTCCTGTTTTGTTTCACAGAATAATCCTTTTGCCTTTGGGCTTCTACAGTTACAATGAGATTTATATAAAGATTCTTTGGTTGTGAAAGCATTAGTGATTATCTCTGTATATTGCCTTTTTACATTTTGGGGAGATTCATTATAGACGGAGTAGGACCATCATTTTTCATGTTCTTTTAGAGCCTGTGTTTTATTTTTAAAAGGAAAAAGAAAAGAATAAAGGAACAAGAAAAATATTTTCTTTTTCTTTTTTTTTTTTTTTGGTCGGTAGTGGGGCTTGAACTCTGGGCTTGGGCGCTGTCCCTACGCTCGTCAGCTCAAGGTGAGCGCTCTACCGCTTGAGCTACAGCACCTCTTCCAGTTTTTTAGTTGTTAATTGGAGATAAGAGTCTCACTGATTTTTTTTTTTTTTGGGGCCTGGACTGGCTTTGAACCGTGATCCTCAGATCTCAGTCTCCTCAGTAGCTAGGATTACAAGTGTGAGCCACTGGCGCCAAGCTAGAAAAATCTAGTTATTTCCTCATCTCTACCTCCGTTTATTTTCAGCTATATCTGATCTGCTGCTTAATTGATTTATTCTTCCTCCCTCTTTCCTCTCCTTCCTCCTCCCTCCCCTCTCCCATCTCTTCCCCTTCCTTCCTCCCCCTCCTTCCCTTCTTCTTCTTCCTCTTCCTCCTCCTCTTCCTCCCTCCTTCATCATTGCTTGTCTTGGGGCTTCAACTCATGGTGCTATCCCTGAGCTTTTGTGGTCAAGGCTAGCACTCTACCACGTGTGCCACAGCTCCACTTCTTGGCTTTTTGGTATTTAATTGGAGATAAGAGTCTCATGAACTTTCCTGCCTGGGCTGGCTTTGAACCACGGTCCTCAGAGCTCAACCTCCTAAATAGCTAAGACTACAGACTTTCATTGCTTACTATTTATTTAGTCAGTCTGTTGTGGGGCTTGAACTCAGGGCCTAGGCTGAATACTTTTTAAAAATCGGTTTGTGATCATTTTTGGTGGAATATACCACATATTGGTAATTTTATCAACATTTCGCATTTCCAGGGAAATTGTAATTCATGCAGGAAAACATCTTGAATATAGTGATCAGTGCTAAAAATGTTAGTCAATTTATGGTTCATTGCTAGAATGATTTTTACATCTTTTAGTGCTTGAAAAGGATCAGAATACTACTATTCATGTCAAATGAAAATGATATAAAATTCAACTTGATGGGCATAAGTAAAATTGCACTGGAGCCATGTTCATTTATTCATTGTATTTGGCTGGTTTTATGCTACCATAAAGGGTTTTGGACAGTTAAGTTAAATGCAGAAAGACTTGTCTGACCAACAAAACCTGAAATATTTATTATCTGGCCATTTACAGAAAAAAGCTGTTCTCTGTATATTCTTTGTAGTGATGTCCAGTGTTTTGGAGCAGATGGGGGACCGCTGACATAATATGAATCAGAATATCAATTCCAAACTTGCTAAGAACTATTTCACTTCATAAGATGGTTGTGAGGTTTATGTCAGACTGTAGTTTATATAATGCATAACACTAGCAGTCTTCCACAGTAGCTACATTAGCAGCATTATATGCAATTATTGCATGTAAGTTTATAGGATATAATTGACTTCTGTTATGCCCATGTTTATAGTGAGTTTTCTAATGTGATTGGTTTGTGCTAATCCATCTGTTCACAATAGTTCTGTTTTTTCAGGGAGAGGATTTTTGTTTTTATTTTTTTCCCCTGGGCCTAGGGCTTGAACTCAAGGCCTAGACTCTGTTCCTGACCCTCTCTTTGCTCAGGGCTAGTGCTCTACCACTTAGGCCACAGTGCCACTTCTGCTCACGGACTTTCCTGCCTGGGCTTGCTTTGAATCACAATCCTCAGATTTCAGCTTCCTGAGTAGCTAGGATTACAGGCGTTAGCCACTGCTGCCTGGTGAGAGGATATCTTTTTTCAAATTTCTTTATTGAGCTTAAGTGATTATATAAATTTCAACAGTATTGTGGGATAGTGATGCTTAATTAAAGTCACAAGCACATTTTAACCTTCACAAGGCGAATTGTCATTGTCATGATCTATAAAGCTTATGAACTCTACAAACTTTGACAATACAACTATTTCTTTCAGATCGGGTGGTAAGTACATTTCTTAGCTTTGCTTAGTGTCAGCTGTTTCCTCTTTCCCTCATCCCTCCCTCCCATCACTGCCCTTGAGTTGCTTAGGTCACTGTCATCAATGTCTAGTGCCGCTGATGAGCCCCTCTGATTCTGTCTAGCTTTCCTCATATGTGCACATGTATCTACCCTGTAGGGTCAAGAATATAAAGTCATCTAAAAACCATGTGACCAATTAAGAAGAGGCGCTTTGTTTCTTGAGTCCTGTTTACTTTGTCACGTGCAAGAGAACATTTTTTAATTATCTTTTGGTGATACTAGGGTTCACACTCTGCCTTGTACTTACTAAGCAGTCTACTATTTGAATCTCATCTTTTTGCTTTTTTTTGTTTTCTTCAGATAGGGCCTTGGGCCTTGGACCTTTCCTCCTACTCGTGGCCTTCCAAGTTGGTGGGATTATAGGCATGTACCGCCTTGCTTGGCTCAAATTTAGATCTTTTTTTTTTTTTTTTGCCAGTCTTGAACTCAGGCCTGGCCACTGTCCCTGAGCTTCTTTTGCTCAAGGCTACCACTCTACCACTTGAGCCACAGTACCACTTCCAGCCTCTTCTGTTTATGTGATACTGAAGAATCAAACCCAGGGCTTTATGCATGCTAGGCAAGCACTCTACCACTGAGCCACATTCCCAGTCCCTCAAATTGAAATCTTAATATCGCGGCCTCCTGGATCGCTGTATTGCAGGCAAGCACCACCCACTTTGTTTGGCATTTGAGACAAGGTTTCAATCAATATGTAGCTCAGGTTTACTACCTTGAACTTGCATTCCTTCTAGTATAGCCTCCTGAGTGCTAAAGTTCATGCATTACTTGGAAAATTGTTTTATGCTGAGGAAGAAGGGCAGATTAACTGTGCTTTTTCAAGGATTTTTATACATCATCTGAGTTTTATGAATATAGGAGTACTCTAAATCTTGACTTACTTGTACTTTTTTTTTTGTGTGCCAGTTATGGGGCTTGAACTCTGGGTCTGGGCATTGTCCCTCAGTTCTTCAGCTCAAGGTTAGCACTCTACCACTTGAGCCACAGCGCCACTTTTGGCTTTTTCTGCTTATGTAGTGCTGAGGAATCAAACCCAGGGCCTCATGCATGCAAAGCAAGTACTCTACCACTGATCCACCTTCCCAGCCCTTACTTGTACTTTTTTTCTTTCCCAAATCAGTAATTTGGTGTAGATGATCAATTTAGGACAAAAATGTCATGAAAAGGAAAAACTATTTGGAGAGTTTGCCAACTGTCTAAAATAGTTTGTGTTGTATTTTAATTATGCATTTGCCTATGAATTTTCTGGCAGCTGGAATTGTGTTTTACAATTTTGTACTTGGAAATCTGTACAAATTTACGTTGAATGATTCTTTTATAGAGTGACATTTTCCTGTGCTATGTGTCAAGTGTAACATAGAAACTTTTTCTTTTTTTTTTTGTCGGTCGTGGGGCTTGAACTCTGGGCCTGGGCGCTGTCCCTCAGCTCTTCAGCTCAAGGCGAGCGCTCTACCACTTGAGCTACAGCGCCACTTCCATAGAAACCTTTTCTAAAGGAACTTGACAAAATAATAAGTGCTATCTTTGATGACATACATAGTTACTTGAAGAAGCTGGAGCAACTGGTTGTTTATTGCTGACTAAAGTTATCTAGCCTATAGACAACCTAAAGGCAACAGAAGTAATTAAATTTTTTTTTTCATGTATCCTCCTTTTTTTGGCCAGTCCTGGGGCTTGAACTCAGGGTCTGGGCACTGTCCCTGAGCTGCATTTGTTCAATGATAGCACTCTACCACTTGAACTATAGCGCCCCTTCCAGGTTTTTCTGTTTATGTGGTACTGAGGAATTGAATCCATGCATGCTAGGCAAGCCTTCTACCACTGAGCCAAATTCCCAGCCCCTCACGTATTCTCTTGTTCTGTTAATAGGTTGAGGTTTGTCTATGGCTGTGCTGTCTTTTTTCTTTTTTGGTCGGTCGTGGGCCTTGAACTCTGGGCCTAGGCATTGTCCCTCAGCTCTTCAGCTCAAGGCGAGCACTCTACCACTTGAGCCACAGTACCACTTCCGGTTTTCTAGTGGTTAATTGGAGATGAGTCTCTCGGACTTTGCTGCCTGGGTTGGTTTTAAAGCACTATCCTCAGATCTCAGGCTCCTGAGTAGCTAGGATTACAGGTCTGAGCCACCGGTGCCTGGCTCCAAATGCTTTCTTAAAAAGAAAATTTGAAATCCCAGTTCTTTAATTAAAAGCACTTGAGTTAACTATATTGGGATAAGTAAATTTGGCTTAAACAATTTTAAGATAAAAAATTAGCACAAAGGACTTTTTAGTGTAAGTACATTGATTTTTGAGATGTTCTGTATCCTATTGTTTTTGAGTTTTTATTGGAATAACTTTTTTTTTTTGGGTGGGGGGTCCGGTCGTGGGGCCTGAACTCTGGGCCTGGGCGCTGTCCCTCAACTCTTCAGCTCAAGGCTAGCGCTCTACCACTTGAGCCACAGCGCCACTTCCGGCTTTTTTTTTCTTTTTGCTTATGTGGTGCTGAGGAATCAAACCCAGGGCCTCGAGCATGCAAGGCAAGAGCTCTACCACTGAGCCACCTTCCCAGCCCGGAATAACATTTTTTTTTTGCCTCATTTTGCTGAAAATCGGCAATATTTATACAAGGAATACTAAAAAATTCCTCATATTGAAAGGGAAGCATAGGCTTGGGAGCCAGACCAGTCTTTGGCCCAATCCAGTTACTAGTTTGCACATGATATTTTTGGTTTTTCAGTTCAATTTGCACACTATACTTTCCCTTTTTCAGTTTATCAACAAAGGGGATAGAGATTTTTGAAAAGAACTGAATTGGGAAATTTGAGGGTTTTCTTTTATTTTTTTTGGGGGGGGTCTGGTAGTGGAGCCTGAACTCTGGGCCTGGGCGCTGTCCCTCAGCTCTTCAGCTCAAGGCTAGTGCACTACCACTTGAGCCACAGCACCACTTCCGGCTTTTTTCTTTTTGCTTATGTGGTGCTGAGGGATCGAACCCAGGGTCTCATGCATGCAAGGCAAGTGCTCTACCACTGAGCCAACTTCCCAGCCCAAATTTGAGGGTTTTCTATCTGTTATTCAACAAGGTCAAGTAATCTGCTCTCTGAGGCACAATAGCTGGATCTCAATCTGAACAATTAGTGAAATGTATAAAGAAAGAGGTAAAATCAGATATGACATAATTAGCATAATGAATTCTCATAGTAAGTAGCCAGTAAATGCTAGTTTCAATAATCTATATGTAGGTAAAATAATATGATTAGTGGGTATTTTGTTTAGTGTTTTGTTTACACAGTAATATTACTTCTATATAAAAAGATAACTAAATGCGAAAGTGAGTGTATTCTCTTATTTAGGAAAATGAAAGTGATAATCGCATTGTCTATATTCCCTATAGTTCCTGTTTTCCACTGTTTCTCTTGACCTATTTTGCTATGAGCCTGGTTGAAGAATGTGTATTGCATATAAAAATTAGGACTTAAGGGCTGGGAAGGTGGCTCAGTGGTAGAGCGCTTGCCTTGCATGCATGAGGCCCTGGGTTCGATTCCTCAGCACCACATAAGCAAAAAGAAAAAAGCCAGAAGTGGCGCTGTGGCTCAAGTGGTAGAGCACTAGCCTTGAGCTGAAGAGCTGAGGGACAGCGCCCAGGCCCAGAGTTCAGGCCCCACACTGGACCCAAAAAAAAAAAATTAGGACTTAGTTCATCACATCAGATGAGTTTTAGAGTAGCCACACATTTGCTTTTGCTAGTGCAGATTCTTGGGTCCTTCTCAAGAGTATTGAATCAGAAGAAAATGGAAGATAACACTTGGCTTAGTAAATCATCCAGGTGATTGTGGTATGTGCTAAAATTTGAGAACTACTACCTTAATCCACCTAGAAATTGAAATGGTTAGCAAAACATTACACTTCCGTCTAATTCAGATTTATTTACAGTCTGTAATCCTAATCTATACTTCAAGTTGTTTATATAGCCCTTTGTGCTTGTTTCATGTATCCAGAACTCCCATTTTTGCCTCTATAACTTTGGAAGTCCATTGGAAATGTAGCTTCTCAGCATAGGAAAACAGCGCAGAATTTCAATTTGACTCTCTGGATTTTCTGTCCCGATAGTCTCACAAATCAGAAGAGATGAAGAAGAGAAAATGATAAGCAGGGTGTCAAAATAGATATTTTTGGATGAACGAAGACAAGAACTATATTGGGTAATGAACTCTCAGGAGACTTGTTTAGTGGAAGGTACATTTTGAGGTATTGTGAGGGTTCTGTGGGAAGACAGAGGGTCTTATTTGTGAAGAACCAGGGGTCCTGTTATACCGTGAGATCCTCAAGATGATTGTAATGGGTTTATGACAACGTGTATACCGATGAAGCGTTACCTCACTTTCTGTGTTTATACAGAAACTTTCACACAGGAGACACATATAGAGGCTGGGTGAGATGGCTCATGTTTGTAATGCTAGTACTTGGGAGTTAGTTAGGGTAGGGTCTTGGCTTGAGGATAGCCTGCCAGAGGAAAGGTAGCAAGACCTCAGCAAATGAGCTGGGTGTGGTGCTGTACATCTGTACTCCCAGGTTTGTGGTGGGCTATTGGTAGAAACCACTGACTTGAAAACTGGCCCTGGACAAAGTATGGAGAGCCTACCAAGAAAACAGCTGAAACAAAAATGGCTAAAGGCGAGACTGAGTCTAGCAAGCTCAAGGCCCTGAGTTCAAACCCTGGTACTGCCAAAAAAGAAGACATAAGATAAGAACTTGATGCTACATTTGGCAATACTACCCTGCATAGTAGTAAGGCCTATCAAGCTATGTAAATGCTTATATTT
The DNA here is from genome assembly GCF_000151885.1 of Dipodomys ordii. NCBI lineage: Eukaryota > Metazoa > Chordata > Mammalia > Rodentia > Heteromyidae > Dipodomys > Dipodomys ordii. Next base: position 2,823,085 of record NW_012267398.1, on the reverse strand, counting down.
TTAACTGTCTAGAGAAAGCTAGCCTAAAATCCACTATCCTTATCTTTTCAAATATCTTTGCAAACATTGACATTAAAAGAAAAATCCCATATTCCTTCAAATTTGCATTATCAAATAGTACATTTAAATTACTCTCAGATGTGCACCACTGCTGTCTCCATACATTCTTACTTGGTTTTTAAATGAATTTTCAAATCATTGTTAATAAATATCATATTATGGTGTTTATTTACTCTAACATTTATGGATCTTTTTACAGTTAAATCGTCCGTCTGAATTTGTTGATAATTCTGGTGATTACATCTTGAAGACATATGTAAAACGAAACAAGGCTGAAAGTTTTAAAACTTTGAAAGGCAACCCAATTGGACTTAACATGTTGAGCAGCAATAAGAAATTGAGGTATAGGCACTTACCACACTTCCTACAGAAAATATAAAGCTAATAGGCCCACTCTGTAGCCTTTGTTTTGAATTTTCCACTTATAACAAGGAGGTAGAATAGTTCCAATATGTGGATTTTGCAGTGATTTTTGAGTTCCAAATAAAACATACTGCAAAAAAATAAAATGTTGGTAGGCTGACCTCTTGTGTAGTTGCTTTCAAAAAAAGAGGAAAGTCTCAGTCCCTAGTTTTAATAACGGAAGTAGAAAGCATAGGGTAGGGTGATCTTGACTCAGAAAATGCTAATTCAGATGATCTCAACAAGAGACTTGTGTTTTTCTTTATATCATCTAGATATAGCCCACGATTCCTGTTGGCTATCATTCTAAATTACTGATGCTGTGGGATTGGGCTGTCCGTAACAACACAAATAGGGCTGAGACATCAATATTTGATTGCTGCTCTATTTGTAAATCCACTGGTATGATCTATAAATGTTAAATAACTTGAATTAGTGGCATTATCATAAGTAGGATTTAGAACTCTTAGTTTCTACTTGGATTAGAAACATTTGAAAGATGAATTCAGGAAGTAGATAATTAGTGAACAGTTTTACAGTGTAAATTGAATTTATCTGTTTTGTTTTTTTAAGTGGTAAAGGTTATTTCTGTATGTGTTCAGATGTTAAAGGATTTAATTTGTCAGTGTGTATGTAATTTTTTCCCTATTCAAGTTATTCTTTGTTTATTGGCTCTGCAGTGAAAATACACAAACTGCATCATTATGTTCTGGAACAGTAGTTCATGGTAGACGTTTTCATCATGCTCATGTACAGATACCAGTAGTAAAAACCGCAGCCCAAAGGTAAGGATTCTATGTCTCCTTGTAGAGTATATTCAGACACTCTTTAATAGGGATTTCTACTTCAAAAATAACTTTCCTCCTTTGTGTTACTTTACTGTTGTCACTTTATATAAAAAGCTATATCTCTGAAATCACTCATGCTCTGATGATTTTATTATTTTCTGTTTGCATTTTTCACATTCTGTAAGTAAGAATAAAACTTTTATTGGCTTTATAAGGTTTATTAAATTTCATGGTACCAAATGACATGGTTAAATATTTGAGAAATTGTTGATTTTAGCAGTTTCATACAAATTTAGAGATTCCTATTGATCTTGAAAGCACTGTAATAGGAAATGTTTTTGAGGAATTCAGAATTACTTGGGAAGTTGATTTTCCTTCTTAGTTTAAAATTTTTAAGCTTCAGCAGTTAGTCTGTTGATTATAAATACTTTTTTATAACTGGTAAGATTTAATTTTTGATAACCTTTTATGTGCTATATTCTTCACTTTTAAGAATGTCAATCTAGGTCAGTATTCATTAAGACAGTATCATTTGAACCTTTGGAGCCCACACGTTTATGTAGATTTTCAATAACATAAGATACTTGAAATTTAAAATTTAAATTTCCTTCATACTTTTAAGATTTGTTTTTTTTTCTATAAAGAAACCTTTCTCTTGTTTACATGTTACTTTATCAGTTTCCATGTGATATTTTAAAAGAAATTTAGTTTAAAATAAAGGAAGGCATTACTGCACATAACACGAATGTGCTAACCATAATGCACAGTACAAACAAATCAAGCTCTTGGATCTACCTGTGGCACAAGCTACAGTGTAGATTGAAAGTAATTTGAGGAAGGTAGGGAAGGAAAGAAGGAAGGGAAGGAGGGAGGGAGGAGAAAGAAAGAAGACACTGTTCATACACAAGTCAACTGAAAGTATAATCAAGTTAACTGATGTATTTTATAACCAGTTATTAGATTAATACTGCTTTTGAAGTTTTCTGTAGTTTGAATTATTTACAGTGACTTACTCATTTTTATTTTCCTGTTAGAACATTTGAAAAATGATTACAGTCTGAAAATTAGGTTGTGTTTTATTTCATTTCCAAGTTTCACCACCTATTATAGCTTCTAATGCGTATCATTGTTCATCTACATTAACATTTAGATTTATTCTATAAGAGCTAATGTTTATTGGTAAAATAGTGAATAGTGTTCCTTAAGAAATAACAATAAGATGTATGTGTAATCCTTACATTTAGAAAGTTACGCTAAGAACATCATGTCTTTGAGACCAGTCTGGGACTATATAGTAATACCTTGTCTCTGAAAAGAAAAAAAATGAGGAAATGAAATAATAAAACCTTTATATTCAAAGGTAATTTCAGGTGAAAATACTTGGCAAGGATTACTGGGAGCAGTAAAGGAAACTGGAATCAAATAAGCAGGGCAGATTTGTCTGTCTTTTATTCTGGGTATAAATGAACATTTCTTATTCCAGCTATGGTTTAATTGTCATTAAAAAGATTTTGAAGTTCAGAGATATGTTTTTTTCAGTTTTCTTCAAAAATACGTGGTTTTTAAGCTGTGAAACAGGCATAGATGAGAAGTAGGATATTTGAAGATGAACATGTATGATGCAGTCCCTGCTCTTGGAGCTCAGGTTTAATTAGGGTAGAGATAGGTAAGCAGTGATTACATGGTAAGTTCAATAGTAGAGATATATGTAAGAATATTACAGAACAGTGAAGAAGTCACAAGACAGGATGTATTAAAGGGCTTTTGAGCCGGGTGCTGGTGGCTTATGCCTATAATTGTAGCTACACCAGAGGCTGAGATCTGAGGATCATGGTTTGAAGTTAACCCGGGCAACGAAGTCCATGAGACTTTTAAATGAACTACCAGAAAACCGGAAGTGGAACTTTGGCTAGCCTTGAGCGAAAAAGCTCAGGGACAGCACTCCGCCCTTAGTTCAATTCCCCCATGACCAACCAAAATAAAAGAGAGCTTTTGAGTGTCCTAGTTAAAAGAGGACATTCTGTGTCTTTAAAAGCACATCGTGTTCAAAGCCACTGAGGAAAACTTAAGATAGTTGCCTCCAAACAGTTGGCACTACTATGAACCTCAAAGGGAAACACAATAGCTTCCCTACATTTTCTTTTTTTCTGACTTTAAAATTTAAAGTGATGCTTCCAGTTTGGTAACTCACAGAACATTCTTCTTGGGGTGAGTAGTATAGCCTTGTTTTAAAGTGAGTCATAATTGCATGCTGAGTGATTTAAGTTAAGAAAACAAATACTACATACCTTTTTAATCAGAAAGAGGCATGTGAAAATTGTTAAAATATCCCATTTATTTATCATGAGAGAGAAATACGATTTCAATTAGTTTTCTTAGACTCTCTTCTTAAATATTTGACCATGCCTTTTCAAGAATTTTTCAGAATTCTACATATCCTTTTCCTGTTAAACAATACATATGAGATTGCTTATATTAAATTAGTTTGTGTATTGACAAACAAGATTTAAAACATAGTATGTAGTGTATACGAATGTCTTTAAAACAAATTGATCCTATTATAGTTTTGCATTATTGACTATAGTTACTACAACTACAATGACATCAATGAGGTCTTGCCTCTTACATTTTTTTCTTTTTATGTTTTAAGCAATCAGGACCGAAAAGAAAGGTAAGCTTAATATTCATAAAACTAGAGCATGAGTATAGAAGTAAAGCATCAGATTGTTTATATGATTTGAAAAATATCCATTTAATTAGCATTCACAATAAAGCTTATTTTATGAAAGGAAATGTAATGGTGCAGTATGATATTTGACTGATATTTTATGTATGGTTTTGTTTTAGCATTAATTTCTAATTGCCTTTAGAAAAAAGTCTCTTATTCCAGACTAGGGTAGTGGTATTTACCTATAAGACTTGCAGCCCATCTCAACAAACAAGCTTAGTGTAAATTTGTATGCCTATAACCCCAGCAAGTTGGAAGATACATTAGTAAGCTCCAAAGCTAATCCTGGGCAAGACCCTGTCTGAAAAGTGAGTGAAACATAAGAAGCACTGGGGATATGGCTTAAGTGGTGGAGCTCCTAGAATATACAAGGCCCTGAATTAAGCCTCAGTACTGCCAATAAAACTTCCTGCAAAACAAAACTTTCAACTCACTGTGATGGTGCACCCCTGTAATCCTAGCATTCAGGAGCAGCAGGAGAATCATGAGTTTGAGGCCAGCCTGGACTACATAGTGAGCTCAAGGCCAGTCTATGCTACACAGTGATACCTTGTCTCAAAAAAGAACAAAAACCTTTTATACTTTTGTGGTAATACTCCTAATTTCAGTATGGAAGAGGAATAGAATTTAGCACCGTAAGCTTGGAACTAAAACTTTCTTTTTTTTTTGGTCAGTCATGGGGCCTGAACTCTCGGCCTGGGCGCTGTCCCTCAGCTCTTCAGCTCAAGGCTAGCGCTCTACCACTTGAGCCACAGTACCCACTTCTGGCTTTTTCTGCTTATATGGGGCTGAGGAATCGAACCCAGGGCCTCATGCATGCAAGGCGAGCACTCTACCACTGAGCTACCTTCCCAGCCCCGAACTAAAACTTTTAAACATCAAATGTTTTCTATTTTGGCCCCCCAAAAATTGTAGTAGAATTTCATGATCAGCTCTCTATTCTGTCAGTATTTTTTCCATTTAGAAAACATTTTTAAGTGGAGTTCAAATGTTAAACTGCTAGCCTTTAACAAGAAAACTCAGGGACAGTGCCCAGGTCCTGAGTTCAAGCTCCAGAAGCCACTGGTCCATGCCTGTAATCCTAGCTACTCAAGGCTGAGATTTGAGGATAGTTTGAAACCAGCCCAGGCAAGAAAGTCTGTGAAACTCTTACCTCTAATTAACCACCAAAAAGCTGGAAGTGGAGCTATGGCTCAAGTAGTAGAGTGCCAGCTTTGAGCAAAAAAGATCAGTGCCCAGGCCCCGAGTTCAAGTTCAAGCCCAAAACAGTACAGTACATTAATATTATACGTACATATATATGTATGTATATGCATCAACATACAAGATTTCATTTTATCCATAAATGCATACAGTGTACCTTTTTCAGACACACCATCTCCCTGGTTCTCGTTTCTTCCCTTTTTAAGAACACCAGCAGCCAGTGTTTCTTGAGTAATTTGAATTAACATAAATGACATGGACAAAATGATTTTTAAGAATACACGTTTTGGTCAATAGTGAAATGATTGTAATTGTTCTAAACTAAGTATCTCTAAGAGCTCCCCCTTCACCCCCCCCCCCCACCTCCAATGACAGATAAGTAAAGAAGTGAGTCTGCTTATCTATTTATCATACTTTCCTGAGATACCAAAAGTAGTTTTGTTGACACCACCTTATAACTCCCAAGCAGTTAAAGGCCCTTAAAGCAATACCTTCCCCTGATTGGTGAGTATAGAAGAAGGGAATTCCTATAATTTTATTTCACTTCATAAGAATCATGAAAAAGATATGTTTTCTTGTCAGTTTTTCTCTTTCAATAAGTCATTACTTCTTGTCAGATACATATCAATCATTTTATATCATCTTAATTTTTGACTAGCAGAGACTACCTTTATAGCAAGGCTATAACAAAACATTTAAAATAAAATTGCTAGTAATGGGCATTAAATATATGCAGTCACATGTTTCATCCAAATAATTATTTACCTGTATGTTACAGTTTTAGGTACTGTTACATTCTCAGAATATTAGATCTTAGATAACTTTCTCTTTCACAGTAACCTTAGTGAGTGTATGTGATTCTTTCCCACTGCTTTTACCGCTTATGCATATTTCTGTACTAGTAGCTTATTCATGGATACATTGAGCAAATATTTACATGCCTAAATGTGCCAGGTATGCTGCAAGTATCAGACAGAAATCCTTAACTCTGGTAGCTTGCAGAAAAGGCCAGAAAACAGATAGTTAATTAACTAGCATAGACCACAGGCTCATTTTTTGCTATGCAATGAATTAATAATCTTTGCCCAACTTTAAAGGAAAAGTTGGGACAAGTGAGATAATTATATATTGACTGCACTGTAATAAAAGTAAGATTACTGAAAATAAGTCGTTATAGCATTGAAATTTTTTCATAAAGATTAACTCTAGAGAATGTAAAACTCTTAGATGTATAGGCACAATGTTTTAAAAAGACCCTGTATCACATACACCTGAGTACTCCGCAACTTACTTATTGTTAGGACTAATTTAACTCAGGTCCTTTGGATCCTTCTGTTAAATTACTTTGTTTCTCTCTTTCCACTGGTTTGTGCTAGGAACCTAATACTTTGCACATGCAATACCTTGCATAAGTCTGCTGGTGAGCTGTATCCCCAGGCCTATTTTGAATTTTTCAAAAGTTAAACTAAGAAGAACCTTTGTGTTATTAACAGATTTTACTTGGTAGTTTTTTATTTATGTGTTTTCCTCCTCCTAAGTAATAAACGACATCTTTTTTTCTGATCTCTAATGAGTCATCTCTTATCTTACCACATATCTTGTACATAATAAACTGTGAATCTCTGAAATGAATTGCTTATAGAAATACAGTTAATGTAATGAAAGCAAGGAAGTTGTAAAATGTTAATTTGCCCTTGGTTTTTCCATTTGCATATAATAAGGGACATATTGATATATGTTGTAAACTTAAAACCCATTTTAAAAAACCATACAAATAATATACTAAGTTTAGAGTCTGCTAACTTAGAAAAACTGCTGCCAGTTTTCTTTTTATGAGTAATCTTAATAATGTAAATAAACCAGTTTTTTTGAGGGTATTGAGTCTTGAAGTTAGGGCTTTACATTGCTGCTTTGCTCTTTGACTCAAGGCTGTAGCCTTACCACTTCAGCCATAATTCCTCTAAAATTCTTCCCTGGCTCATGAACAGATGAATTGTGAATGCAGTTTTGTGCTTGTTCCAGCACCCTAGAATATATAATCTGGTATTTGAATTGCTTATTTTCTTTCTTTGCCCTCTCCCTGGATGAGGAATATAATGACCCATTATAAAATTAAGCTCAAACTGGGCACTGATGGCTCATCATGCCTGTCATCCTAGCTATTCAGGAGGCTGAGATCTGAGGATCACAGTTCAAAACCAGCTCGGGCAGGGAACTCTGTGAGACTCTTTATCTCCAATAAACCACTCAGAAAACTGGAAATGGTGCTAAGGCTCAAGTGGTAGAGTGCTAGCCTTGAGCTGAAGAGCTGAAGAACAGCATCTAGGCCCAGAGTTCAAGCTCCACAACTAGACCCTCCCCCCCCAAAAAAAAAGCACATAGTAGTTATTTTAATTTAGGATATACTTTCATTATTCTTATTATAAAGAATGTTTCATATTTTAGAGAATTTTGAAACAAAAACAGTACAAAAGTGAAAAGGATCAAATCAAAACAGGAAATACAAGAGTTGTTTACTATCAGGGTGAGTTTGAAGATGGAGTGTGGTTCTGCACAATACATCCCAGCCACGCAGGTCTGAGATGGGAAGGTTGTAGTTCAAGACAGGCTGAGCAATAGATGGAGAACCCCATCTCCAAAAAGAGAAAAGTATAGCTAGAGATTATAGTTTATAAAAAGCACCAAAGAATTGAATGTTATTACATTGTTGCAGTTCATTTCTTTATCTTTTTTTCAATATACCTTTAAATATATTTAATACTATGTGTAGTCATAATGAAAATACAGCTCTGTTCTGAATTTTCACCTAATAAAGAAGACCTAAACATTTACCTGTATCATTAAATTGGCTTCTAGGAAAACTTTTAATAACCTCATAGAAGTTTATCTTACAAATAAATATAACTTACCCATTTCCCATTTCTGGTTTTCTTTTTTATTTTGGGTCCAGTCTTGGGGCCTGAACTCTGGGCCTGGGCGCTGTCCCTCAGCTCTTCAGCTCAAGGCTAGCACTCTACCACTTGAGCCATAGCGCCACTTCCAGCTTTTTTCTTTTTGCTTATGTGGTGCTTGGGAATCGAACCCAGGGTCTCAGGAGGCTTGCAAGGCAAGCGCTCTACCACTGAGCCACCTTCCCAGCCCTATTTCTGGTTTTCTTTACTATCATATAAAATAGATTCATGCAACAACATTGCATAAAAATCTTTTAACTGCATCTCTTAGAAAAATCTCTGACAAAAGGATTCGTTGAGCTAGCCTACAAATGTTTCAGTAAGTACTGCTAAATTTTTATAGGGAAACCAGTACTGTAAATTACTGCCTCAAGGTATCTGAAGATTAAATTACATTCAGATGATACTTTCATTCTTGGAATTATAAGAGAGTTGTCTGAAATTTTAAAAATAAAAAGAATTCATCAAGGTAACAGTCAAGGATACTAAAAGCACTTTCACATCTAGTCAGTTGAAGTATGTATGTAAAGACAAATTTCTTGCACAGTAGTACCTAAAATTAAGTAAATTCACTTACTCATGTATAAAGAACCAAATTATGATGCATGTATATGTTATTTAAGTCATTTTTCTTTAAAGTAGAATTAATATATTAAAATCTGCGGGGGAGTTATTAAAGAAATTTGAGTATTTGATTTTAAAACTGATTTGAAAGCATAAATACATGACAAAGAGTTTCCTTTGGAAAAGAAAAACTGGACCAGACACTGGAGGCTTATGCCTGTTATAAAAAATATCTGGAGACAAGAGAGATATATCGGCTATATAAAATCTACTGTGAAAAAAATTGAGATTAAACATGGTAATACTAGGAAAAAACTATAAGTATTGTAAGATAGTAAACAGACTAGAGTATCTTTTATACTCAACTTCCTGTCACCCCTTTCTGTCAATAAGTCAGAGTAAGTCTACAAATGTTTTCAAGTCCATGAATAATGGCATGTGTACTTCAGCTGATGATATGGTAGTTGGGCAGAGTAGCCAGTGGTTTGGTTTTGGACAGCATTGCCATCCTTGTGTGGATTTTGTGTATTGACCTGATGGCTTTGCCTCTGAGCTAGTGCAAGACCTTGAGTGTTGTTGTTTTTTTTTTGGGGGGGGGGGGAAGGGGTCCGGTCTTGGGCCTGAACTCTGGGCCTGGGTACTCACTGTCCCTCAGCTCTTCAGCTCAAGGCTAGCGCTCTTACCACTTGAGCCACAGCGCCACTTCCGGCTTATTTTCTTTTTGCTTATATGGTGTTGAGGGATCGAACCCAGGGCCTCATGCATACAAGGCAAGTGCTCTACCACTGAGCCACCTTCCCAGCCTGACCTTGAGTGTTTTAAACCTCAGTATTGTCAAAATAAAACTCAGGTTCTGGCTTTCAGACAATCACTTTCTAATGAAAGAACCATGGAAAAATGCTGATTCTGGGGACCTGATAAAAGCACAAATTGACTTATGCCAGAAGCCCAGCAATTAAAAGGGTGAATGCTTCAGAAGCAGCATGTGTATGAAAACTTGAAGTGATTCAGGAATGATTGGAATGTGACCTACAAACTAGTATTCTATATTTTATGAATGTTGTTACATTTTCCTGTAGTTAATTAAAAAACCAACAACAAAAAGGATAGGTAAGCATACAGGAGCCAACTAAAAGAACTCCCAAGGGATCTACTAAATTAGATTCTAATCATGTAAGTAAAGTAAATGTTATACTGCTATATATAAATCATGTATTAAATCTGGTGCTGGTGACCCATGTTTGTAATCCTAGCTACCTAAAACACTGAGTTCTGAGGATGCTATTCAAAGTCAGCCGGGGAAGAAAATTATGAGATTCTTTTCTCCAATTAATTACCAAGAAGGAAACTGTGGCCCAAGTGTCAGAGTGCTAGTCTTGAGCAAAAAAAGAAGCAGCTCAGGGATAGTGCCAAGGCCCTGAGTCCAAGCCCTAACAATGACACCAAAAAAAGAAAAAAAATGTATTTTATTAGTTTAGCTATCTCAAACAATTTTAGACTAATACTGGATTTGCAAATGAAGTGTAACAAGCTACATAAAATGAACCGGAGACACAGTAAAGTTCTTTTCCTTAGAGAAGAATTTCATAGTAATGATACTCCCCTCTTCAGACACTCAAGCTTGATGACCCTCAGTCTTTTTCAGTGTGGGCTGGTCTTGTTGCCCAGCAGAGTATGGAAAGAAAAAAAAATAGTTATGCAAGAGATGAATCTGGTAAAGATTACCTTAAGCAAGAAACTAAATTTATTATCAGGGAAAAGTGATATTGATACCATGTACCCCAACTGATATAAGAAGGGAAGTTTACCTCTGGAGTTTTACCCCAGACGCACAACGTCAATCTAATCCTGAGAAAACAGACTGGGGAAGAGAACAAACGTGGTCACCTAATGAATACAGGTGCCCTGAATTAGATCCTGGAAGACAAAACAGGCACTATTGGAATAGCTGAGACAATCCAAATAATGTTGAAAGTTTCACTAGGAATAACTGTTCCAATAATTATTCTTAGGTTTTGTTTTTGTGGCAATACTGGAGGTAGAGCCTAGGGTCTTGCCCTCGGCACACAGGTACTTTCCCACTTGAATCAAGCCCTCAACCCTTGATTTATATGTGTGTGTGCGTGTGTGTGTGTGTATATATATATATATACACACACACACACACGCACATATACATATATGTATGTATATATACAAAGTGTACTTTCCCACTTGAATCAAGCCCTCAGCCCTTGATTTATATGTATGTATATATACATACGTATGTATATATATATATGTGTGTGTGTTACTATCTGTCTTTTGTTTTGTGATTTGGTGCCGGTACTGGAGTAGGGCCTAGCTGCTATCTGTGAGATTTTTTTTTTGGCACAACCTGGCACTCCACCATTTGAGTCATGCATCCACTTTCAGCTTCTTTGGATGTTAAATTGGAGTTAAGAGTCTCCTGGGCATTCCCGCTCCAGGCTGGCTTCAAACAACAGTCTTCAGATCTCAGCTTCCAGAGTAGCTGTGATTACATGGTGTCCTAATCTAGGCTGCTGTGCATTCAGGTATTAACATTAGGACAAGGAACGCGAGGGAATTACTAAGTGTCTTCACAACTGTTTTGCAAACTTAAAATTCCTTCAAAATTAAGTTTACTAGGAAAACTTATTAAACCTTGGACCTTAGTAAACCTTGAACAAAGAGGCCCTTTGATATTAACAATTCTGGGTCTGGGTGTGTGATTCAAGTGCTCTCTGGGAAGCATAACATCCTGAATCCAAATCCCATCAGTGGGGAAGAAAATTATGGATAGAGATTTTACAATAAATTTTATGCATCTTACAAAATCTTAGGTTCATAAAGTGGGGCTTCTAAAAGATCTAACAAAACAAACACTAAGAAGCAGCAAACTCTACCTGCCTACAAAGAAAGATGAGATGAGAAGAAAACTTGCCTGGTTCTGCTTGATTTGCTACTGAAAAGTAAGACCATAGGTTTGAACTTCATACCAGTTGGGAGTTTCAAATTTCTTTTTGTAAGAATGAATGTATCGATTGCCAGGTATTGGTGGCTAACGCCTGTAAACCTACCTACTCAGGAGGCTGATATCTGAGTGTCACAGTTGGAAGCCAGCCCAGGTAGGAAAGTCCATGAGTTTCTGATCTTTAGTCAATCACCAAAAAGCTGGAAGAGCTGTAGCTCAAGTGGTAGAGCACTAGCCTTGAGCAAAAAAGCTCAGGGATGGTGTGCATACCCTGGGTTCAAGTCCCAGGACTGGCACAAGAAAAAAAAAAAAGAATCATCAAACTAAGATGCTAACATAGATTAAAGTGATAGAGGGAATGTGGACATATGTGTACATATGTGGAAATGTTAACGGAATCCCATTGGGCCACTAATTGTGCTCATATTTAAAAATACACTTTTAGAAAAGATTATTTAACAAAATTAAATTTAGAACTGTATTTTAGGCCAGGTGTTGTTGTACACATCTGTCCGTAGTATTGACTGAAGGGAAACTGAGGCAAAGGATTAAATAGTCATGGCTAGCTCTTGTCTCCAAAAGCAAAAGAAAACAATATTTTAGAGACAAGATAGTTTATAACTAGAAAGTTAATTATTTTATAAATCATATACTTCAAGTTATAGTAAAAGTCCTATGTTCTTGCTTTAAAGTGAAGGTATATTTCTGCATTTTGTTCGTTGTGTCTTTTTTCTAATTTTTTAATGGCAGGTACTAGTTGTACATAGGAATTCCATTTGATGTTTCCCTATGTGCTTACTGTGTATCCCAATTAAACCCATTCCTCCAACTCTCCATTATCTTCCCCACCTTCGGGAAGAATTTCACTAGGTTTTATTTTATCTTCATGTTTGTAGAATCCTTGACAATATTTCCCTACCTTTACCTTGTTCTTTGCCCTTCCCCATCCTGCTTGCATCAACCCATCTATTTCACATTCTTGACAGTTTTTTTTAGGACTAGATTGTGCAAATTAGAACATGCGATATTTGACTTTCTTAGCCTGGCTTATTTTGTTTAACATAATCTCTAGTTCTACCTATTTTCTTGCAAGTGATATAATTTCATTATTTATAACTTAATAATGCTTATGTGTATACTAATTTTTTCTTGCCCATTTATTGGTTCATGGTTTTAAAACAACACTTAATTTTTTTCTATTTTTATGAAAGAACAGGAAAACTGGCTGTAAAGCCTGAAAATAGGGACAGATTTACATAATTATTAATATTATTGTTACATAATTATTGATATTACATTAATATTACAGTACACGATAAGATTATGGATATCATGTGATGTTTTCACTGTGTTGATCCTTATTAGCAATATATGGCTCAGTGTACTGTATCAAATTGATAATAACAGTTCATTCTAGTTTATTTTAATTAATCACTGTGTATGCAAATATGATTTACTATTTCAGATTATTTATATCAGTTATTTTTACTGAATAATCCAGTGCTTTTGGCTTGCCCCAGTGTAAGTAATTAGCAAGTTTGAAATAAAAATAGAAATTTTTTTCCCCCAAATTTTTTATTGTGATTAAGTGGTTACATAATTTCCCAAATTTCACAGTATTGTGGGATAGTGATGCTTAGTTAAAGTCACAAACACATTCTAACTTTCATGGAGCAAATTGTCTATCATGGTCTATAACAAAATAGAAATCTTTTATTTCCAGACCTTGTGTCATTCTGTGTGAAAGAATTGCTTTCCTTGTTGCGTTGTCCACATTTTAAGAATGTGCAAGACAGTTAGTATTGTGTTCACATTGGTAATATTTTATGTCAGATTCAGTTTCTGTGTACAAAGTTGGACATTTTTTCCAGAATATAGAGTTATAAAAATTAGGGTTTGTAAAGCAATTATTTGATTTAAACAAAAGTATTGCATTATATGTATGTAATTCTTCAGTGGACAATGGGAAGACTATAAGAATATATAATTTGTTTTAGTCCTAATACAGTATAGTTAAAAACTGAAAGCATGTTTCCTTTTTTAGAGCATCATTACTCCCATGACAACATGACACATTCTCAACATTATAACGTGCACCCTTGTAAATCTTCAGATCTTGGCAGGGTGGAAATTGCTCACTTGTACCAGATGTTGCTCACCTCATCAACACTGGTACAGTATGCCAGGATTCTGTTTCTGGCATTGACATTTAATAATTTTATTACTATGGACGAGTTAATTGTTTTTATTGTGCCTCATCATCAAATACTTTATAACATCATTTGGAATAGAAGATCAAATAGATAATAGATACAAAACACTTGGAACAGTACCTGGCACATCAACTCAAATGTTTGCTAACTGCTGTTACAGATAGACCATGATCATCACTCTTTTCATTTTCTTTCTCATTTTTTGGTGGTACTGGAGTTTGAACTTACGGTCTTGTGCTTTTAAGGCAGGTGCTCTACCATTTGGTCTATATTCCCAGCTGTGTCATTGTTATATTTTGTTTTCATTTTAAGTGCTTTTGAGTTTCACAATGTAGGAATATGCCCTGAAAATATTGATTACCAGTGTGAATTGATTTATAACTAATAGGGTAGCCTCTTTTTAATCACCTGATTACAGAGGTCTAGTATTAGTAGATCTTACTAACAGTCAGAAAGTATGTTAAGTATGGTAACTCCTGTAGTTTATTATATACTTTATTGTATACTGTTCCACAGCTAGTTACAGGATTTCTGTTTCACGTAATTACAAGGATTATTATTTAAATTGGTTGTATGTTGGGCTGCATCTAGTGATGCATGCATAGAATCCCAGCATCTGATAGGCTTAGGTAGGAGGATCTCAAGTTCAAGGCCACCTTTGGTGTATAGTAATTGTGTCAAAAAAATTTTAAAAACCTGTGAAAGTAGGTTAATATTTAAGGCAGGTGTACTTATTTCCCTCTCATAATGTCATATGACAATTAAAATACTTGTTCCACAGTTGCTAATTTTATACATGGCATTTTGTTTTAGTGATTTTGTCATTGTTCTCAAGATCAGTGTTTTTACTTAACATTTCTTAATTGATCTGTTTCTAAAACTAAAGACATTTATAGTAAACTGGACAAATTTAACAATATTGTAGTGTGTAATTCCTTATCCAAAATGTATAACTTTTAATGTTTTTCTTAAAGGTGAGTTTTAGAAAAATTGTACAGGTTTGTACATTTGAGGGATATATAGCACTTTGTAAAGTGATTATTTTGAAAGCTAGATGTATCTAGGGTTTGTAGTTCCACTTAGTTGGGAAGCTGAGGCAAGAGGATTGCTTGAGTTCAGGAGTTTGAGGCTGTAGTGAGACATGAATCTCTAAAAATAAAAGATCATTAAATTTAATTGAACTGATTACTTTGAAAGGACACTAATTTCAATGTATCAAATACTTATTCAACAATCTGCCTGTATTAACATCTGGGGGATTGATTTTAAGTGAGATAGTCAGTGCTTTTTAGAGATTTTACAATGCCTCTAGCTTTACTTAGTATATTTACATAACATTATTTTTTATATATTTTATATACTTTCTGTATAACAGTGAAGCTGGATTACTTTCAATCCATATATCCATGTATTTTAAGTATCCCCTTAACATAACGTTTTGAAAAGTATATTTCCTATTTGAGTAAAACTATAAATTTCCTTTTATAGGAAGGAATATCCACCTCATGTCCAAAAAGCTGAAATTAATGCTATAAGGATAAGTCGGCCCCAAAGTGTTGGTAAGTGTGAAATTTTATGTGTCACCTGTGAAATATTTTGAATTGCTGCATGCAAAATACAAGATACAACTCTGACTGTAGAACATTCACAGGAGTAATAGAAATACACAGAAAAAAATTGTAATTAGAATTAAAATTTTGACTTTGATAGCAAGATGGTTGCACAGTCAACTGAAAATAGTTGGAAATCTTTCATTGTATTCCTTTTTAAGAAATCCAAAGGTTAACTGTAGATGAGCTATAATATTAGGCTGTATTGTCTTGTATTTTAATGCAAAAATAAAATATGAGGAAGTAACATTTACTTTTACTATTTGAAATCACAGTTTTTTTTTGAGATGTGTTTCACAGTGTTGGAGGCTGGCCTTGAACTCACAATTCTCTTGCCTAGGCTTCTAAGTACCTGAGACAATAGGCAAATGCCACTGTGCACCATTGTGCCCAGCTGAAAATAGTGATTCTTAACAGTTGTCTTTCCTTGTTTTTAAAGTTGTGATGAGGGCTGGGAAGGAGGTTAGTGGTAGAGTGCTTGCCTTGCATGCACGAGGCCCTGGGTTCGATTCCTTAGCACCACATAAGCAGAAAAGGCCAGAAGTGGCGCTGTGGCTCAAGTGGTAGAGCACTAGCCTTGAGCTGAAGGGCTGAGGGACAGCACCCAGGCCCAGAGTTTGGGCCCCATGATCAACCAAAATAAAAAAAAAAGCAAACTTGTGATGGCTTTCAGTTCTGAACTCTTTAATTATTTTAAACATATAGATTTTCTTGATAGCCAAGAGTTAATGTGAAACTTTCATTCTTTTTTACATTGGGTGAATATCTTTTCTATGTGCCTTGAATATAACCTCTGTTTTATAAAGAGGATTTTTCCAAGCCTGTTTTCATCTTTTCCCTTTAACCTTTAGTTGTTACATATGTGAATTATTGCATTTTGCAATACATTGCTTATTCTGTGTTTCCATTTAACAATTTCATTTCAGACAGGTTAAGTGATATGTTGGTTACCATTTGAGCTAGTCCCAAGCCTCTGATAGAAACTTTTTTTTTCTCCAGTAACATTAATTAAGTTGCTAGGAATAATTTTTCTTTTTTTGCTGTTAGCTTTATTTTATAATAGAATTGTAGACTTGCATAAAAGTTGTAAAACCAGTATAGAAATACATGTTTGTCCTTCATCCAGCTTTTTTTAAAATCTAAAACCAGGACTCAAACTGGCTCTCTGACATTTTCATTTGTTGGCTGATGCCCTGAGCCCCATCCAGCTTTTCATAATTAACATCTTCCTAATCATAGGACCTTTATCAAAACTAAGAAATCGGGAATCAGAAGATTCTCACTTTAGTGGCTTGGAATCAGAAGATTCTCACTTTAGTGGCTTTGTTCAAATTCACCAATTCTTCAGTAATGCCCTTCCCAATTGCAATTAATTGTCATGTTTTATTAGTTTCCTTGACCTTTGTTTTTTGTGAGGTGGGGGTGCTATCTCTGAGCTTTGTGCTCAAGGCTAGCTCTTTATCATTTAAGTCAAAACTCCACTTCCAGCCTTTTTGTTAGTTTATTGGAGATAAAGAGTCTCACAAACTTTTCCTGCCCAGGGCTGTGTTCTTAAAAATTTGTAAGCCACAGTCCTCAGATCTCAGCCACCTGAGTAACTATTATTACAGGAATGAGCTACTTGCACCAAGCTCTTCCTTGATAATTTTGAAGATGAGGACTCATATAATTAGCTTTGTGTAATGTTTCTCAGTTTTAGGTTAATGATTTTGAATGTATGGGGTTGGAAATTGTGCTACTGGGAGGCTGAGATCTAAGGATCATAGTTCAAAGCCAGTCAGGGCAGAAAAGTGACCCAGATTCTCTTATCTCTAATTAACACTCAGAAACTGGAAGTAGCCCTGTGGCTCAAGTGGTAGAGCTCTAACCTTGAACACAAAGAGGCTTAGAGTTCAAGCCCCACAACCGACCAAAAAAAAAAAATCTACATGAGTGGATCTCTGGGGTTCAGGTGGTAGAACTAGAACACTAGTTTTGAGTATAAAAGCTCAAGCACTAGGATAGGCACACACACACACACACACAAATGAAGAGAAATCTGCCTTTTGTATCATCCAACATATGTTTCTTTGCTTTTGTTGCTGCCCTATTTATTTTGAATTTAAGATACATTTAATATGAATTTTTAGAATGTAGTTACATCTGTGCTTATCCCAGTATCTCCTTTTGTGGTTAAAAAAAAAAGCTTCCAAATTGCTAAACATCATTTTTGGTCAGATACAAGTTGTGTGTGTGTGTGTGTGTGTGTGCGCGCGTGCGCACATGCACGCTCACACTTGTGCAGTTCTGGGGTTTGAACAACTCCAGTTCTTGCTTTTTGATAGGTAGTTGGGCTGACAGTGAACAGCAATCATCACATTTCAACTTCCTGAGTAGCTAAGATTACAGGCATGAGCCACCAGCCTTAGCCTTCCTTCTATTTTACATCAGATTCAGCCAATTATGGGTTAGATAAATTAAAAAAGTAAAAATTACATTTGTACTAAGCATCCTGGAGGGCTTTTTGTTGTTGTTTTTAAACGACAGAATAACTTGTGATTCATCTTTACAATATATTAGCCTTTATGTGTAATCTTGAGGTGATTTCAGTTATATGGGAGGATTTGCACAGATCTCATGAAAGTGACTTCAGCATTTGTATATTTTGCTGTTTGTAAGGGATCTAGGAACCAGTCTTAGGAGACTAGTTTAAAAATGTCCATGTTGCTTGTTCTAAAGCCACAGCACCACTTCTGGCTTTTTCTGCTTATGTGGTGCTGAGGAGTCGAACCCAGGGCCTCATGCATGCAAGGCA
The DNA here is from genome assembly GCF_000151885.1 of Dipodomys ordii. NCBI lineage: Eukaryota > Metazoa > Chordata > Mammalia > Rodentia > Heteromyidae > Dipodomys > Dipodomys ordii. Next base: position 2,804,798 of record NW_012267398.1, on the reverse strand, counting down.
AGCACTCTACAACTGAGCCATCTTCCCAGCCCTACATAGATTCTTTGTTTCTAAAAGGTTTAGTAAAAAGTTGTGGTAAGGAAAAGGCTTTTCTTTCTGTACATAATTGAATTTTGTAAGACCAAACAAACAGGAAGTGCGATAGGAAAGAGAGCCCAGGCTGGACTTGAATTCCTAGGCTCTTTCAGTCTTCCTGCCTCAGCTTCCCAAGTAGCTGAAAGTATAAGCAAACAGCACTGTGCCCTGCTTAGCCATATTTTAAGACTGGTTTGCTGCAAATTCAGTTTTACAGGTAATAGGTTATATTCTAGATGACTGTTATTTTCTGAAATCTAAAATGTTCTGTTCCTCATTTGTAAACTTATAGTGTGTTACTATATAGCTCTTTAGTAATCTTTCATGTGGACGATCTTTTTTTTTGAGGGGGGGGTACGGTCATGGGGCCTGAACTCTGGGCCTGGGCGCTATCCCTCAGCTCTTCAGCTCAAGGCTAGCGCTCTATTTTCTTTTTGCTTATGTGGTACTGAGGAATTGAACCCAGGGCCTCATGCATGCAAGGCAAGCACTCTACCACTGAGCCACCTTCCCAGCCCAAGTTCGTTTTTCGACATAACGACTTGTACATCACATTGTTGCAATGGGTCCTCCTGTATTCCTGTTTTAACAATTTGTTTTTTCTCTTTCTCTCCACATATACCAACATCAAATACAGTGAAAGCAGGGGTTATACCATGGGGTAGGGACATACAAGGCAACAAAGACATAATCTTAGAAATACGAAATTGATTTCTTGTTGTACATAACATATCAGGAGTCATGATACCTGTTTTCATATCAGTGATATTTCAACTCTAGTTGTTTCCTAAATATCTATACTGTAAAGTTAATGAGTTTCCGTACCCCTCCCTCTTCCTCTGTCTTCCTCCCTCCCTCCCTTCCTCTCTCCTTTCTCTCTCCTTCCCTTTCCCTCCTTCCCTCCCTTTCTTCCCCTCTTTCTCTCTCCTGCTTGGCTGGCACTTGGCTGGCTTCCATCCTCAGATCTCAGCCTTCTGAGTATCCCCATTATTCTTTGAATATTCTTTACTGTTTGAGATAACAAGGAGGTCTAGGCTTGTGTTTTCTCTGTTTCAGCTCTACAGTCATCAGTTTCCCCAAGGAACTTTGTTCCTTGAAGTAGAAGGAAAAGTATGCAGGCATTAGTTAATGTTCATTTATGTTGTGTCTGACAGTAGTTTTTCTCTGTAGACAGGACTAGGAAATAAGCCTTTGTGTTTTATATTGTTTAGTATGTGAATTAATGTTATATGTATTAAAATTTTTTCACACTGGTTACTTTAATGCTAGTCTAATATTACAGTGTTTATTTTAGCTTTTCCCATTTTACATGATAGTAACTTCATCAATGAGAAACTTGACTCCCTCTTCATGTGTTATTTACTCAGTTTTTCTTTGTGTGATCAATCTCTTGTCTTGTCAGCTGAAGCTCAGCTCAGGCTCTCTTGGCATCTTCTGCTAGGTCCAGATAAGGAAGGAGGAAAAAGGGAGGGAAACTTTTCCTCAGTAGTTTTTTCTCCTGGGTTACCAGCTGAATACCTCAGAATTTTCAAAAGTTCCCCAATAAAGCTAACTTTCTTATTTTACTTTACTTCCAGGACAATTCTTATTATTTTTCTTAGTGGAGATAAAGAACTGTAGCCAGCTTCTATAGCATTTTTGATTGTGAGCAAAGTAGATGGCTTATCTTCCCATTCATAGTGAATGGAAGTCCACACTATGTACTCCCTCTAAGAAAACAACACTGTCATCTCTGTGTTCCATCACACGAGCTCCTTCTTAAGTATATAAATGAGTATTTGCATGTAACAAGTAACTTTACATGTACTTTAGTGTTTTTGTTTGTTTAGTTTTTGTTTTCTCAGTGCTAAATTACTGTTCCAGCTCCTTATCACTGAGCTATACCCCTCAGTCCTATAATTGGATGTTTTTTAATTTTGTAAGTTTTCCATGTACCAAAAGGGAAGAATGAGATTTTAATTACTTTTTATTTTTAAGAAGAAATTATCCTTAATAAAAATTTTATGAAAAATACATTGTATATTCTTCAGTAAAACTACCTGAGGCAGTATTCAGTATTAAATTCTAAGGGCTAGCCTGGTGCTAGTGGCTCACACCTGTAATCCTAGCTACTTAGGGGCAAGGAAGTCTGTGAAACTCTTACCTCCAGTTAACCACCAGCATTGGAAGTGGAGCTATAGCTCAAGTAATAGAGCATGAGCCTTGATCACAAAAGCTCAGGGCAGCATCTAGGCCCTGAGTTCAATCCCAGGACTGGCACTAAACAGTGAGCCGGGGAGGGGGGGGCGATGTGGAGATTCTTAAGGGTTTTTGTTTTTCTTGGTTTGGTTCCTTTTTATTTATTGTTTTATATTTTGAGTGCTGGGGATCTAAGCCATGGAGGGTCTTGTACACGTTCTGTAAGCACTCTGCCTTTGAAATAAATCTCCAGCCTTATGAAATTATTAATCTCTAGTTATAAAGACTTTGTTTGTAGTTGCTGCAAACAGTTCTAAGACAAATGTTCTTAGCTGTTGAAAGATGATGTGCCAAGGCTCAGGATTCCTTTTTTTTCTTTTCTTTTTCTTTCTTTCTTTTTGTTGGTCGTGGGGCTTGAACTTGGCCTGAGCACTGTCCTTTAGCTCTTCAGTTCAAGACGAGCACTATAGCTTGAACCACAGAGCCACTTCCGGTTTTCTAGTGTTTTATTGGAGATAAGAGTCTCACGGACTTTCTTGCCTGGGCTGGCTCCTCAGATCTCAGCCTCCCAAGTAGCTAAGATTACAGGTGTGAGCCACTGGTACCTGTTTTTTCTTAATATTAGGGATTTCAGTAATAGGGTTATACCTTTATTTTTCACTGTCAATTTTTGAAAGTAAATACCTGGGACTTGGCTTTTTCATGAAATTTTGTATGTATGTATGTATATGTTCTGTGTACCTTTATTATAGACAGTAAAGTATTGAAGTCAGTCACAGTTTGGTCTCATAGCCTCAATTTTTGCAGTACTGGGAACTAGCACAGGGCCTTGCGCATGCTCTCTATGCTTTCTATCATTAAGGTACACTCCCAGCCTCCTCTTAATTCTTTCCTTTTTTGAAGATTTTCTTGGGGCTGGGAAGGTGGCTTAGTGGTAGAATGCTTGCCTTGAGCTGAAGAGCTGAGGGATAGCGCCTCTCCCCGCCCAAAAAAGATTTTCTTAACTAGCATATAATTCTTTTATAAGAGGGGTTTTATTGTGACTTTTTTTTGTATATGTAATGTACCTCATTGAACTTGACTGCCTATGTTCTTCTCTCTTTTCCCTCTCCTTTCTTTCTTTCTTTTTTTTGGTTGGTGGTGGGGCTTGAACTCTGGGCCTGGGCGCTGTCCCCGTGCTCTTCAGCTCAAGGTGAGCGCTCTACCACTTGAGCTACAGCGCCACTTCCTCCCTCTCCTTTCTTAAAATGAGTTCAAAATTGTTTTATTTCCATATATGCACCTAAAATACATATTTACCATCTCTATTATCCCTCTCCTTTCCCACTGGTACCAGCTCCCCAATGTTTATTCTCCTGTCATTAACTTTAATATATATTAATTATAATAAACGTTTTTCACCTTCCTTACCCTCCAGTTCTTACAGATAGATTAGCTTACATATAGCTTACTGTTGTACTTCATAGACATGAAATTCTCCCATATTCTCATGCCTATTCTTGTTATCAGGACCTCGTGATCGTGATGATGGGGAAAGGAGGATTTATATTTGAGACTTCTAGAAGTAGTTTTTTGATGCTAAAGTATACCAAAATATTTTCTTTCTTTTGTTCTTTTGGAATATAAGGTTTCTGAACAGCGTGAATGTTGCCCAAAATGTGGAAAAGAAAAAGAAAACCAGACCAAATGCCAAAGTTGTGGTATTATTTTTCATAATGATTTGCAAAGAAATTGCAGACAAGCTGTAACATTAAATGACTCTACTGCAGCATTATTAAGAACGTCAATTCATCAGAATTCTGGTGGACAAAAGTTACAAAACACAGGATTAACAACCAAGAAGTTTTATGGAAATAATATGGAAAAGATTCCAATTGATATTATTGTGAACCGTGATGATAGTAGACATCATTATTTGCACGCTAATGGGAAAGTCATTTTGCCGACAAAAATACCCAAAGCCACAAATTTGAAAGAAAGAAAAACAAGCTTGTCTGACCTAAATGACCCAAGTAAGTATATTTTTAAATAATGCATTTATTCAATGTTCTTCATGTACATTTTTTAGTTTGAATGTATATATACTTGAGAAATGTGGTGTTACTAGGTGTCTTGTGTCCAATAAATAACATCCTTTACAGGTACATGATTAAAACATGTCCACATCCTTGGGAAAAAAAATAACAGACTTTGTAAAAGAGAACTGGGTTGGTCCAAGTACTAGTAGTGCTGAGCTTTCTCTTTTAGCATAGTGAATCTGTCTGATTATAAATGCATGTATTTCCTTCTGATAGTGTTTTTGGGCAGATAGATAAAACGGTATATAAGTGCCAAGTAAGTATGACCTGATGTTATATTTGACATATAGCAAGGACTCGGTGAAAATCAGGTTTGCTTTTGTTGTTGTTTAACCACTTTCCTTCTTTCCCTAAAGTTATTTTTGTCTTTGGATATGCTAGAAACGTTCATTCTAAAAGGGAAAAGTTAATTAGGGACTGGTTGATTGAACTACAAGGTACATAGTGTAGAGATAGAAGAAGAGTGTATAATTTAGATCTTAGGTATAGACACAGCTGTACATTATATGTAGTGAGAGAATAAATACAGGTTTTACTTACTTTGTGTATTTTTGTGTATATGATAATGAGATTTGAACTTGACGCCTTGAGCTTACTAGGAAGTTCCTCTACTACTTGAGCCATTTCTCCAGGCCTGAAATGTGAGTTTTAGGTAGATTATCAAAAACTATAGAAAAAAGTAGTTGATTTGAAAGGGAGCAGACAATGTAGGCATTAAGAATAGATAAAGATTTTGTAAAATACACCTTTAATAATTTAACCTTAGGAATACATAATATTTTATGTAACTTTAAAATGTGATTTTTACCTATTATTGGACCTTGTGCTTTCTTAGGCAAGAGCAGTCCCACTTGCACTATGGCTCTAACCCTTTTTGCTTAAGTTATTTTTCACAGAGTCACATTTGTTGCCTGGGCCAACTTCAGACTGCATTTTTGCTCTCGGCCTTTCCATCATGATGGTACAGACATGAGCCATAATATGGCTTTGAGACAAAAGTGTTGCTAACTTTGAAGGGCGGAGTGGTGGGAAGACTTGCTGGCCTTAAATTACCATCTTTTAAGCTCTGGCTCATAGTAGCTGGGATTGCAGTCAGGAGCCCCCTTACACATGGCCCTACAAAAAATTTAAAATAAAATTTTGTTTTTAATAACAAAAGTTAACCTGTTACATATTTAGTTAATGGGGGAACACAGTTATTTCAAGTGATTAAAGTATTGTGGCTGTACATCCTTAATGTGATATATTTATTTATGGTTAACTAGAACTAAACAGGAATCCTAAGTCTGTTAAATAGTATTGTTATTTTTGAAAGCATTGACAAAGCAAATGAGTACTTACATTATTGTATCTTTCAGTGTTAGAGAAAAGGAACACAAAAAATAAAATCAAAGAAGCAAAAGACCTGTGTCTTTAAACTTGAATTATAGATAATGGTGTGAATTTACTATATAAAATCATGCATAGAAATACTGAGAAGCAGTAAATAAACCCTGGTGTAGAGATGAATGACTTAAAAAAAGAAAAGCAATAGTTTTCATATTCATATCTTAAAATGCTATTCTTTACTAATAATAATCAGTTGCTCAGATGTCTTTTTTTTTCTGGTCATGGGGCTTGAACTCTGGGCCTGGGCGTTATCCCTCATCTCTTCAGCTCAAGGTGAGCGCTCTACACTTGAGCCACAGCGCCACTTCCAGTTTTCTGAGTCGTTTATTGGAGATAAGAGTCTCACAAGCCGGGTGCCGGTGGCTCACACCTGTAATCCTAGCTACTCAGGAGGCTGAGATCTGAGGATCGCGGTTCAAAGCCAGCCCGGGCAGGAGAGACCGTGAGACTCCTATCTCCAATAAACCACCAGAAAACCGGAAGTGGCGCTGTAGCTCAAGTGGGGGGGTAGAGCGCTCGCCTTGAGCTGAAGAGCTGAGGGACAGCGCCCAGGCCCAGAGTTCAAGCCCCATGGCCGACCAAAAAAAAAAAGAGTCTCACAGACTTTGCTCCTCAGGCTGGCTTTGAACCATTATCCTCAGAGCTCAGCCTCCAAAGTAGCTAGGGATTACAGGCGTGAGCCACTGGCACCCAGCCTCAGATGTCTTATTCCAAGTCTGAAGCACTAGATCATCATATGAGAAAGTAATAATTTTTAAAAAAATGAAAAGCTCTATGAACTTGTCAAAAGTATACAAGAGCTAAAGTTGAAGAGCTGCCACTAACCACAAATGAGAGATTTTTGAATAGCAAAAAGAGTTAAAACTATTAGTCATTGAAATGTTCTGATGTATTAAAAAAAAAACTTTAGTTATAATACTTCCCACCTCTCAGAGATAGGAAAAAAGGTTTTCATTTGTTACCTTGGGACATTGTTTAGAATTTCAAAGCATTATTCTGAAAACCAGTTATAATAAAGGGGGGATTAAGAGATATAAATCAAATCCTATTATAATTCAGTTTAATATAAAAATCTCAATCTATACAGCGTTTTACATTATTTTTTCAAAAAGAACTCAGACTTTGTGTTCCCAGCTGTGATACTTTGTAAGGAAGTGTAGATATGAAGCACTTGAGAAGTATATCGATGCATTATCAAAAACTTAACAGTATTTGAATCTTTCCTACTGGTAAGGTATGTATAATAGTCACCTAATAGACACTTATTGGATATTATCACTAAGCCAGCCTTTCAATAAGAAACTAAAGATCCTGAGTAGAGCTGTTATGGTAGGCACTAGTGGGAAGGTTTGGTTTATCAAAGAGGTGGTTGAGGATGGGGATGGTGGAAGTAGATTGCTTATATGAATATAGAAATTTGAACATACTGAAATTGTTTTAGGATAGGGAGAGGATGAAATCGGGGGCAAGATTGATTGGAATACATTGTATACATGAATTGAAATGTCACAGTGAAATTCCTCCTTGTGGCAGAAATGTATGCCAATAAAAAGTTAATAACACCAGGCACCAGTGGTTCACACCTGTTATCCTAGCTGGTCAGGAGGCTGAGATCTGAGGATCTTGGTTCAAAGCCAGCCTGGGCAGTAAAGTTGGTGAGATCCTTTTCTCCAGTGAATTACTAGAAAACCAGAAGTGGCACTGACTCAGAGTGATAGAGTGAAAAAGCTCAAGAGACAGCGCCTAGGCCTTGAGTTCAAGCCCCATGACCAACCCCCTCCCCCCAAAAAATTACAGCAACAAAAAATAATGAAATAAACTAATGTACAGTCAACTCTTTTTATTATTTTTTTTATTGATGGCAGAGGTGGGTTCTGGTCCTAGGGCTTCAACTCGAGGTTTTTGCACGCTGTTCCCGAGCTTGTTTTGCTCAAGGCCAGTATTCCACCACTGGAACCATAGCTCCACTTCTGTTTTGGTGGTTAATTGAAGATACAATCTAATGGACTTAATTGCTCAAGATGGCTTTGAACCATTGATTCTCAGATCTTAGCCTCCTGAGTAGCTTGAATTACAAGGCCTGAGCTGTACCTGGCTGTCTATGTGGTTTTTCCAATACAAACTGTACATGAATTTTTTAAAAGCAATTTTGAGTGCATGCAACTATCTCTCTCTCTCTCTCTGTCTCTCTCTCTCTAACACACACACACACACACACACACACACACAGTACTGTGCCAAGCATCTTAAATATATCATTTGTTCTTTGCAGCAGTACTGTGCAGTAGTTACCCTTGTCTCTTCTCACATTGCATACAGAAGAGAAATTAAGCCAACATATAACTAGTTCTGCAAAAAATAAAGGTTAGCATTTGCTCCTGAGACTGGGCAACAAAATAATAAGAGACTAGCAGCATAATGGGTATGATGCTCTAGGACATGTACATTAATCAGTAAATATTAACTTGTCATTTATGTGTGGGATATTAAAAATGAGAACTGTTATACATTCATACAGCATAATTTTTCAAGACCCTTCTCAAGGTTTGAAATACTGCAATCTACAAGACTATATCTATCCCTGCTTTCTTGCAAAATAAACATTGAAAAAAACCCAAATATTTAATAAGCTGATATAATTGGGTACTGTACATTTATGCTTACTTTAGGTTGGATTGTCAGTCAATATGATATTTAATATTTGATAACAAAGTAGCATGTTGAAGGACAAGCAGTCTAAGCAGAACTAAACCTATGATATTTGAGAAATACTAGCTTGTCTGCCTGAAGCATAAAGAGAGAAAAACAAGAACATTATGGCATAGTTGTAAAATGGTCAGACTGTGTATGTTTAAAAGTAAGAATAAGAAAGTTGGAATTAAAATCAAGAATTGTATTGGTGGCTCTGGAAGATTACTATCTAGAGATAATAAGGTTCAGTAATATGCTGAAGGAGTAATTTATCTTCATATGGTAATTTTTCAGGGTCAGAAATGAGCCTGAGTTGACAACTGCCTACTTTTTAGCTTCCCACTATTACAGGGATCATAGGCTCACATCACTGTGACTAGCTTCCCTCAGGGGAGATAGTCTCATGGACCTTTCTGTCCAAGTTGACTGGACCCACTGTCCTCAGCCTTCCAAGTAACTAGGTTTACAGGCATGAGTCACTGGCACTGGCCAGTGGTTTTATGGTAATAGGAGGTTTCATATTAAAAATACATACATTTTGAAGCTGGGTGCTGGTGGCTCACGCCTGTAACCCTAGATAATCGGGAGGCTGAGATCTAAGGATCGCAGTTCAAAGCAAGCCCAGGCAGTAACACCTGTGAGACTCTATTTCCAGTGAACCACCAGAAAACCAGAAGTGGCGCTGTGGCCCAAGTGGTAGTGCACAAGCCTTTAGCCTTGAGCTGAAGAGCTCAGGGACCAGTGCTCAGGTCCAGAGTTCAAGACCCACAACCAAAAAAAAAAAGAAAAAGCCATTTTGAAAACAGCTTGTAAATAATTTTCATACTTGAAACTTTCTGAAGTTCTAAAGTAAACCTGCTGATAAACATTTAATTTTTGTAACTTGTTGCTGTAGCTGCATTAATAGTTGTGATTATAGAATTTGTACAACTATAGCACCAATTGCATATTCCTGTAATATATTTTAAAAGTTGCCAAATAGGGCTGGAGGTGTAGTTCCTACCTTCATGGAATAGAAGATTACTATGAACCTGATCTTAATGTAAAATTTTCTTTATAATATTAGTCATTCTGTCCAGTGATGATGATGATGACGGTGACAGGACTAAGAGAAGAGAGAGCATATCCCCACGACCTGCTGACTCAGCATGTTCTTCCCCAGCTCCATCCACTGGAAAAGTGGAAGCAGCACTAAATGCAAATACCTGCAGAGCAGAGCATGAACTAAGGAGCATTTCGGCAGAGTCAGAGCTAAATACAGTTTCATTGCCAAGAAAAGCAAGAATGAAAGACCAGGTACTCTTTACCTTTGTTGTCCTGTTTTTTGATAGACTCTTTTGGATGAATTGTTTTTGAAAGCCAATTTGGAAGTATCAATGGGGAAAAAAATAGATTATCTACCCATTGGAGCTTAAATACCACTTATTAGATTATTTTAGAAGACTATTAACTACTTATAACAATAAGCTTGAATTAAATAGACTTGAATTAAACTTGTGACAAATTCTTTGCCTTACAGCAAAGTGTGACAGTACAGGTTGAATATTCTTGTCCAGAATATTTGAGGCAGGAACTGTTTTGAATTTCAGATTTCTTTTTCAAATTTTGTAATTTGAATATAAATTTAATCAGCTATGTAGAAATGAGACCAAAATATACATAGGAAATCTCTTTATGTTTGATGTATAAATTATACAGGTATCCTCAAGATAATTTTGAACAATATTTGTAGTGTATCTGGCTCTGAACTTACCATTTCAGATCTTATATGAAGTCTTCTACTTTGTCCTAATGCTAACCCTCCAAGTTAAGATTTCCCAAAGGGTTGCTCAGCTATCTATACAAGCAGATTTCTTGTGAAATCTAGTAGACAGAAGTCATTTTTAATTTGTATGTATTTTTCTATAAAGCAGGTTTTTTTGCTTTTGAAGATTTCCTTTTTTAATTGTTATAAATGTGATGTACAGAGAGATTACTGTTTGTTTAATTTCTTACAAGATAAAAATTTCAATTCACAGAAAATGTAACAGTAAATATAAAAGAGATCGAAAGACGAATATTTATTTATTTATTTATTTATTTTTTCCAGTCGTGGGGCCTGAACTCTGGGCCTGGGCGCTGTCCCTCAGCTCTTCAGCTCAAGGCTAGCGCTTTACCACTTGAGGCACAGCGCCACTTCTGGCTTTTTTCTTTTTGCTTATGTGGTGCTGAGGAATCGAACCCAGGGCCTCATGCATGCAAGGCAAGCCCTCTACCACTGAGCTACCTTCCCAGCCCAAAAGACGAATATTTATAATGTAAATGTCAATGTTGTCTGTCATCAGTTATATGCTTTTAAGAGTTTAGAGGAGAAGGGCTGGGAAGATGGCTCAGTGGTAGAGCACTTGCCTTGCATGCCTGAGGCCCTGGGTTCGATTCCTCAGCACCACATAAGCCAAAATGAAAATAGAGCACTAGCCTTGAGCTGAAGAGCTCAGGGACAGCACCCACGCCCAGAGTTCAGGCCCCACGACCGGACCCAAAAAAAAAACAAACAAACAAAAAAAAAGAGTTTAGAGGAGAAAAATAACAGGAAAAAAAGATAAAGGTTAAAGGAAACAAATAGACAAAGAAGAACATTCTCATCAGCCTACTTTATCAAAGTAAGGAAGGTCCTATATGATCAGCAAGGAAGTGTAAGTTAAGAATAAAATAGAGGGGCTGGGAAGGTGGCTCAGTGGTAGAGTGCTTGCCTTGCATGCATGAGGCCCTGGGTTCGATTCCTCAGCACCACATAAGTAAAAAGAAAAAAGCCGGAAGTGGCGCTGTGGCTCAAGTGGTAAAGCACTAGCCTTGAGCTGAAGAGCTGAGGGACAGTGCCCAGGCCCAGAGTTCAGACCCCATGATCGGACCCAAAAAAAAAAGAAACCTAGAAAAGTGAAATAGGCAGACCTGACACACATCACAGATAATGGCTGAAGTTGGGGGAGAAGGGAGTAGACCAACTATCTATATTATTTGTACAAGTTCCCCAGTTTTTCATATTTTTTTATTTCTATACCCTCCCTTACCCTTTTCCCCTATGATACATACATTTGAGTGGAAATTACAGGCATGATATCCAATATCTGTTTCCTTTTTTTTTTTTTTTTTTTTGTCAGTCATAGAGCTTGAACTCTAGGCCTGGGTGCTGTCCCTGAGCTCTTTAGCTCAAGGCTTGTGTTCTGCCACTTGAGTCACAGCACCACTTCTGGTTTTCTAGCAGTTAATTGGAGATAAGAGTCACAGACTTTCTTGCCCTGGCTGGCTTTGAACCGTGATCCTCAGATCTCAGCCTCCTGAGTAGCTAGGATTACAAGTGTGAGCCACCAGCGCCCGGCTTCTAGGTGATCTTAAGTCATAGAATCATAAGAAACCTAGAAAAGTGGGCTGGGAAGGTGGCCCAGTGGTAGAGTGCTTGCCTTGCAAACCTGAGGCCCTGGGTTCAATTCCTCAGCACTACATAAGTAAAAAGAAAAAAGCCGGAAGTGGCGCTGTGGCTCAAGTGGTAAAGCACTAGCCTTGAGCTGAAGAGCTGAGGGACAGTGCCCAGGCCCAGAGTTC
>NW_012267398.1:2788339-2790913 GCF_000151885.1 Dipodomys ordii | reverse complement strand
AAGCTGGAAGTGGCGCTGTGGCTCAAGTGGTAGAGCACTAGCCTTGAGCTGAAGAGCTGAGGGACAGTGCTCAGGCCCAGAGTTCGGGCCCCACGACTGGCAAAAAAAAAAAAAAAGAATAAAATAGACTTACACAATTAATACAAAGTAATTAGAACTGCTGGCAAGAATACAAAGATCAAATGCATTTACCCAATTTGCTTATAGAAAAGAAAGTGCTTTTGAAAGGGTATGAATTAATGTATACTAATTTTTAAAATATATGCTATATATTGATTAAATTATTCAATCAACTAATTGCCTAGAATAATTACCAGTTATTTGATCAAGTAATTACCTAGCATCCTCAGTGGAATTCCTCCCCTTTCCTAGCATGTAAGAGTATGCATACAAACATAATGTGTGTTGATAAATAGTACAGACAAAAATAATTGTCCACTAATATAGATGTGGCCAAGGAAGTTATGGTATGATGATGCATTGACCATTGAAAATAAATAAAAGTTAAATGAATTAATTTTAGAATTTTATATACTTCACGTTGAGTGGGAATACTGAAAGAGACATGCATCTCCTAATTTTTGAGGGGTAAAAACATTTTATAAAATTTGTACATTAAGGGTTTGGGAATGTGGCCTGGGGTAGAGTGCTTGCCTAGCATGTCTGAAACCCCAGGTTCGATTCCTCAGTATCACCTAAACAGAAAAAACTGTAAGTGGCACTGTGACTCAAGTGGTAAAATGCTGGTCTTGAGCAAAAAAAAAAAAAGTACAAGCTCAGGGACAGTGCCCAGGCCCTGAGTTCAAGCCCAGGATACCTTTCAAAATGTGGTCTCACAAATAAACTATGAAATTAAGAGATGAATGTTTTTACCAAAATACTATAAACAGTATTAGATCAGTAAATGCAAAATTAGGTAGGGGAATATAGCGAATTAACTACATGACAAAGTTATAGGCTAGTCTTTTATCTATTTTTTAAAATTAGTTGTTTATTTTTCTAGTACTGGTGTTTGAATTCAGCTTTGTACTTGCTGAGCTTGCTCGCTTGGCTCTTTTGCTCAGCTGGCACTCTACCACTTGAGCCACCACTCCAGAACCTTATTCCTACAGATCTCAGTTTCCTGAGTATAGCTAGACTTATAAGCATGAGTCACCAGTACCCAACTCTTTTATGTATTTTTAATATTTTTTTAATGTTTTTTTTTGTTTTTTTTCCCTTAGTGTTGGGGATCGAACCCAGGGCTTGGTGCTTGCTAGGCAAGTGCTTTATCATTGAACCCTAACCCCAGCTCTTGTATTTTTAATTTCTTAATAATCAAGAAAGAGAAGCAAAGCATTAAAAAGTGAGTAAAGTGTATGACTAAAGTTGAACAAAATTAGTAATCAAAATAGTGAATATGAATTGAAAAGATTTGGTGTTAACTGTTTAGATTGCCAAAATTTTTAAAAATATGATAGTGTCTCATCTTGATTAGTGTTTGAAGAAATAGACATTTTCTTGGAATTCACTGTAGAAACACTTGTTAATGATAGCTTGCCACTGGGGAAGGTTGTTCAGCATAAAAGAGTTCAATTAAGGCAATAATAAATTTTCCTATATAGAATTGGTGTAAGTTTTCAGACTAGTAACTGAAACATATGCTACTCAGTTGTCTTTACAGTGGTGCTCAATCAGAAGGTATGTACTGTGGATTCAGCTAGAGCAGCTCTTAACATATAGTACTCAGTTAAATAATCTCACTTGAAAAATAAAAGATTTTTTTAAAGAAATCCTTTAGAACTCTTCAGTAAGATTGTTAAAAAAAAAAAAAAGATGGAAGCCAGGCACAAGCCACCTGTGCCTGGCTTCCATCTGTAATCCTGGCTACCTCAGGAGGCTGGGGTTTTTTTGGTTGTGGAGCTCGAGCTCTGGGCCTGGACAGTGTCCCTCAGCTCTTGAGCTAACAGAGCCACTTTTGGTTTTCTGGTGGTTAATTGGAGATGAGTCTCACATGTTTTCCTGCCCAGGCTTGCTTTGAACCGCTATCCTCAGATGTCAGCAGAGGCAGGAAAGTCCATGAGACTCTTTATCTCCAATAAACTACTCAGTAAAAGCTGCAAGTAGCACTGTGGCTCAAGTGGTAGATCGCTGACCTTGAGCATAATGAGGCTTAGGAACAGTGCCAAGGTCCTGAGTTTAAGCCCCAGGACCTGAAAAGAAAAAAAGACAATATGGAAAAATTTTCCTAATTGTTAGTATGCTTGAAAAGGCAATTAACATAATAGATGCTATATGATCATAGCATGTTGTTTTATTTTAGTGTATTTTTATGTGTTATATTAAACAATTACGGGGTAATGTTTAAGTCAGATTAAACATGCCCTTGCCTCCTCAAACATAATTTCTTTATGTTCACAATTTTCAGATCTTTTTTTTTTCTTTTTGGTCCATTCGTGGGGCCTGAACTCTGGGCCTGGGTGCTGTCCCTCGGCTCTTTAGCTCAAGGCTAGCACTCTACCACTTGAGCCACAGTGCCACTTCTGGCTTTTTTCTTTTTGCTTATGTGGTGCTGAGGAATTGAACCCAGGGCCT
>NW_012267398.1:2763691-2785784 GCF_000151885.1 Dipodomys ordii | reverse complement strand
AAAAATTCATATGGAACAATAAAGACCCCAAATAGCAAAAACCCTCCTCAACAGAAAGAATGCTGCTGGAGGAATATCAATACCAAATTACAAACTCTACTATAAAGTCAATGTTGTTTCTATAATAGTTGTAGTAATTTATGTTCTCACCAACAGCATATATTAGTATTTCTCTTTCTCTACATTCTTATCAGTATTTGTTATATTTACATCTTTCTGGTAGCAACCATCCTTACTAGAGTGAGGTAATACCTTCTCTGGTTTTGATTTGGATTTTCTTGATGATTAAGAAGGTTGTACATTATTTTCTATGTACCTTTTGGGCATTTGCATGTCATCTTTTGAGAAGTTTCTCTTAAATATATTGCCCAGTTTTTAAATTGGGTTATTTGCATTTTTCTTTATGTATTCCAGATATTGAACCCTTGTTCTGATACATAGTTTGAAAATATTTTTTCTTTCCTTTGTTAATATTTTTCTTTGTTATTCAGTAGTATTTTCATTTGATATGGTCCCATTTCTCTGTTTGTGCCTTTTTTGGGGGGAGGAGGAGGGTCCAGTTGTGGGGCCTGAACTCTGGGCCTGGGTACTGTCCCTCAGCTCTTCAGCTCAAGGCTAGCGCTCTACCACTTGAGCCACAGCACCACTTCGGCTTTTTTTCTTTTTGCTTATGTGGTGCTGGGGAATGGAACCCAGGGCCTCATGCATGCAAGGTAAGCGCTCTACCACTGAGCCACCTTCTCAGGGGTTTGTGCCTTTATTACTGTGCTTTTGTGGTCTGATAAGTGTCTTAAAGTATTCCCTCTCTTCCTGCTAATTTCATACTTTCAGAATTCATTATTTACCTATTAATCCCATTTCTTTGGATTCTCTGTGTAGTGAGAGAGCTTTTTCATTCTTGTGTGTATATGCATCCAGTTTCTCCAGCATCATTTATTGGAAAGGGTTATCCTTTCTCTAGTATGTGTTCTTAGCATTACTGTCAAAAATCAGTTGCCTGTGTGTGCAGCATGGGTTACTACCCGTCTTTCCATTCTGTTCCACTGGTCTGCAAATGTATATTTATTCAAATATTTTGATTACTACAGATTTCTAGTATATTTTAGAGTCAGTTTACTGCCTTGTGTTGTTCTTTTTATTCAAGACCAATTTGGTTAGTTAGGTTTAGGTTTTTTTTTTTTTTTTTTAACTAGTTAGGTTTTTGTGATTCTTATAAAAACTTCAGGATTTTCATACTTCAGACTCCAAAAACAATGTCATTAGTATTTGATAGAGATTATGTTAAATCTATAAATCACATTAGATAGTATGGATAGTAACAGTATTGATTCTTCCTATGGTCTTTCCATTTGTGTGTGTGTGTGTGTGTGTGTGTGTGTGTGTTCGTTCTTCCATTTCTTTCTCTTCTGTTACAGAGATCTCTTACTTACTGATTTATTTGGTTTTAAATTTTGTATTTCAAGCAATTTCCTACTGGTATGTAGCAACATTACGGGTTTTTGTATGTTTATTTCATATTCTACAATTTTGTTGAATTTTCTTAATCTAGTAGTTATTAATGGAGTTTGGGGGGTTTTCTGTGTATACTGTTTATGTATTTTGTTAAGACATAGATCATAGAAATATCTCCAAAAGGACAATGAAGTTACTTTCATAACTCCTAACCATGACAATAGTTCCCATTGACCAGCTTTTCCAGTGCCCCTCTGGGCATATTTTCCTGTTTTTCTGGTTACAAATTTTGAACCCAAAAATTCCATAGTCTGACAAACCTTTTGAAAATTCTAGTATTATAGGTATGTAATTTTGTAAGTAATTTGTATATGAGGTATGAAATTATTTAACTGACCAAGTAATTTAACGTATATAAACGTACAGTATTCCTTTTTTTTTTTTTTGGTCAGTTGTGGAGCTTGTGAATCCTTGGCCTGGGTGCTGTTCCTATAGATTATAATGATGACTATCATTGTGAAGGTTCAAAGGTGTTTGTGACTTTAGCTAAGTACAACTACACCAAAACACTGAAATTTATGTAGTTACATCATCTAAAGAAAGAAATCTTTGGGGAAGAAAAAGAAAGAAAATCATTAATGGATGGCTTAATTGGTGATTTAAACCCCGGCAATGATTTTCAGAGTACCATTCCTAGCTTTAATTATTTAAATTTGAATTACTACTAAGCTAGAGCTAGATAAAATAGGTAAATCTTGATTTATATAAAAATCATACATTTATATTTCATCTCACATTGCTGAGAGAAAATCAACTTTATGTATGTTATTATACTGTTTCAATGTGGCAGTACTGGAGTTTGAGCTTTTACTACTTGAGCCATGCCTCTAGTTCTGGGGAGGAGGGGGTTGTTGTTTTTTGTTGCTGTTGTTTTTTGTGGGGATTTGGGTTATTGGGAGATAAAAGTGTTTCAGATTTGTCTTCCTGGGCTGATCCCAAATCTGTATCCTAAGGTCACAGCTACAGTATAGGTCTGAGCTACCATCACCTGACCTGGCAATTTAGCTTCTTGTATTAAGTTGTTGTGCACATTACTTACTTTATGCTTTGTTTTATAGTAACTTATAACATTTTCTTTTCAGTTTGGCAATTCTCTTGTTAGCACACCTCTAAAACGTCGAAAATTAATTTCTCAAGAAGCTTTAATCAATCCTGTATCTTTAAGCTGCCAAAACACCTTTGAAAGTGTCATTTTAAACTGTCGAAGTATACGAGTAGGAACACTCTTCAGACTACTAATAGAGCCTGTAATTGTAAGTATATTATTAAGCTATTTGCTGTACCAATTATATAAGATTTTAAATTCTGTCACCAAGAGTAATCTGTAAGGTATTTACAATTTTTATTAAAGTTAATATCGTAACTGTTATAAGACTTTATATTGCTGCCTATATGAACTTCTCGCTGTTGAAGTTGTGGATAAAAATGTATCATTAATTTTATATTGAGTTTACTACATAGGTAGCTACATTTGATTCTCAACAAATTAGAAAATCTTGCCATATGTTAGTATTGTTAGTATTTGTTCTCATGTTTGCTTAGTGTATAAAAAAATATATATATTCAGGAACTGTAGTGAGAGAACAAAGAATCCAAAAGCTTTGGGTTTGCTGTGAACTGCATTATAGCTAGCATTCTACCACTTGAGCCTCAGCTCTACTTCCAGCTTTTTTGGTAGTTTAATGGAGATAAGAGCCTCACAGATTTTCCTGCCCAGGCTGGCTTAAATTAAATCTGCCTGGGCTGGTTAAAATTTTGATCCCCAGATCTCAGATTACAGGTATGAGCCACCACTACCCGGACTAGCATTTGTATTGTATTTATAAGTGCCCCCTAAGGTGCATTATGTATTTAGACTCGTTAAGCTAGTCTGCAAGATTTTCTGTAGTCTCTTCTGTAGTCTCTATCACTTGTTATTCTGCTGCCACCAGTCCCATTCAAGTGTTTGCTTCTTGTTTGAAACTTTAATGTAATCTTCTTTGTCATCATATTTCTTCTAATATGTTCTAATCATTGGTAGGTTAATTAATCTTCCATAAATTAATCTTGTATAAAGCCCTCTGCTTTGTAGCCATTGTAATGTGAATTATAACCCTTCCTTCATGGACTAACCCCTCAAACTATACACCAAAATAAATTCTTTTTTTTGGGGGGGAGGGTTGGTCGTGGTGCCTGAACTCTGGGCCTGGAAACTGTCCTTCAGCTCTTCAGCTCAAGGCTAGCGCTCTACCACTTGAGCCACAGCGCCACTTCTGGCTTTTTTCTTTTTGCTTATGTGGTGCTGAGGAATTGAACCCAGGGCCTCATGCATGCAAGGCAAGCACTCTACCACTGAGCCACCTTCCCAGACCCAAAATAATTTCTTCTTAACACCCTTTTCTCTCCCCCCCCCAAAAAAAATACAACACAGTGCTGTACTTAATTTCCTTAAGTTTTGCTTTATATTGTTATCTCTATGTTGAACTCTTTGAAGCCCTGTGTTTTATTGTTTATGTATGAACAAAATCTTTTAAGAAAACATGGTTTCACAGTAGGGAACTTAAAATGTAGTTTTATTATTGTTATTTTCTGGTTAAAAAAAAGTAGCAACAAGATACATTATCAAAAGAAAAAAAATTGCATATTTATTGGTTAAAATGAAATGTGGCCAGGTTCTGGTGGCTCATGCCTGTAATCCTAGCTACTCAGTAGGCTGAGATATGGGGATCAAGGTTCAAAGCCAGACCAAGCAGGAAAGTTCTTAACACTCTTCAGTTAACCACCAGAAAACCAGAAGTGGCACTGTGGCTCAAGTGGTAGAGCCCTAGCTTTGAGCTGAAGAACTCAAGGACAGCACCCGGGCCCAGGGTTCAAACCCCATGACCGACAAAAAAAAAAAAAAAAAAAAGTGAAAGGTTTTTTTAGACTAAAACTAATGTGGGTCTTTTTCAGTGATGTATGAAGCTTACATTTTGTTAACATGGGTTCATAGTGCATATTACCTTCTCTGGTTTCTACTATTTAACAAAAATGTCATTATTTTGGCAAGGCTAGGAACTTGAGTCACATCCTGCATTTTTTAAAATAATTTTTTATTTTATTTATTTATTTTTTGGTCAGTCACGGACCTGAACTCTGGGCCTGGCCACTGTCCCTCAGCTCTTCATCTCAAGGCTAGTGCTCTACCACTTGAGCCACATAGCCACTTCTGGCCTTTTCTGCTTATGTGGTGCTGAGGAATCAAACCCAGGGCCTCATGCATGCAAGGCATGAGCCACCTTCCTAGCCTCCTGTTTTTATTTTTATACCTCAGAAATATCCAGGAATACCCTATAGGATTTATGACTCCCTCTTAATACTGTTAAAACTCAGCATATAATCATTATGGTTTTACAGGTTATTTAGACACTTAAGAAAATGCTGCATGTTGTTTTGTTTTGTTTTTTGTTGGTCATGGGGCTTGACCTCAGAGCCTGGGTGCTGTCCCTGAACTCTTTGGCTCTACAACTTTGAGCCACAGTGCCAGTTCTAATTTTCTGGTAGTTAATTGAAGATAAGAATCTCACAGACTTTCCTGTCCTGGCTGGCTTCAGACTGTGATCCTCAGATCTCAGCCTCTGAGTAGTTAGGATTACAGGTGTAAGCCATCAGTGCCCAGCTGCATTATTATTCTTAAAGCTATCAAGTGAAGTGGAAGTATAGCTCAAATGGTAGAATGCCAGCCTTAAACAAAAAAAGCTAAGATCCAGCAGTGCCCAGGCCCTGAGTTCAAGACCTAGTACTAGCACCAAAAACAAAACAAGAAAAAACCTACTATGAACTATACTAAAATTTGGATGAATATTTTTTTCATCAAGTTATGAGTTAGCTTGGAATGCTATGGAGAAGTAGAATTAACATTGTATACTCGCATAGTATTAAAATGTACTGATACACTTTTGGTAAGTGAAATATATTAGCTGCAAAGTACTTGCTGTATAGTATTAACTTTATAGCATGGGGCTTTCCTAAAGGTTACATTTTGTAGTGAAATGATTTATTTGCAAAGTCATGAATTACCTAAGAAGCAGATGTTTTAGCAAATTCCATATTTATTTAATATCAGGTTATTTAACCTTAAATTCATTCTGATAAGAGCACTATATAGAAATGCCAATTTCAGGGCTGGGAAGGTAGCTCAATGGTAGAGCGCTTGCCTTGCATGCCTGAGGCCCTGGGTTCAATTCCTCAGCACCACAAAAGAAAAAAGCTGGAAGTAGCGCTGTGGCTCAAGTGGTAGAGCGCTAGCCTTGAGCTGAAGAGCTGAGGGACAGCGCCCAGGCCCACAGTTCAGGCCCCACGACCAGACCAAAAAACAAAAAAACAAAAGAAATGCCAATTTCATTTAAATGCAAATACTGTTTTTGAAATAATGTTTTAGTACTAACCACATAACATATGCCAAAATAGATTCCCTTTCTTGTTTGTCTATTGACGACACATAAAACCAAAACTTGTTGCTTCCTGTACTATAGTGTAAACTCAGGGACTTGAGCCTGCTTGTCTTGCTTGCTCAGCTGGAACTCAACCATTTAAAGTCACACTTCCAGCCAGGCTTTTTGCTGGTTATTTTGAAGATGGAATCTAGCAGGCTTTTTTCTACTTTGGCTGGCTTCTAAACACTATCTCAAGCCTCCTGAATAGCTAAAATTACAGTTGTGAGCCACCAGTCCCCAGCTTCTCTAAACTAGCAATTAGGGAAAGTTTTGTGAACTTACAAAAAAGGTGAAGCCTCACTTGCTAAAAGTTTTTTTTTTTGTTGTTTGCTTGTTTTTTTTTGCGAGGGAAGTATTTTGTCTAAACTTGAAACCGAAACCGTCAATAGCTCAACTTTTCTGCCCCTTGTCATTTAAGTTATGTGTAGCAAAATCTTCTTAAGTTTATGATCAGTACTAATTTATTTTATTTTTCTTTTTTAGTTTTCTTTAAATCTTATCAAGATACATCTAGATGGTAAGCTGTTTAACATCTGTTTACTCATTAGGATTTTATTTATACTGAAGTATTCCATAGGAATAAAAGATTAAATCTTATTTGTCACTAACATAGTCATTCATATAATATATATTTAACAAGGGACATAAATCTTGATGCAATTTCATACTGTAACAAATCTTATTAGAGCCTGTTTTTATTTGTAAAATAATGTAGAATCTTCTTTAACATACTGACAGCATTATTAGATATATGCTTAATGTTAAACTTTTCGTTCATGATTTGTCTATCTTAACAGTTGATGTCTTTCCTTTTTGTTTTCCTCCAGGACCAGAGAGTGATCCTATAGAGATTATTTTAAATACCTCTGATCTAACTAAATGTGAATGGTGTAATGTTAGGAAATTACCAGTCGTGTTTCTTCAGGCAACACCAGCAGTTTATCACAAGTTGAGCATGCAACTGCAAATGAGTAAGGAGGATAAAGTTTGGAATGACTGTAAAGGAATCAGTAAGCTAACAAGTAAGTGTGTTAAACAACTTCTAACAAGAATCACAAACTACTGAATAGCAAAGAGTGAGTACAAGACAGTTGATGTCTATAGATCTGTGTACTTTGAAAGAAGGCATTGAAATATTTCTTATAATATTGTTCAGATGAGGAAAAGCCCTACAAAAATAGGCTGAAGGTGGCTGGGAAGGTGGCTCAGTGATAGAGCGCTTGCCTTGCATGCATGCATGAGGCCCTGGGTTCAATTCCTCAGCACCACATAAGCAAAAAGAAAAAAGCCAGAAGTGGCGCTGTGTCTCAGGTGGTAGAGCGCTATCCTTGAGCTGAAGAGCTGAGGGACAGCACCCAGGCCTAGAGTTCAGGCCCCATGACCGGACCCCCCCCCCAAAAAAAAAATGGCTGAAGATAAACTTGTCCATTTGAAACCTTTTCAAAGTGAGCTAGAATCCAGCTCATCTGCATCTGTAATACTCCCTAATCCAAGTAAAGTGAATATGACTTGATATCAATGTTAAGTTTATATTTACCATATATATCTGAAAATCCTTGAGGTAGAAAGTTTACAAGTTCATAGTCTTCATCCTATATAATGAAGAGACTGTTGTCTAGTTTCTTTCCCTCCACCTTTAACATGAATAACAAGGCACAACTGTTAGCACATTTCAGTAAGATTTACTGTTTCAGCTTAATAATGAGTGAATGGTAGTGGTCACTAGTGTTGCACTTGACAATTTCACCTTTATATTTTCTAGAGAATTATCTATTAACTTGTTAAAATTATATATTAACTTGTTCCTTTACCCTTACAGTCATATTTGTTTTTTTTTTAGGTTTGGAAGAACAATACATAATTTTAATTTTTCAGAATGCTCTTGATCCTCATGCAAACATGGTATTTGAAAGTATCATTACTGACATTGGTTTGAAGAATAATGTTTCCAATTTTTTTGCAAAAATTCCTTTTGAAGAAGCCAATAGCAGACTTGTTGCCTGTACAAGAAGCTATGAAGAAAGTATCAAAGGAAGTTGTACACAAAAAGAAAACAAAGTTAAAACTGTAATTATATTTAAGTTTTTCAAAATAATTTTAAATGGTTAATCTTATTTATTTGGTTTTGTGGTACTGGGGATCAAACCCAGGGCCTCACAAATGCTCTGAAAGCACCCTCCCACTGAATCACAACCCCAGCTCCAATAAATGGGTAATTTAAGAAAATGTTTTATTATAATACTGTACACTTCTGTGTTTGTTTTGTTTGTTTAATGTCTGTGCGGGTGCCAGAGCTTGACCTTAGGGCCTTGAGTTCTCACTCATGGCAGGTGCTCTGTCTCTTGAGCCATGCCTCCAGTTAGTATGCTGTTGGATTTTTAAATTCTGTGTGGAATTTTTGTTCATATGATGTAATCTTACATCAAAGCATTAATAATGGATAAGGTGGTTTTTTTTTTTTATATCATGGTACTTAATATAGATCTCAGAATCCAGTTCCAGAATCGCTTTAAGTTCCTTTCAGCACTTTTGCTTCTGTTCCATCTGGTTTCCTCTGCTATATACATGTATGCACAGTACTACATTCAAATAGATTGTTACCTCGTGTCTTAGGTTTGAAGGAGTTTTGGTCTCTTGTCTGCAGTATCATACATTTATATGTTACCTTTACATACATAGTTGAAAATTGGGGAAGTAATGAATGTATACTATTTGACCTTAATGGTCAAAAGTGTATCTCAGATTATACAGAACTGACATGAGTCAGTTAGATAATGCTGAAGTGAAATGAATGAAACAAGTATGGTATCACTGTACTACTATAACACTTCTACAGTTACAGTGTTACAGTGTTGCTGATTGAATTTGTCAGGAATAATTCTCTCAGCCTGGGCCTATATACTTGGAAATATGACAATCTGAAGCACAATATTTTGTTGTTTTTTCCAAGATAATTCTTTGTTTTTGTAGTTCTAACTGGCATCATCACACCCAGCTGAAACTTTTTTTTTTTCTTTTGATTGTGGGGCTTAAACTCGGCCTAGGCACTGTCCCTCAGCTCTTCAGCTCAAGGTGAGCACTCTACCACTTGAGCCACAGTGCCACTTCCAGATTTTTGGTGGGGGAGATAAGAGTCTCATGGACTTTCCTTACCTGGGCTGGTTTTGAACTTGGATCCTCAGATCAGCCTCCTGAGTAGCTAGGATTATAGGCGTGAGCCACCAATACCTGGCCAACTTTTTTTTTTTTTTACACTTCTGTGATTCAAACCCAGGTCCTCAAGGATGATAAGCAAATGCTGTTCCAGTTAGTTACACCTCCAGCCCTAAGGCACAGTCTTAATAGTTGAACAAGGCCTCACACAAGTTTTTCAGACATCCTTTTCAAAGTTGTCTCTGCTGTGGAAGGAAAGAGCTGTACAAGCCATAAGACAACTGGAATGAACTCAAATTTCAATGGAAATCTCTTCCCTCTAAGACCCCATGCTTCATTTAGCTCTGTGGAGGGCTGCATCTCATGGTACTGTGCTCCTGAGCCTCTGCCCCACATCCCACAGATTGCTCGTCATTGGACTTAGACAACCACGTAATCTAAGTCTATGTTGCAAGGATAAAGCACTGGAAAACCATTACTTACATACATTGGGGGACTATCATTGTCTAGAAGCTGCAATGTAAATAGAAGATACCTCCAAGTCCTGCCTTTTTCTTGCTTTAACTGTTCTGCATCTTGCGTACCTTTCAAGATTTATATTTTTAATCTCTTACTTGAAAAGTTTTCTGAGTTGTGTTTGCTATTTTTATAGAAATATTTCCTGATTTAACTTTGTGAATTGATTATTTAACTTCCTTTACTTAGGTGTCCTTTGAAACTAAAGTGCAAGCTAGAAACAAGCAGGAATTTCAGTTTTTTGATGATGAGGATGAAACTGGAGAGAACCATACCATCTTCATTGGACCTATAGAAAAGTGAGAAACTCTTATTCATTTGCAGTGCTTTAGATTTCTTTTCTGTTTCCTTACATTTCAGTTATATATACCTAAAGCTTGCTTTTATTTTATTTTACTACAGATTGATAGTATACCCACCACCTCCAGCTAAGGGGGGCATCTCTGTTACTAATGAAGACCTGCACTGTCTAAGTGAAGGAGAATTTTTAAATGATGTTATTATAGACTTTTATTTGAAGTAAGTTTAATATTTTACAACTTTTTAACATTGTTATTTTATATCTGTTTTTATTCTAAAATCAAAAGTGCTTCATTTAGTTCCCTTTATTGCTTTTTTGACCATGATTAGTCTATCTCTTCTGTGTTTCTGTATTGAACCCAGAGCCTTACGTATGGAAGGCAAGTGCTCCATATTCTGTTTTCACATTTTTTAAAATGAGAATAATATCTAAAGTGGCTGTGAGGATTAAATGAAATGATACCTGATAAGTGGTAGAGAAAATTTCCAGCATATATACAAAATCTCCCTAAATTAAGGCTTATTGTGTGCTTACTGGTTTACAATATACAATGCGCATGTGTATGAAACAAAAGTGGACTTAGCATCAATATGCCTAGTGCTAATGTTTTCTATTTCATTTCAGTGTTTGTCAAACCAAAACATTTTTATTCTGGCAGTTGACACCCATTCAGTTGACTTTAGAGCCTACTAATGATTTTACACAACTATTTGGTATGAAAGAATTTGTAAAGAGAAATGCTATCATGGCTAATTTTTCTTAAGGCCACCTTGATAGGCATGTGCATTGTGGAAGTCTGGAAGAGAGATGATGTAAGAAGGTTTGTTAAGATGCTTCATTTGGAGTTAAGAAGTAACACTGAGAGGTCTTGCAAGAGCATGAATTAGAAATAGAGCCAACAGGACTCTATTTGATTAAATAGATATTAAAGAGTATAGACATCAGGGAACTCTTAGTTTTCTGGCAAAATGATGTTGGGACAAAGAAAGCACTAAGTGCAAAAGCAGAACTGCCCCAAGATCCAGCAACCTTACTCTAGGTAACTTTTCAAAAGACTTTGAAATGGAAACCACTCTACTATCCATCGATAGATAATGAATAAACAAAATATGGCACATACATATAATGGAATATTCTTACAGAGAGAAAGAAATACTATCACATTTTACAGTAAGGTGTATCTACTTTGAGGATTGGCCTCTAATCATGTTCTTCTAGATCTCAGCCTTCTGATTAGGTAGGATTACAGGCAGGAACCATTATGTCCGGTTTCAATTCTGTTCTTAAAAGAAAATGTTATAGTTTTGGCCAGTGTGGTTCCCCTTATGTTAGTTACATTTTTTAAGAAATCAACAATTCATTCACATCATCCAGTGAGCTGATGCCTTTTGTAGGAATCTGATTTGGCTTAATGCGAGTGGTATTTCACGTAACATAGTTTTCATTATAAACTGAGCTTTGGTATTAGCAAATGTTTTAAGTAACAGGTCTCAGGGTTGGAGTCTTGGCTTGGAGTGGCACCCAGTGAACAAGAATGTCAAATACCAAGCGTAAGTCCTAGTCTTGGCTCAAAAAGAAGTAACAGGTCTCAAGAAAGAATATGCTCTGAGCTGGGCGCTAGTGGTTTACATCTATAATCCTAGCTACTGGGCAAGCTGAGATTTGAGGATCATGGTTCAAAGTCAACCCAAGCAAAGAAAGTCCGGGAGAATTTCATCTTCAATAAACCACTCAAAACCGGAAGTGGTGCTGTGGCTCAAGTGGTAGAGCACTCACCTTGAGCTGAAGAGTTGAGGGACAGCGCCCAGGCCCAGAGTTCAAGCCCCACAACCGACAAAAAAAAAAAAAAGAGAAAAGAATACGCTCTGAAGGTGGCCAAACAAAAGCATTTTTGCTTTTCATTCAACTTTTAGAATATCCTTGTGATAGAATGAAGTTGGTCATAAGCTTGTTTGTATGCCTTCTATAAGAAACTTTATAACAGACAATTAAGTTTATTATCATTTACCTTTGCAAAGTAAAGGCCATTGCTGTTTGTTTTGATATGGAAATAGATCCATGGATAGAATATATATAGTTCAAGGAATTGTTTAAAGTAAAATAAATCATACACAGACAGTAGCTTAAGATAGAATCCCCAACTTAAAGTCAACAGTTTAGTGAGCTTCTAAAACATTCAGAAATTGTATAACTGTCATCGCACTTAATGTTAGAAAATTTTCATTACTCTAGTGGGTAATAGCCCTCATTCTATATTTCTTACCAACCTTACTCCTGAGCCTAGGTAACCACCAGACGGTCTCTATGGATTTGCACTTTCTGGATGACTTATAAAAATGGTGTTATTTGGGGCTGGCTTCTTTCATTTAGCATAATGTTTTCAGGATTCTTCTGTGTTATTGTATATATTAACACTTGATTTCCCTTTGTTGATATATAATAACCCATTGTACATTTTATTTTTCCAACTACTAATGAGCATGTCTATCATTTATGGTTGATTATTTTTAATTATAATGCTATGAGCATTCCTTAAAATTTTTTTAACCCTGAAGATTTTTATGTAGATATATAGTTACTTCTCTGACTTGGAGTATGTTCTTGTTTTAAGTCATGAGATCTTCTGGGCACTGGTATCTCATACCTGTAATCTCAGCAACTGAGGAGGTTGAGAGAGGATTGAAGTTCCAAGCCATCCCGGGCAGGAAAGTCCCTGAGACTCTTATCTCCAATGAACTACCAGAAAACCAAAGGGTCTCAAAGTGATACAGCACCCACCTTGAGCAAAAAAAGCTCAGGGACAGAGCCCAAGCCTCAAGTTTATCATTACCTGAAACTAATCTGGTGATTATCACATCTAGAATATGAGGCAAACTTAACTAATGACTTATTTCATCTTTAAAGGATAGATACGATTGCTTATAGCCAAATAAATATTTGTTCACTGCTTAATTAAACTTTACCTGAGCTTTTAGCTGAGGATGTAGTGATGTAGCTCAATAGTACATTGTGTATGTGGCAATTAACATTCCCAATACCTTGAGTTTGACTTGAGCACCACAAAAATTAAAAAATAACAAAATTGTTACATCTATCATACTGAAATTATTTTTGCTTAAAATAGATACTTGGTGCTTGAAAAACTGAAGAAAGAAGAAGCTGACCGAATTCATATATTCAGTTCTTTTTTCTACAAACGCCTTAATCAGAGAGAGAGGAGAAATCATGAAACAAGTAATCTGTCGTAAGTCAAACTCTGAAAATACTTAACAAACATAAGTCACTTGAATTGAATATTTATACTTACCTACTTAATAACTAATTATACTTAAGTATACTTTATAGTTATCCTTCCAAGGAGAATTGGTCCTAGATTCCCTCACCTTTGAGAAGTCCTGAGAAACTAGGATTACAGCTGTGAGCCACCAGCACCTGTCAAGAATCTACTTTTAGTGAGCTTTTTGGATAGTTACTCTCAGGCAAGTTAAGATAATACCACACCTGAGTAATTTTACTTCCTGCCCATATAGTGACGGCTTCCTGCTCTGATCCTTGCTGTTAATTGTTCAGAAGACATGCACCAGATTGGTACATTTTCTTATAGTTGCTGTTGTCTTGAATTTATCTATGGTATGAATATAAACAGTATTTTCTGTTTCAGAAGTTCCTAATATTGTGTCTTCTTGTTGATGGTAGTTAATGATTTTGACCAGTGTTCACAATCTATCCTGCTTTATCTGCTATCAGCTTGTGCTTACTTTTTTTTCTCCTCACTTATCATAATTCATGTTCCACTGTCTCTCAAATCTGTGGAGAGAAGTTTAGGCCAAGAATCACTTGGCTCTGGACTTCAATAGGACTACAAGACAATAAATCTGTGTTGCTTTACCTACAGAAACAGAAGGAGAGATACTTTTAAATGCCTCCAGATTCAGTAGTGGGCAATTCCTTATAGTTTTACATTAAATGATCTGCTTTTCCCAGCCTCTTAAACCTTCTCATGTAACTCAGCTGTTACTGCTGAGTTTTCATAATTTATAACTCCATACGGACACATTAAGATTATTTCCAAAGCTTACAGTTTATCTCTTTGTTATAGAATACAACAAAAACGACATGGGAGAGTGAAAACATGGACTCGGCATGTAGATATTTTTGAGAAGGATTTTATTTTTGTACCCCTTAATGAAGCGTGAGTAAGAATTTTGTGTAAAAGTAATAGTATTGTTTTGAAAATATGTTTAATAAGGTGAAGAACTTATTTTTAAAACTATTTATGTATTATGTGTATTCTCTTGTGAAAGTAATGTAATTTAAAACACTAAATCTGGCAAAGAATAGACCACATTATGTACCTTATTCTAAGTTGTCATGATGGTCAATGTGGAATACAGTTTTTTTAAGAGTAATAGTGTTTGTAGTCTAGAAAATATCTACAGATATTTTACTTTATGCATTGTTAATAGAACCTGTTTGTGCAAGGAAGAAATATTGAGAACTAGAAGGAGTTTTCTAAGTAAACAGAGATGCTTAAATTCTTTGTATTCTGATGACTACAGGCTACTCCTCCTCTGCTGACTACAGAGGCAGTGATACACAATATAGAATTACTAAGCAGTTAGGACTCAAGGGTTTTCTTGGTTTGTTTTTCTATGTCCTCCAGTCAGACAGCATGAGGAACTAAACTTGTAGTTGGAAAATTGGGTTTATCTTTTCAGCAGGGTAAGCACGCACCCTGGACAACTCAGATTTCTCAGTAAAGGGTTATTTAAAGGAACTTAAGAAAGAAAACTTAGGTTCCCCTCTGGTGATTTGTGCAGAGTCTCGAGTAGTGGTAGTATGTGTGGATAAAGAAGAAACATTCACTGGGTGCCAGGGGCTCATGCCAGCTACTCAGGAGGTTGAGATCTGGGGATCTCGGTTCAAAGCCAGTCCAGGCAGGAAAGTCCTTGAGACTTATCTCCACCTAACCACCAGAAAAATGGGAAGTGGCACTGTAGTTCAACGTGGTAGAGTGCTAGCCTTGAGTAAAAGAGCTCAGGGTCAGCACCCAGGCTCCGAGTTCAAGCCCATGACCAAACAAGAAGAACATTCATATTTAACAAAAGAAGGAGATTATTGGTGTTTTGTGACACAGTGTTGACCTCTACACAAATTGTGAAATGGCCATTGTCTCGGTTTTTATTATGGTTGCATCTTTTTATTATGATTATAGCTTTGCAATTGTTTTTTGTGATTGTTCATGCTTGTTATGTTCATGCTTGTTAATAAACCTAGTGGCACAAGGCTAACTTCTGGCTGTGCTTCTTCACTCTGTCTTTCCATCCCTCTCACTGTGAAAACACATTCATTCCCTTTCAGTATGGCCAAACTAAATCTTTTACCTCTTCCCACAAGAAAAAATTATTATTATGAGATATGTGCTCGGTAAGGTTATAGGTAACATTGGTTATAGATAACTGTGAAGCACAAATTTTTCAATTCTATGTATATTTTAAAATCGTAGTGTCATAATAAAATTTAATTTCTTTATTCTCCTAAATATAAGATTTCTTGAAATTTTATCATATACAGTAATGTGAGACCTACGTTATAAGATGAAAGAGAGGAAAGCTATGATAAGAAATGGATTTCAGAAATTTCTTATAGAAATTAAAATTAATTTAGGCATAGAAGTACAGTCCTCGTAGGAACTGTGTGCTTCTAGCCATCTACGTAAGACTGTGAACAAACATAAAGGTCAGCACAATGTTCTGCAAGAGGGCTACACCATTATAGATGAAAAAATAGCCAACAAATTTAAAAAAAAGCAACACCATAAATACTGATATCTAATAATTATGTTAATCGGGCTTTTATATGCTGTCATTTTCCAGATGATGGTAATTTATTTAAAGTTAAGGTCATAAAGTATTTGCTAGAAACAATTGCAGTAAACGCTTCAGAAA
This sequence comes from Dipodomys ordii, assembly GCF_000151885.1. Classification (NCBI taxonomy): domain Eukaryota; kingdom Metazoa; phylum Chordata; class Mammalia; order Rodentia; family Heteromyidae; genus Dipodomys; species Dipodomys ordii. The sequence goes on along the minus strand of NW_012267398.1, from coordinate 2,769,900 downwards.
AGCAAAAATGGGGGTTTTTTAAATTAGAAGTGATCATTTGACTCAGCTTTGTCCTTTTAGACAGGCAAAAAGAAAAGGGTTTTTCCTAATTTTTAGATGAAACAAAATCTGTAGTTTATCCATATTATAATAATTAAGAAACATAACAAAATCTGCTAGTCCAATTTTTTTTTCTCTCTTTTTGGTGCCAGTCCTGGCACTTGAACTCAGGGCCTGGGTGCTGTCCCTGATCTTTGTTTTGCTAAAGGCTAGTCTCTACCACTTGAGCCATAGCTCCTTTTTTGACCCTTTGGTGATTAATTGGAGGTAAGAGTATTGGAGTTCATTGCCCGGGCTGACTTTGAACCATTATCCTCAGTTGGCAGCCACCTCAGTAGCTAGGATTACAGGAGTGAGCCACCGGCGACCAGCTTATACAAATTCTTAGTCATATAAACAATTGAAAACAGTTTTTTTTTGGGGGGGGGTCCGGTCATGGGGCCTGAACTCTGGGCCTTGGCGCTGTCCCTCAGCTCTTCAGCTCAAGGCTAGTGCTCTACTACTTGAGCCACAGCGCCACTTCTGGCTTTTTTCTTTTTGCTTATGTGGTGCTGAGGAATTGAACCCAGGGCCTCAGGTATGCAAGGCAAGCACTCTACCACTGAGCCACCTTCCCAGCCCCAAGTGAAAACAGTTATAAGCAACTATAAATAATTGTTTGAAAAACATCAGCATTGATCATTTGTTGACAAAGCCAGTGAAAATATTTTAATAGATATTAATTGCCAAGTATTTTTCTAGTAATAGATTTAATCGTTTCTTTATTTTTTTTTTTTACAGTGCACACTGGTTTTTGGCTGTTGTTTGTTTCCCTGGTTTGGAAAAACCAAAATATGAACCTAATCCTCATTACCGTGAAAATGGAACCATGCAGAAAAGTTCAGCTGTGGAGGACAGTTGTCTTTCTTCTCCTTTGACCAGTGAAATGGACAGTGGTTCACAAAACTCTCCTGCCAAGCCTGTAATTAAGAAGATGCTAAACAAAAAGCATTGCCTAGCTGTAACGGATTCAAGTGCTGGTCAGGGAGAAAGTGACCTGTGTTATCGGAGAAACATAGGCAGTGTGAAATGTACTGTGAAAAAAAAAAATCATACTACAAGTGAAAATGAAGACACAAATAAAGGAGAAACTGCAAGCCAGAAGGTGGTTGATAGGTCTAAAAGTGAGAATGGCCTACAGGATGAATGTTTAAGTTCAGTGCATCATCCAGGTATGTACCTTCAAGTTTGGAAATAATTCAGGTAGGACTTCTAAAATTAACAGTTTTCTTTTTGTCAGGCATTTTCAGGTAGAATTTACATAAAATGACTTTTCTCATTTTACGTGGTTGCATTTTGTCATATAGTCATATAATCACTACCATAAGGAAGATTAAGCTTTTTATCACTACAAAGATGTCTGGGTGTCCCTTTTGCAGTTACGTTCTTTCCTTATTCCTTAGACAACGGCTTCGAAACTATAGTAAAGGCTGAGCATCCCTAGTCTGAAATTTGAAATGTTCTAAAATCTGGACTTTTTTTTCTTTTTTGGCAATTGTGGGGCTTGAACTCTGGGCCTGGGCACTGTCCCTTAGCTCTTCAGCTCATGGCTAGCACTTTATCACTTAAGACACAGCACCACTTCCAAATCTGGACCTTTTTAAATATCAACATTCAGATGTAAAAAAGTCTATACCTGATCTCATATGTCAGATATAGACACAAAATCAAAACACAGATGCACTAAAAATGTTGTATAAAGTTCTTCTCTGATGGTGCATGAAATATGTGATAATTCACAAATTCAGGATAAATTAGTTGCATAGTCTTTGTTGTGTAAGTTAAATTGAATTCAAGTTGACAATGAAAACATTATTGGATCAGTTAAAGCTCAGTTCCTCACTCCGCACATTCCTGTATTGTGTTCCAGTAGGAAGCTGACGGCTTTTGCCTTTTCTTCTTTCCCGTCTCCTAATAAGTTGGTTTTCATTTCCTTGAATAAGTTTCATATTTTTAGTCCATTATAAAAATCTTACATTTTATTCAGATTCTTTGCTATGTAGTCAGTTGTATATTCAATCCACAAGTAGTCTTTATACCCTGATAGGAGCATTACACAATGGAGAGATGTATCAAAACATTAGCTGGGAGTCCATTGCTCATATTTGGCATCCAAGCTACTCAGTAGGCTGAGTGATTTCTGAGGATCATGGTTTGAAGGCAGACCAGGCAAGAAAGTACTTGAGACTATTTCCAATAGACTACCAAAAAAGCTGAGGTGTGGAGGTGTAGAGGTGTGGCTTGAGCAAAAGAAGCTCTGGGACCCATGAGGTCAAGCCCCAGGACTTGCACCAAAATAAAATAAAACCAGAATCTCCAGTACAGTCCTTTGGGCAGTAATCTTATATGGTCTAAGGTGATTTCAAATAAGAAATGAATTAAAAATTGAAGTGTGGGATTTAAAGCAATGGGACAAAACTTGGAGATTTTTAGTGCCCTATACTACAGGTTCATGTTTTGATTGATTAAATAGCTAGTTATTCCTGAGGAAATAGTCTCAGAATTTCCAGTAAATATTGAAGTAAAAACATGTTGAATGTGAATTATGTAATTAATATCCCTGTCCTATTTACAGTATTTGTCTTTTGGTTATGGCCTGTACAGTTATATTTGTTTAGCTTTTAGTATGAATTTAAATACATAAATTGACAAAATGTTTGACAAAACATTAATTTATCACTTTAGTGTGTGGTAACACTTAATATTCTATGTTTTTCTTAATGATTGATCCAGTGTTGATAATGTCCCTCAGTTTGAAAAGCAATTCTCTAAAATGTGTTTCTTTGTTTTGCATTAGTGGAAAACTTGAGCAAAACTTTATGCTTCCCAAGAGCTCACATGACCAAAAGCTCAGGGAGTAAGCGTATAGGTCAACTGAGCCTCCCACTCCACATCTGAGGGGTGTTGAGGCAGTGTGTGCTGTGCACACAGTGGTGGCATATTGAAGGAATAAGAAAAATCTGTAAACATGCTGTCATTTCATTAATAACTCTGCAGTTGACCATAAGTCCCTTTATTAAAGCTGACAGCCTATAAATGTATTTTACACAGTTTTAACATAATTTCATCTGTCAAATAGTCACTAGTATTAACCCCTTAGTATCAGATAACATACTATAGTGAGAATTATCTTACTTTAGAGATTAGATTGTGTGTGTGTGTGTGTGTGTGTGTGTGTGTGTGTGTGTGTGTGTCTCGGTCATGGGACTTGAACTCTGGACATGGGCACTGTCCCTCAGCTCTTCAGCTCAAGACAAGCACTCTACCACTTGAGCCACAGCTGGATGCCACCAGTGCCTGCTAAGCCCTTATTTGCTTTAGGTTATTTTATAGGCAGGGTCTTGCTTTTTAACCATTTAAAAATAACTTAAAAGCCTGCAGAGGTAAATTCATGCTTTAAAATTTTTGAAATGGCATATATTTTTAAACAGGTCTTAACTTTAATATTGACGATGCTGACTCAATTCCCTTGTAAATCTCCTTTTTAGAGTTTCATTTCCTAAGATTCTTTCAGCAAAAGAATGACTTTTAACCACTTAGATTCTTAGAATGGACCTTTAAAAGTATCCATTTCAGCCGGGCGCGGGTGGCTCATGCCTGTAATCCTCAGGAAGCTGAGGTCTGAGGATCACTGTTCAAAACCAGCCTGGGCAGAAAAGTCCATGAGACTCTTACCCCAATAAACCACTAGAAAACTGGAAATGGCGCTGTGGCTCAAGAGGTAGAGCGCTTGCCTTGAGCTGAAGAGCTCAGGGATAGCTCCCAGGCCCAGAGTTCAAGCCCCATGACCAAAAAAAGTATCTATTTCAACCTTTTTTTCCCATGAAGCAGTTCATTTTCTGCTACCAACACCTATATTTTCCCCAAAGCAACTGTGTTTACTTTTTGTGATCTTTCAATCTTTAGTGGATAATTTTCTTTATTGCACAATTTTAATTTTAATATACTGTGTTATTTTGTGTTCTGCAGTTTGCTGTTCCTGTTATTTGGGCATTTGTATTATTTTTCAGACTACAATAGCTCCCATTATATCTGAGCTGGGTACCAGTGGCTCTACTTGTAATCCTAGCTACTCAGGAGGCTAAGATCTAAGAATTGCAATTCAAAGCCAGCTCAAGCAGGAAAGTCTATGAGACGCTTATCTCTAACCACCATAAAGTCTTAAATAGAGCTATAGTTTAAGTGTAGAGTGACAGTGATGGGCAAAAAAAGGTGTCTGGTATATCTAGTACACACAATATGTACATGTATATACATATGTATTTAAGCATAATCTATAAGTATATTTAAATGTAATCATTAATCTGAGGGTTTTTAAATTTTAATGAATCTCAGACCCTAAGTAGTAGAAACATTTCTATAATTAACATGTTTTTCTATAATAGGTTTTTATTGAAACTTACTTTTTACCTGGGATATTACAGCAGATTTATCTACTCTGCAGTAATCAATTCGTTACTAGCATAGGATTCCTTTGAATTATATAGGGATAGCCTTTTTATTTTAGGAAATTTCTTATTATTCTAGATGGCTTAAGCAAAATCAGGCTAAACTATGGTGACCAATCAGCTGAAGGAGCTAAAATGCTCGAAGATGGACTCATTGACTTCTCAGAGGATCAGGACAACCAGGTAAAGCCTGATACTTGCAAAAGTTCCAATGCGTGTTTTGTTTTGTTGTGTTTGTTCCAGTCCTGGGGCTTGAACTCAGGGCCTGGGCACTGTCCCTGAGCTTCTTTTGCGCAAGGTTAGCACTTTATCACTTGAGCTACAGCTCCACTTACGGCTTTTTCCGTTTATGTAATACTGAAGAATCAAGGCCAGGGCTTCATTCATGCAAGCACTCTACCACTAAGCCACATTCCCAGCCTCCAATGTTTTATATAAGTTTTTCTTTAGAATCTAAGAAGCTACACCTTTGACAATAACTCATCATACTTCCTAGATGTGGGTCATATCTCAAAACATGTCTGGTTTTCAAGTTGGAAATTCCCAGGATTAATGTATTCATATTAATCCCTTGCAGTTTTTGTTTGGTTTGCTATTGTGAATGGGCTGAACTCTTAATATTGCCTCAGAATGTTTTCATATAAAGTTCTTTTTTTGCCAAAGTCTGTCAAGCTCAGTGGTAGTCCTCGGGCTTTGATTCCCAATGTCATATTTTAAGAAAGCAATTCTTTCTTTCCAATTCAGCCACCATCATGCCTGCTTCCTCTGTCAATATAATCATGGGCCATACTTTACCTTTAGTTTAACCACATTGAAGAAAATTTGGTTAATTTTTCAAATATGTGTGGTACACAAGCACAGGAAATATTTTTTAAAGATAAATTTTGTGGCTTCAGTTAAAAAGTATTTTTTGAGAAGAAAGATCATAAGAATCCTACAGCATACTATTTTCTTACTTTTGTTTAGTTAGAACAAACTTTGAGTTTACCCTAACAAAGAAGACAATGACTTCATTCTCTCCAATATCTTCTTGGGAACAACAGAACTTAGGGGGAACGGGGGCTTGTGGAGAAGAGTGGTGGTTCTTTGGTTTGCATTCTATTGCTGTAAAGCGTTGTTGTTCTTCCCTTTAGTTTTTATAGGTTGAGTATTCCTAATCTGAAACCCAAAATAACCCTCAAAATTTTTATGTGAATTTCAGATATTCAGACTAAGAATGTTTATGTGGTAATGTCTATGCACGTATTCTAGAATCCAGAAAACTTTGAAATCTGAATCATTTCTGGGCTTATAGCACTTATCTGTTAATGTAATCTAATTATTGCTACTATTGATTATTCCAGCCTAAAATTTCTAGAGTTTTTCTCATTGAAAAAATAAGAAAAGCCTCATTCACTTTACATTCATGACAGAGAAAGATACATCCTAAAATCATTTTCTCTCAAATGAAATAAATATGTAGTTTTGTTTAAAAAATTAAAAGTTGCCAAATCCCCTTAAATTTTTGTGCTATGAGAAAAATTATAAAAGAATTAAATGTTGGGGCTGGGAAGGTGGCTCAGTGGTAGAGCACTTGCCTTGCATACCTGAGGCCCTGGGTTCGATTCCTCAGCACCACATAAGCAAAAAGAAAAAAGCCGGAAGTGGCGCTGTGGCTCAAGTGGTAGAGCGCTAGCCTTGAGC